>NW_008795127.1:5984969-6007076 GCF_000699145.1 Aptenodytes forsteri
CCACCATGATAAAAGCTTCTGCAATGGTCCTAGTTTCTGAAGACGCAAAACCAAAATGTGAGAATAGATTTATCTTATTTATTTTATGCTTTGTTAGTCTCTATGTGAGATGAAAGAATTGAAATAACTAAAAATGGAGGAGAAAGTTAACCAGTTTTCAGTGTTAAAATAGTTTGTCCTTTTATTTTAAACTTTATTCTGAAAAGGTTAGGAATGGAGTTTTGACTCTTTCAAAACATTTTTCCACTAGTTAAAAGTAATTTTACTCTTTCAAAACAGAAAGATCTATTCAGATCCCCTAGGATCCTAAAGAACTTATTTCATAAAAGTAAATAAGAAGTCCATGTGTAAAAATTTTTACACAGGAATTATAAATATTCTTTCTTCTTTTTTTTTTTTCCAGTGCGTTCACTTGGTTGTCTTGTGTGTTCAGGTTTCCTTTTTATTGTTAAATTGACGCTTGGTTTGGTCTTGCAGACTTTTCAGTAAGATAGAGAATTTGAAAAAAGCCTTAGGCAGCATTGAAGCAAACGCCTTGCCCACTTCCACTGCCATCTCCATGGCAAATTTGCTGAACAAGTTTCAGCAAAGTATGAGTTTACTTCACAGCTAGACAATAATGATAAGAATCTGAATAAGGAACAATAGCACTTAAAATACTGAGGTATTAAATTAATTTCACTTACTGCAGCTGCTACCCAACATGGTAACAGGATTTTTAAAAATATTACTTGGAATACAAAAAGAAAATGCATGCTGACTCTAGCTTTTTTATTTCTTCTGGTACTCTGCATCGTCTTGGTTTCTGTTTGGAAAGCTGCAGCCTGAAACTCCCTAGGAAAACAGAGCTGTCTATCTGTGACATCTTATATCCATTAAAAATATTCAAGCAGAGAACTGTTTTTGTTCAGCAGGATTTGAAGGGCATTGCTAAAAAAATAGAAATTTCTAAATTTATATAATTTTATGTTGAACTGAAGCCATATGTCGCAAAGATGAAAACATGCCATAGTTACCGATATCAGAGCTTTTCGTTTTGCCCCAGTTGAGTTAGTTTAAGTACAGAGGAATGTACTTAATGAATCTATGGAAACAGTGATTCACTTGTTTTCCTTTTATTTAGATTCAGAGCTGCATGGTTTCCAAAGGTACTAGATATCCACTAATCCTAATAAACTCAGCACAAGCTGCAGGTGTTTCATACTGCTGGAAATAGGGCCGTAACAGTTGAGTGAAAAATATATAGCAAGCCTGTTTAAACAAATACAGCATAGAAGAGTGTTTATCAGATTCTGACAGGGAGACAGCTAGCCAAAAGTCTTATGCAGACTAGCACCCCATTTTAATGAGCTGTATTCACCTATCATAATTCTGTGAACTTCAGAGAAATACTACATAAATTACTTTGGTCTGCATGCTTTGCATAAAGTATAAAACAATCCAGGAGAAAAATATATTCCACAGTTAAGAATTTAGAAACAAATAGCTTAAGAAATTCTGCTGGCTTCTTGCCAAGAAAATCTTTGAGCCTTCCTATTCCACGTTTGTATTTAGCCAATGAGGTTCAGTTCTTCACAGTTCCTGTTTGAATTACGTTTTCTGCTCTGAAAGTGCTCTGCACTTCAAAAAACAGTACATCCTAGCCTATCAGCGTTTCTGTCCATGGCATGTGTTGAGTTGCATCTGTAGACATGTTGCATCTGTAGACATTTGAGGTAAAAATAAGCTTTTGTTTTTCAGGCTACTTTGCTGCACTGATTTGGCAAGCCTATGAAGAGGAAGCACGTTCTTTCTGTGCATTAACAGTACAGTTTTCTGATTTTCTCTGGAACAGAGTGAAGGGAGTTAAGTTGCATAATGGTCTCCGCAGATAAAACAAAGACCCTCAGGTCTCAGCTCTGAATCCTCCCTTGCCTGCGATTCTGATGATGCACTTTCCTCTTGGATATTGCAGTGAATGTGAAAAGCTGATGATCCCTTTTAAAGTGAGAGCACCTCTGGTTGCATACAAAGTAAGTAAGTACTATTGCTGGGGATGGGCACAAGCAAAGTTATATTACATTTATCTTCTATCTCTGTATTTAACTGAAGGCAGGAATTCTGTTCTTTGTAAGATTTGGCAGAAAGAAGCAAACAGAGCTTCATCTTGGGGCCTCTTTCAAAGAGGCAATACCATTTCATAGAGTTGCATGATACCATATGTATCTGGAGAAATAATCAACACCATTAAACACTGAAAAATATTTTTACAGCACTTTTTACAGTTAGAATTTTTAATTCTAAAAATTTAAGGAAGCGTTGCTTTCACTATAAGCTTGCTTTCTTACTGTTACTATATATTTCAAATATGCAGTATTGACATACTAACTGCATATGTGGATTTAGAGATGTATGTTTAACACTTGAAAATAAGACCATAAGGAATTTAAAAATATTTTCTAGTTGAATACCTGCCCAAGTAAGGACCAGCTTTGTGTTTTCTGGGCGATAGCTACCCTTTATTTAAAAAAAAAATCCCAACACAAACCCTGCAATGATAGCAATTCCACAATCAGTCTGTGGAATCTATTGCCTTACTTCATTGTTCTCTCCTTTAGAAATATTTTCCTAATGCCTAACCTGAACCTAAGCTCGAGTATGATCCCTTTCTTTCAGTGTCTAATGCAAATGTTGACAAGAGTTTAATTTGGTTTCTCCTTGTAGCTTTCTCTGTATTTGAAAACTCTTGTGCGGTTCCTTGTCAGACTTCTCTTCAATTCCAAGCTGTCCAGACAGGGACTCTCATCTTCGTGCCTGTCCACATAGCACAATCAGTTCTTGATTCCTGTGAGCTATAACAATGTACAAAAGGAACTGTCAATATACTGTTGTTCCAGCATCCTATTATACTACTCCTAATGCCCTAATAGGTAGCCTCCGAGTTACATATATTAGTTCTGCTGTCAGTTTCAAGAGTAATGGAGTGAAAAATGAAGATAAGACTCTTGCTTTCTCTCCTAAATATCAATTTCTTCTTTTTTTCCGTATATTTATTGAACCAAAAAGTTTGCACAGAAGTTCTGAGTTAGTTACAACCTGACGGCAAGCTGTTACGGTGCATTTCTTCTACAGCCTGATTCTCAGATTGTTACCTAGAGACATTTCGAAAATCCTCTGTGGTCCTGCCTTAAGACAGTACAAAAATATCTTCAAGTTCCTGGCATAAATCAATCTGATGGGAATGTTATTGCAAATAACCGTATCATAACAGAACATGTGTTGATGTTTCTACAGTACTCGTAGCTTTCCATCAAGCACAACCCTCTTAGTTTTTGCAAGATAAAAATGATATTAACACCCTTATGTATGCTGGTCTGAGTCTGGTAATAGTAATATTTGCGAATTTGCCTCAGGAGGGAGTTTACCAATTTCATGGAAATATGTTCTTATCATGGTGGAAAGACTTCACCTTTAGTGGAGGAGAAGTTGAAGGGAAAAAGGAAAAATACTATAGAATTTTCTGTGCTGTCATACTAATAGGCTTTTCTCTAATTTTTATTTGTAGTTAGCATTTTGCAGAGCTTGAATACAAATTTAAGGCTCCTTTTTCTTCTTAAATGGGTAGAAACTTCATATTCGTGGCACTTCTCTAGAAATCTAATTCTGTGTGTGTTTGTAATTTGATTTAATAGTATTCACTTATTTGAAAAGGCCATGGCTTCAGAACATCACTTGGATTTCCGTGGGGGGTTAACAAAAAAAAAATACCAATGACAAAGATGAGCTTGTGTTTGACCAGGTTATGATGTTCCTTGCTAACTATCTAAAAACATATTGATAGTTGCTGCACAACTGTCTAGCAAATGCAACCACCATTTGGTTAATCAGCTGAGAGTAAATAAAGAAAGAAAACAAATATTTGTCATTTTTCAGAATGGACAATATTTCTCTTCCTAAATCTGTCTGACTTAGCAATAGTTCTCAACATGCGTGCTTGTAGGAAAAACAAGGTGTCTGCCTCATGAGGATGCAACTTCCCCAGTGGCTTCAGCCTTCTCCTGGGAGGCTTTTGTTGTGCACTTTGGTACCCCATTAGTCTTCAGCATTCTGGTCACTTCTATCTTGTGAGTTACTTATTTTTAAATAAAAATTGCACTGCTACCTCAGTAGTTGAAAGTAAAAAAGATACTCCAGGCAAGTGGCGCTCACAGCAGCGTTTGCAGTGTACTGCTTCCAGTGACCTGACTTCTGTGTGGTATGAAAAGGAAATACCGCTTGCTCTGTCACATTTTCTGTTTCCTAAACTGCATTTTCTATGTTGTGTCCTCTCTGCTCTGCTATGATAATCTGCTGGGCTGCTAAAAAGAGACATATATCAGGGAAACAATGATATGAAGGAAAAAAAAAAGAGGAAAGTGCTGCTTTGATGTTCTTTTCCACCAGATTTGCTGAGATAGCTGCAGAGCACTGCTCACAGGAGTACTCTTCGCTCATCATGGTGAAAGTAGACTTGTGCCCTGGTTATCGGGTCCCTGGGCTCTCTGTGGCCCTTGCAGCTGTGAGGCTGGAGGAGGGTAAGCTGGCTGCCTGGGGTGGCAGCTGTGCTAATGCCAAAATAGAACTAAATGCTATTATCGCCTTCTGTGTTGTTACCAGGGGGCATTGGTACAGCCCCCAAGCTTTTTGAAATGAAATTGAGTAGAGGCTTCTCGTTTAGGAGCTATGATATTTCTTCCATTTCCATGCAACAAATTTCCCTTTTGACTGGAACAAATTATGTAGCTCTCACTGCAGAGAGAAATGAAAGAAATGCCAGGGCTATCATCCAAGGTGGAATTCAATTCTTACCTTTTCTATTATGTAAATGTGAAGCAGAACTATTATCTCGTTGATGGAGGCTGTACTTACTGAACATAAAGTAATACAGTTCAAGTGAAATTGCTAATGATTTTATATAGAATTACTGGTAGGGAAAATAACCTTTTTGGGAAAATATGACTTACTAAAAGATGATTCTCACCTTTAGACAGAAGTAGAGTTACTATTATGTTCTTTTTTGCTCAGAGTATTCAGTTTTAAATCCAATTGTTCACATTATCTAGCAGATAGGCATCTTTCCTGCAGATTATTTCTTGAAAACCTGATGCTACATATATATATATGGGTTGCTCTAACACTAAGGGTTTCTAGAGGGAAGTCTTAGGTAGTTAAATGTATTTCTCATTATTTTTCCAGCATCTGCCTTTCCACTTCATATCATGATTACTTGGATTTGCTGTGCTCCTAACTACAGCAATGTAACTGTTATATACTTTAAAACATTCACTATATGCATCTAAATACCATCAAGCAGAAAAAAACCCAGACTAAATCTTACCAGGGAGTATCTACTCATTCATATTTGTCAGGCATTATATGCAAGTTTTCAAAAATTTTAATAAAAATAAATGTCAGTTGGATTAATTTTGAATGTTCTTACCATTTTCATTCTTGGGGGTGTGTGTGTGTGTAGATATTCTCTAATAATAAACTATTTTCCAATATTTTCTCTGTATTTTGGCATAATCCTTGTATTGACCCAGCAGGATGATTCTGTTCTGAACTTGACTGGCAGTTTATTCTGTTTAATCAACTGTCACAAGTTAGGCATTTCATTTTCTATAAACCTGAGTCCTTTTCAGATCTGTCAATAAGCTCTTGTCATCTTTTTCATATTATATATTTATATCTTGCTCTGAGAAGGTTAAAAAACACACTAGTACAAAAGAAAGTGATGGGCCTCAACTAATCCTGGAAGGGGAAGGAATTAGTTTAGTTTGGGGCAGATCCTTGTGATGGCTAGCACTTCAGAGAAGAAATTTATGAACTCTTCCCAACACTACCTCTTCTGCTGAGCACATTACTTTGAAAATACTGGATTATCATTAATCTTCTTGTACACATAAATAATCAAGAAACTATGCACTTCATCCACACCCTAAACCACATTAAGAGTAAATATATCAGTGCACAACCAGCACTGAAGATTAGATAACATTGAAGTACCTCAGCTCTTCTGCTTTATCTTTCTCCAGATCTACTCATCTGTTCACCCCCTCCACCGATGGTCCTCCAGTCTGACCTTAAGCCAAGGCTCTGGGTGAGCGCACCTTCACAAATCACTGCTCATTTCTTTCTGAAGCTAACTAGAGGGACAAAAGATTTTGTCTTTTTCTGTGTAATGAAAAATGAGACTCTGGTTCTTCCTTTGAGGCTATAGCATTGACAGTCAATTATCTTTTCAAGAATAGGAATTAATTTTCAGAAAATGAATGCGTATACTTAAATATGCGCTTCAAAAGATGTCTAAAGAAAGTGATGAGAGGAATTAATTTCATTGTAGGTGGCCAGTACTTTTTTTTAATAAGTAAACTCCTGCAGCTGCTTCCCTTTGAAACTGAAGTATATCTGAACTTTTTGAGGAACAGAGGAAGAAGGTTGAAACAAAATCGTGTATATGATGAACAGTGTGAATTTCTCACATCTCCTTTTTGTAAGCATGAATGGCTCCTTTCTTCTAATTACTTTGATTCTATTCATTTAGGAAATGTACGGTACCTCAAAGCAAACTTCATTCCTTTTACAAAATAATACTTTTTTTTTTTTAAGAAAGCTGGTATCTTCCTAATTTTATTAGTTTCCCTATTTGACCCTGGTTGCAAAGATTTATTTATTCTAAAATATTATATACATAATAAAACCCAAATTCCTTTCATTTCTACCTCACTCATGGAGGTCCACACTTGTCCCAAGCCTGCTATTGCTCCCTGGTTTTGATGAAGTCATGCACAATGTTAGAGTTGTCACAAGTACAGCACCTTAGAGATATAACAGTGTAATAGACTGACAAGGGGGGTGGGCACTAAATCAAACATCAATGTCTGCCCACTAACCTAACAACACAGCCTGCCATCATGGGCAAATATATGAGCTGGGCATTGTTATGATCACTCAGAAGATATCCAGTATTGTAAGTCTGGATGGTTTATCATGTTTTTATTGTATGAAACACTTTTGCTACACATGCTAGGGATGAAAACAGACCTCTAGTTGTACATAATGTGACGAAATACATTCCTAACCATGATAAGTACTTTTTTTTTCCTTTAGGAGGAATTATTTTCTATCCTCATAACTTGTTATATGCTATCTGCCAGCATTTTTTTTTTTCCAAATCATGGGTAAAGACAGTATTGGTGAGCCGAATCCCCAAGAAGGGACATAGTATATGCAGTCAAAAAAAGACCCTGTAACAATATCCTTATGCTGTAGCATTGCACAGGACCAATTTAAATCTGTATGCACTTATGTATATGATTGTTTATTAGATGCTGTTGGAGAGTATAAAAAATATTGGGAACTGGAGGAAAAAATGAAAGGTATTAAAAGTATTTATTTAAATGAAAACTAAGTATATTCAATTGTTTTTACTATTGTTCCAAGAGTGTAATGGCTGTTTCCTCTAACCTGCTTCTAATGCATATAATCTACTATAAAGATTAGTGATGAAAAGAATTGTACGAGTGTCAGACGGTAAATTCACCTATGCGTACTATCTTACCAGTGATTTGGGAGGCTGTTAGTGGAGAGAAAAAGATTGCAGAAACATGAGACCAAATATAGACAGAATCACTGAAAAAGGTCCTTTTCAGTATTTCTGCTCAAACTTATTCTTCTTTTCTTCTCCAGTTACCTATGGGGGGGACCCCAAAATTTCACATATTCAATTCTTTGTGTCTCTTATGAGGAGATGTATTCTTTCAAAGTCCAGAAGCCCAACAGTGTTAGGTACCGTACAACTCAAATACAGAGATTATTTTGACTTTAAGTACTGATAGTCCAAATGGACGAGGCAGAACACAATGTTTAGAAAGTTAAGGAAAATTTCGTCCAGTGTATACGAAAGGAATGAGCCTTTATCTATGTTGTGATAATGTATGAAACTAAAGCATGCCAATGCCTCTGAAATTTTCTGGTGAGTTTATGGTACTATGATCTCTGCGTACTTTTGCTTTCTGTTGAAGGAGCTTCACCGGATCAAATAGTTGTGTTATCTCACCTAAAACTTTGAAATTTATACATGTTATGTTAAGAGGATAATACTTCATATGCCTGTTTAATCTAGTTTATGTATTTACATATAGAACATTGCTTGCAATTTATATAAACCAACAAACTACATTTATCTCTGGAACAGTTGAGAACAGGGCTGTATGTTTGCTTAGAATAAAATAGTATCTGACAGACTAGATACATGACAGAGAAATCATGTACAATTATTGTTATTTCTAGGAAGTTCCTGAAAATATTTTGTAACTAATTTCTGCTCTATCTCCATAAGAACCTCTATTCTTTCTTAGAAGCACTGAAGGACTACAGGCCATGGAACCCTGCCTGTTTGCACACCAGTTAGTATTCTTGCAATGACAGCAAGAGAGGGAGCTCCCTCTCTACTGTACATTACTGTAAAAAAGAAGTGTGAAAGGGGCTGCCTTGTATCAGTTGCTCTCTATCTAGGAATATGAGTAGTAGGATGGTATGCAATGGCTCAAGGCGTTGAACGAAATAAAAAGAAGGGGGGGGAGGGTTGAATATAGACACTTGTTTCCCAAAGCAGAAGGAAAACAAGATGAATCATTACCATCCTAACTTATCCTCTGCTTTAATCTTGAGTGGCAAAACTATATGCTTCCATTTGCTCACAGCAGACTGTAAAATTTTAGTGTTGTTCCATATCTCTGTGGTACATGTAACAGAAAAACTTAACTAAACCGCATCTGGCTTTAGGTTGTCACACAGACTACAGCTAACAAAAGAGGACTGGCAGTTCAGCTTAGTTAATGTCTCTAAGCACAGATTTCTTCCTAATTTTGGTAGATACAAGGTAACGTGCCTTTGAGAGCCATCTAGCATGACTGAAAAATGCATGATCCTGTGCATATCCTATTTCATATCCCATGCATAATAATTAGTGTTGTTGCATGTTAAGTAGGTAGGCCATTTATGAAGTATGTGCATCAGATAATTGCAGCTTGAATAATTAAATCAGGTTTGGAATTTCTGTGCTCTGTTTGCAGTGTGAGGATATTCAAGTACTTGACAAACACTGTACTGTCAAGTACTGTCATAGGAATTAACACCTTATGTGATTCTGGAAAAGGAGTTGAGAGACTTGTAAATCTAATCAGCATGTCTGCTGCAAGAATATTACCTTATTAGCCCTCTGTGACATCTTTCTGGCTGTATGTTCATACAGGAGACTGGATGTACTGTAAAGAAATTTCCATTTATGCTCACATGTATGATCAGAAAATCTGGTAGTGTTGGTTTAATGGTAAAGCTCTGGAATTATCTTTGTTCTAGATTTCTGAAAATATAATATTTAAACATGAAATGGAAATCAATGATGGCATTGATGGTCTTTCTAATTAAATTTCTAATTAAAAAGCATGATTTGCAAACAAATCGCAGAATATTTTTGACGATTTTGTTTAGTACCTAACCCCTCATGTTGCGCTGATTTCTCATGTAGGATTCTGCTTTGGCAAAAGTATTTTAGAAAAAAAGCATATTTTGGCAAGCATTTTTACTTAAAAAAAAGTCAGTTTTTTAAATAAGATATTGCTGGGTTTGTGAATAGTCACACAGTTTTCTCTGCAAACAAATCGCAGAATATTTTTGACGATTTTGTTTAGTACCTAACCCCTCATGTTGCGCTGATTTCTCATGTAGGATTCTGCTTTGGCAAAAGTATTTTAGAAAAAAAGCATATTTTGGCAAGCATTTTTACTTAAAAAAAAGTCAGTTTTTTAAATAAGATATTGCTGGGTTTGTGAATAGTCACACAGTTTTCTCTCTTATGTAGATAGAATGGGGATTGCAGTCTAACAACCACATCCTAAAGAAACTCTTTACTAATTGATTCTTCTCTTTTCCTTCTCTTTCTACTGTTGTTTCTAATTATCCTCTAAGCAAACCTGGACAGATTTGGTCTCTTGATTTCTTTGTACACTTCACCTAAGTGAGCAAGAAACTTGCTATTTTATGTTTTACATGCATCGTAAGATTTGCCTAGGGTGTTCACATCACTTCTCTTACCTAAGACTGAAATTTCCTATGTTTTCTGCCATCATTTAATTTCAAGTGACATTAAATTTAATTACATCTCTGAATTAAAAGGGCATATTGAAAATATTTTCTACTATATTAGGTGTAGAAGAGAGCAAGAAGTCTAAAAAAAAATTTCTTTTTACCAGCAAGTTCATAGGAAGACTAGAGAAACACTAAACATAAAAAGAACAGCATATTTTTTCCAGAGATCCCTTTCACTTTAAAGCATTTATGTATGGCTGTCCATATAAATAGGAGTTCACATCTGTGATGAGATCACAGAAATGATCTCATTTCAAAACTTTAACTCTCAAGCAAGTATTTTTAATCTATTTCCACCTAGTTTTCCAGAATGTGCCCTTGGTAGCTCAGGTAACCAGGAGTCCTACAGTTTGAGACACTACTCCTTTACAGCCTGCCAGGCCAGCCAACAAAGAGATCCCAGAGGCCTTGCACATAAATGTTTTAAGAATTGAGGAAGCCATGGGCATTGACATTGCATGCACAATGAATTTTGACTGGCCACATGATATAGATTTTTTTTTTCTGCATATGCAGTACACAGACATTGTGCATATGTACATTGGCAGCTACCCAAGGGGACTGTGGCAAAATAGCAAAACAAATCAAGATTTGCTTTGATTGACAATTTTCAATAAAATATTTAATTTCCAATTTGTGTATTTCTAACCAAAACCATAAAATGAAATGCTAAACTTAGACACTGCTGTAAAAATGTGATTTATAATGAAATTCTTAGCAGATATTCCACTGATCACAGAAAAATCTAGTAAGAGGTTGGATGAAACCTGGGTTTATTTCCTTCTTCTCTTTGGGATGAGCTTGCTTCTCTCAACTCCTAACAGTGTGTTTTAACCAGGTAGGAATATTGGCTACCTGCATGGGCACATAATTAAAAAAAAAAAAACAACAAACAAAAAACAAAACAACAACAACAAAGAAAACCCCAACACAAAAACCACAAAAAAACCCCAACCAACCAAACACAAACAAAAAAAACCCAACCCAAAACCAACAACAAAACCGTCTTATTTGACAGGTTTCAAGGACTAGTAGCCAGATGTCTAGTCCTGAATGATCAGCTACCAGCCTGCTATGTCCCTTTTAATGTTTTAAAATTTATTTTTTTCCCTTTTAAATGGATCAGCATTGGTAGGACGGAGATAATTTCTGGAATATACACTAGAGTCCTTGCCAAAATGTTTGTGGGAGAACTGGAAGACCTAAGCTCAAGTCCCCTTTCTTTCTCATTCAGAGCAAGGATGTCAGTTAGGTTTTCTTATCCTAAAGGGTTAACTATTGGGTAAAGGTCAGTAAGAACATTGGCTTTATCAGTCTGGCTAGCCTTTCAGAAACGTACTCCAAGTTAATAAATGCAAATCAAATCCACAAATAGTTTTAGGATAAGAAGGAAATACAGATTTTCTCCCCCCCCCCATGAATGAAGCTAGTATAATTAGAATTATAGGCTGTCATAATGCTATTTTTATAGACCCTTCGCAACAGTAAAACAACATTTTGAAATTTTACTAAATTTGCTCTTGATATCTCTTGTTACTTTTGACCATTTTCTTTTAATGGTAAGAGGTATCCATGTCATTATTGACCTTTTAGTCTGAAGAAAATGTTCTTTATATGAACAGCTTCATGCTCTGTTCTGTCCATATGAATATCTCAGAATTTTCTTTTGTAGCACCATTATAGTTGGTCACAAGTTTGCCAAAGTAAACCTATTGTGGGACACAAAAATTATTTCTGAAGAATTAGGAGCCACAGAATGTGACCATGGGCAAAATATAACATCATCTTTTTTGTGCCCATTGTTTAAGTATACACGGACAAAGTAAGAAAATCAGAAAAAAAAGCAATGTGGAGCAAAAGATATTGTCCGAATTGGTTAAAAATAAGTGATCAGCAGTATCAGAAAAAATAACTGTGAAGGGAGGTGATAATCATGAGTTTGTATGCATGTTTCCATATGAATACTTCTAGGTCTGAGAAGAAAAATACTGGACTGTATGGTAAAGAAAAAAGGTTTGATGCATTCTATCTTTAAAATTGCCATGGCTTTTCAAGAACCTTTTAATTCAAACTCTTCAGTGATCCTCGATACTTTTAGTTTAAGAGAATCAGACTGCTCTATATATGCTACACAAGAATATGAAACACTAAATTGTTCATGCTTTAAAAAAGGTAATGCCTTGCCCTGCATTTCTTAGTGTCATAAAAGTTATGCTACATCAGTTCCAAACCCTTCTGCAACAAGGACATGCAGTGAGAAAATCCTGCTAATAAATTGCCATGTAGAGAGCTAGAATTAATCTGAATATCCAAATTTGAAATAATTTTGGTTTGCTGTTTAAGGTTTTTGTATACTGTATTTATTCATAAGTTGGATACATCAAATCTTAAGCTTACCATTAAAGGATATCTCATCTTTGCTGCTATAAAATTAACGTGATATTTTTAAGAGTCCAATTTTCTATCCAAAATCATAATTATATATAAAAGCACTATAAATACACAGGCACATGTATGTAGATAATATAGAGGTATCAAGTACTAGCTGTATGAAACAGTCTTCACAGCTGGGGGTGCAGAGCTATGCATGTAAGCATTTCTATAGCAACTGAATAAAAATTCCATGGAAATCTCTGATCTTGGTAATTAAAGAAAATTAACTTGAAAGTTTGAAGTGCCAGATTACATACTTCAACTAAAGTTTATAGTTCTCACACTGAACAACCTACCAGTCACCTTTCAGAAAGCTTAGTAAGATTACTGTCTCCTCATTTTTACCAAGTTGTTCTCTATGGCAATTTTGTTAGACATACCAGACAACTGCAGGACCATGTTCTATGTCCAAGCACAGAAATTTGAAGCCCTCTTGCCTCTCTATTAAAGGTCTGTTTCTTTGCCATGGGTTTATAGAGAATGAAACAATTGATATTTATGACCTTTTCATGACGTCTAGCCTTCAAAGAGTCAGACGTGTTAGGGACAGGGGCTATTCCAGAGAGCAGGGAAAAGAACCAGAACCTGGTTTCCCTGTTCCCCAAAACAGTGAGCTAACAGCGAGGCTGCAATAGCATTTCTCTCTTGTTTAGAGACAAGATAGCTTCTCTTTTTCCTCAAAGGTAGCCTACAGCCCTATGATTAGGGTTGTTTGAGGTAAAGGAAAGGTAGACTGGAGTTCCTTCTGAAGAGCAGGGTGAACTGGTCTCCCACTTACTGAATAATTTAACCATCTGGTTTTAATGCAAAAGGTAGCTATGACCTCTTTGTTCACCCTGTGTCTTCAAAACTAATGGTTGTGCTGGAATTAAGATACTTAGACATATAGATGATTAATTCATGTTATGATAGCTGTCTAACTTCCTCTTGAGTTAGGTGCTTAAGCTTGGGCAGAGTGAATCTCTGAAATGGCGGTGGTTATTCCCAAATGGTAGGTGCAGTGTGCTGTTCCTGCAAGGCTTCCCCTTAGAGGTTTATAATTTGCTATTTAATAATATTGAAATCAAGGGCCTGACTTTGAATTTAGTTAACTACAGCGGTGTCATGGTTTAACCCCAGCCGGCAACTAAGCACCACACAGCTGCTCTCTCACCGCCCCCCCATTCGGATGGGGGAGAGAATTGGAAGGGTACAAGTGAGAAAACTCATGGATTGACATAAAAACAGTTTAGTAGGTAAAGCAAAAGCCGTGCACATAAGCAAAGCAAAACAAGGAATTCATTCACTCCTTCCCATCGGCAGGCAGGTGTTCAGCCATCTCCAGGAAAGCAGGGCTCCATCACGCGTAACGGTTACTTGGGAAGACAAACACCATCACTCTGAATGTCCCCCCCTTCCTTCTTCTTCCCCCAGCTTTATATGCTGAGCATGACGTCATATGGTGTGGAATATCCCTTTGGTCAGTTGGGGTCAGCTGTCCCACCTGTGTTCCCTCCCAGCTTCTTGTGCACCCCCAGCCTGCTCGCTGGTGGGGTGGGGTGAGAAGCAGAAAAGGCCTTGACTCTGTGCAAGCACTGCTCAGCAGTAACTAAAACATCCCTGGGTTATTAACACTCTCTTCAGCACAAATCCAAAACACAGCCCCATACTAGCTGCTATGGAGAAAATTAACTCTATCCCAGCCAAAACCAGCACAAGCAGCTAACTTTTAGGCACTGCAATACTGTTTGTGTCAGCAACCATATACTTTTTTGAAACAGCAGCATGTTACTACCAGTCAAATACTTAACATTGTTGAATAACACAGCAGAAAGGTAAGTCATATGCTACAAAAGTGATCATGGTGTAAATTCAAAGTGTCCAGTTCTATATTCATTATCAGCTTGTATTTGGACAAACTATTGCTGAGTAAGTGGGCATTTTGCCTTGAGAAAGATGCTTCTAATTGCAGTAGCACAGTAACAGTGGTGCTAAAATACTTCCATCAGATTTACATTCAAGTTCTTTTCTGCTGATGCAGATTACTTATTTAATAATATATAAATTAACAGTGGATTACTTCTTGATACAGATGGTTATCTGTGCCTCTCTCCTTTCTCCAGCCCCAGTAAAGACATAGTGTGATATCATGCACTGAATCTTACTCATTTGAATTGTTGCATTATGAGTAATATAGCAAAGGTTTGCATTAAATTAAAGTTTGTAATTCAACCTGAAAAAAAGAATGCTAGATTTTAAAGGGAGAATTAAAAAATCTGCTTAAAAAAAACAAAAGTTAAAAAGAATCCTAATAATTTAAAAAAAAAACCCAAACAGAATTACACGTTTTGGATTTTTAGTATATTTTTTAAGCTTTTCTGCATCTTTGTTTTGATGGCTTGCTGCTACTTCAGGTTGTTCTTTATGTAAAATCTGAATACTTTTCAGTAGGTTTTTTCAGTAGACTTTGAGGACTCTTAATAGTACTTTAGAAATGTTTTTTTTCCCACAAATGCTCTGTTACAGTGATTATTTTCACATTTGGTAGTTGTCCAGCACATTAAATTGATGTGGAGAGATGTATTGCTGTTATACTTTTAACCTGATTGCTTGCATTTCTGCATTTCTAATTGCTACCCCTGAGAAACTGACCTCCTTGTAATGTATATCAAGAACTTTTTTTAATTTGGCAGTGACTCTCACAGCCTCTTTGATTATTTAATTTCATATTTGGTGTTATATTACTGGTTATATATATATATATACACACACACATATACTGCTTTTCAGAGCCCAAAAGGTTGAGAAAAGTTCCTGAGCTGATGCCTCAGCAGCCATCTGTGAGAATGCCATTACAGCCTCAACCATGGATTTCCTTTTAGTATTTTTGATAACTTTTCAGCACCAGGTAGTTTGTCTGCAGTGATAAAAAAGACTCTTACCAGGGTTATCTTGAGATTGAGAGGGCAGGAGATAAACCCTCACAGGAAAGTTATTTTAGTCTAAGCCATGAGTAAAAAAAAAAAAAAAAAAGAGGAACTAACTGTATAGTGATTATTAAGTCTCACAAGAAGCTGGTTATTCTCTAGTTTGATCAAATCTGGACTATGATCTTACAATGTAGACTCATCAAAAATCAAATTAATTTATTCAGTATTTCAAGATTTTTATAGCAGATGTTTAACAGAGTATGGTAGTTGCTCTCTAATAATATATATTTTTTTTTAAAGAATATGTTAGCCAGTATCTTGTGTATTAGAACAGAAACATTACTGAAATACTTTGCTATTTTAATGTTATGAGAAACATCCTAACTTTATGGTTCAGTTTAATCACTATGTTATAATGTATTGGACGTTGTAAAATAAAAAGGTTGCTTTAATAAAAATATGCAAATGTAAGATTGTACTTTATTAATTTTTAAACATACACTGAAATGACTGACCAAAGTGTGGATTTTGGTCTGTTAACTTTATTATAGCAGCAGGCAATGGCTATATATTTGAAACTGAAACTTGCACAGTTATCTCTCTGTTGGTCTGTTCTTGGTAACTAAGAAAGGTTGCTTCATACTCTGAGGCACAGGATTAATTTGAATTGTTGGGACTTTGAGGTTTGGATGCCTATTAGGAGAGAAAAGTAGCCCTTTACCACTGACTAGAATTACTCTGAGCTTTTACGCAGATTTATCTTTCTTATTTAGCACTGGAGCATAGATAACCTTAAAGATCCAGCACTGTCATATTATAAGCCATTTATGATAGATGATGATGCATTGGACCAATTATCAAAAGGGCAAAGTAAACTGTCTGGGTGACTAGAATACTACTTAATCTTTTATACTCTACCTTTCCATGACTGTCTGTGCATAGCAACCAGAATGGAAGAGAATTGCCAAGTCACCTGCTCCTCAGATCAGAAGGTGATTGTGGCTTTGAGTAGATACTAAGCAGCCACAGCACTGCCTGGTCAGAAAGAGCAAGTGTACTAGCCTTTTACTTCTTGAAGATCTTGGTCCTCATCAAGCGCCAAGATTTGAAACCCGGAAGAGAATGCTGTTGCTTCCCTGTGGACACCACATTATAAACTGCCTTGCCGCATAATCTGGTATCATTCATCATAACATCTCTTCAGAGGAATCCGCGAGCAGAGTATTGAGACAATACAGGTGAGTGATAGAGTGCCAGCCTCAGTGATGGAAAGTATTTCTTGTACTTTGCCCTAGGAAAGGAAATTAATTTCTTCATTTTCTTGAAGTTATACCTGTAATCGCTTTTGCAATTAAAACCAAATAAATGCTCAGTCAGGAATACTGTAATGTAAAGTTTCTCCCTAAATGTGAACAAATGCAAACTTTTATGGAGCTGATACCAATTTAATTTCTCTTACAGAAATAAAGAATTATGTGGATGCTTTGAAATACTAAGAATGAACATAGTGCTTTGGAAAAGCAATGTTGTAGTTTCTGTGGAATAAAAACACATACCGTGTTCGCTTCAGACTGTAATTAGATCCTAAAGATTATGGCTACTTCAGTATGATTGCCTTGCATAAATATGCTCTGTTCTTCAAGAGTATCTGAGGGCAGCAAGACCAGAAGATTAATTGATTTAAAAAATTATGAAATGACATGGCCTGCTTAGGTCATAAGACTTTTGTCTGGATCATCAGCCAACAAGTGTTCAGAAAGGTAGCCTTAACTAAATCACTCACCAAATTCTGGGACTGCCTAGTCCATTGATTCACTTTCTTTTGTAAAGCAGATTTGCCACTCAAATATTAAGTGACAGTAAAGCAGCATACTTTGCAAAGGAAGAAAGTAATTCTTTGAATTATATAGTGACGTTCAGGGTATTTCACAATGTGTTCATTGCCCAGTTAGAAACTTTATTCTACTCTACATTCTAAAATATATTAGTTTGGGTTTTATTGCAAGTGAAGTTTATAAAAGACAGCCACTAGCACTAAAGAGGAAGGATGACAGCAAGTATTTGGCCTTGGAGCTGCTGTCTATAATACAAAAGAGCCATAATCCAGAACCTGGACAGGACCTAATTCTATTTCTTCAGTGGTAAATGCTTTGCCACACTTGCTCTCCCGACTCTCCTCAGATCTATGCAGTTAAACTCTTAATACTTGTATAATGTCTTTTGAAACTTACGTGTTTTTTGCCAAAATAGCTATCTTATCAAGGTATCTTCCCCAAATTAATTCTTAATGAGTATAGCATAATCCAGCTAAATTTTATTCACTAACACATTTCCAGATTCCAGCATAGCTCATATTTAATGCTATGAACAATAGCTTCCTTCCTCTTTTTTCTGGTGATTAAATACCAGCATAATGTCTTTTGATACTTACGTGTTTTTTGCCAAAATAGCTATCTTATCAAGGTATCTTCCCCAAATTAATTCTTAATGAGTATAGCATAATCCAGCTAAATTTTATTCACTAACACATTTCCAGATTCCAGCATAGCTCATATTTAATGCTATGAACAATAGCTTCCTTCCTCTTTTTTCTGGTGATTAAATACCAGTGATTTTTGAAGCCTGGCATATGTGGGCTCTTTCTCTTCTTCTCTCTTCCCCGACTCCAGCCCACATTCCCTCCAGCTTTTCCATCTGCTTGAGTGAGCTCAAGAGACCAAGAACTGTGTGAGAAGTGTTCTAATCTGAAGGGACAGTCTGCTTGGCAAACTTGATTTCTTCGGGAATGTGGCACAGTTTGTGAAATAGGAGTTTATTATGTGAAATACTGTTATAGGCTTTCAAGTAGGCTTTAGTGGTTTGTTCTCTTCTGGGCAATAAAAATGTTCCTCTTATGTTTACAATTTCCTAAGTTGTTTAAGGGGTAATAAAAAGGAATGGAAAACCTTAAAATAAGGTATCTCATCTCACCTACGTAACATTTTCTAAAGAAAGATACACATCAGAAGTTATACATGTCATAATACAATAAAATCTATTTTATATCTAAAATGAAGGGCATTCAACAAATCCTATTTCTGTAATATTAATTATATGAGCAATTAGTTACCTTGGTGAGTATGTGATTTTAACTAATATGTTTATTGACTTAGTTTCGTGTACAGAACTCATTGAATTAAAAGGATATTCTGAAGGTGGATTTGGACCTTGCAAAATGCCAAGATTTCAGTTCATCAGTAACACCGTAGATATGTTCAAATGCTTAACTATTTTACTTGATGAAACTACATTTCCCAATATTGTGAAGCTCAGACATTCTGGAGAAAACAGAGCTTCCTCTGAAAAATGAGGTGTTGGAGACCCCGTTGCGGTTAACATATTGGCTCTTCTCTGCATGAATGATCTGGTGTCCAGGAATTGTACCCTATGCTTTAGCTGTTCCTTCAGTGGGGAAAACAAGAGGGTCCCTCTCATCTGTCTTACTCCTGTTTTAATGAAATAAGTACAACTTGATTGTATCTAGAGCTTCTTGCCAATGTCAAATTTGGTTGAAGCTGGACAATGACTTGAAAAATTGTAGGTTTTTTTTTTTTTTAAAGCAGCTAAAGAAAGGTCTTGGCACATAATATCACTTCCTTAGGAAACCAAGCTAAGAAACGTCCTTGTAGGTTCTAAATATAAGCAGTAGCAAGCTATAGGAAAAAGTGAAGACAACTTTTTCATCAGTATTTCCTCACTAATATTTCTGGTACTTCTCAGAGAAAATACAGCATACGTGTGCATCAATAGCCACTTCAGGGAGAGAATTATTTTCAATTAACTGTAATAAAAGGGCTTCAGAAGTCTGAATAAAATAAAATGTAGCCCTGAGTATGTATGTGTTCTGTGTCTGGTCACTTTGATTATGCACCTGTGCTTTAGGTTTTTTTAACAGTAGCAAGCTACTCTCATGCACTAACTCCAAATGTAGCGAGTAGCTGAATTCTTAAATACTTTATTTCTTTTTAGATGAGCATTTTGAAAGAGTCATTCATTACGATGCATGGTATGAATACTGTGAAGCATTCTGTTTAACAGAAAGTACGACAACCGTTTGGGTGTTCCTCAAAACACAATGAAAGTGAAGAAGAGTTCTATGGTTTCTACATTCTATTGCATCTGGTTTTGCTTGCTAATTAATATTGATTTGTATTTATGTTTTCTTTTTCTACAGTAACAGTACATAATTTATACTAGCTTTCTGTATGTATGATAGCAATGTAGAAATAATCTTACACATTTGACTTGTTTTACAGTACTAACTTCAATATGTATACTTTCAAGTCCAAGATTGTTTTGCATGAAGCTGCACGTGGAAATGAGATTAAAAGCAATATATGACAAAAACCTGATTTCAAAGTCTGTAAATTGGACAACACAGGTTTAGAAGAAATACCGATGTTTTTGATTTTGAATAATTTTCTAATTATTATATGCTATATTTATAACTTTGGGGATTTCTGTGGGCCTTATGAAGTCTTAGTATTGCCATAAAAGTAATTATAAATACTAGTTGAGGTAATATTACAAAGATGAGAAATACTTTGTTAAAATAACAATTCAAAATTTTGGTTAATGTGCATGGGGAATTTAGCTCATATGGTTTCCAGGGTACTTAAAATGTGTGTTAATATTTGATTAAAGTATTTTGTTTAGTTGCTTAAAATAATGTTTTAAATCCCCTTTTCACTAACGTAATCAGATGACCTAGATGCATCTGTGTCTGTGACAAGTATCTTCTGCTTGGTCATATAAATATTTAAAAGAAACTTAAGAGAAATTTAAAATAATACAGAAATAGGGAAGGCACAAAAAGTTTTCCCAAACATACGCTTTGTTATTTGAAAGTACTTTATATGTATCTAGAAAGATTGAAAGCAATACACCTACCATAGAAATGAAGAAAGCTAAAAAGTAGATACTGATCTATACAAAATTATTCATACAGCGTTTGCAGCTTGTAAATATTAGAAGAACTGAAAAACTGGGAACTATTCATCACAGCATATAATTTTCCTTTGGTTTTCATCAATATTGCCTTCACCCAAGGAAGGTGTGACAGAACTTTAACCTCAGACTTTTAGTCCTCCGAAAGCTTCTTATTAAAACTGAGAGTAATCTCAAAGTTCTGAAGCTGCATTTGTTAATTTGTTACATTTGTACAGATAAATTCCTGGTAAGATTTATTCGAATGTGACTCAGAGACAAACTGACTTGTGCTCACATCTAATTTCTCTTCCAAAGTCAAATAAGAATTTGCAGTGCTTTACACAGGTTACAAAGTGTGTATTGTGATTAACAGAAATCTCTACTTCAATCCTTATTTGGAAAAGCATTTGCATTGAAGACATTACCTATGCATGCTTATTTGAGTAAGTGAAACTGGTCTTGAGGTGGCAATGATACTTCTACTTCTTTGTAATCTTATTCTGAAGAACATGGGTATGTGGCTATGTTGCTGTACTTGTGCAGATCTACCTCACCTAGCTTAGATTCCACCAATCTGGTGCAATGCTAATGACAGAGCGCTCTGTGCGCGCTGAGAACAATCTTAGGTTTTACAGCTCATGCTAAAATTACTGTTTGTTGCTAGAAGGATCTGAGTCAGGAAGTTAGAGCTAGCCTTAATATGTCTGTAGGATTCACCCCGTTAATTTGTCTTTTATTTGTCATAAGATAGCCTTGGTATCCAAGACTATTAATCTTTATTGGTGGCATGTTTTTGATATCAGAAATCTTCAGTACGGATATCATCCTTGCTAATGACACTTTGCTTTGCTTCTGCTCTTTTCCTATTGTTTACAGTAAATAGACTCCTCTCTTGTCTCATCTGGAAAGATCACACAGACATAGAAAGAATAGTTCTGCTGACCAGTGTTTTTATGGTATCCAAGACTATTAATCTTTATTGGTGGCATGTTTTTGATATCAGAAATCTTCAGTACGGATATCATCCTTGCTAATGACACTTTGCTTTGCTTCTGCTCTTTTCCTATTGTTTACAGTAAATAGACTCCTCTCTTGTCTCATCTGGAAAGATCACACAGACATAGAAAGAATAGTTCTGCTGACCAGTGTTTTTAAAGAAAAATGCTTTGGAAAAAATGTTTACCTCATTTATGTTCTTATGCTTCAATTTAAGTAACTTGTTTTTCATTGTTTCTTACTCACTTTATAGGAGTGTACTTTTCAAAGTACACTTTTCTATTTTGCTGTATATAAAATTTTAGCACATCAAATACTTTTCTATGTCACACGTTACTACTTCTCGGCATTTGTCAGTGCCAAGAATGAATTCTCTGAGACATAATATCATACAGATTTAAGGACGTCCAGAATGTATTCAGTGGCCATCTGTCATTACGTGCACAGCAAGCTTGACTTCTGTGCAGTTGAGGTTCTTCCCAGGAGGACTGGGAATTGTGGCCTGGCAGTAAAATTAAACTGTCTGGCTGGTGCAGAAGATGAAGGGAATGGGCAGCAAACTGTTCAAAGCTCAGGGTCTTTGACTTGTGGTGGAGCTAGTAGGTGTTTTGTGCGTGACTCTGACCAAATA
>NW_008795127.1:6007332-6009924 GCF_000699145.1 Aptenodytes forsteri
CACCAAAAACCCCCCCCCCCCATTATTCAAAATATAAATTAAAAACTGCTGGAATGTATGTTCATTATATTGCTAGTATGTTTTAAGCAGCATAGCGAGGACAATTTGAGGTAAGCTTGTTTATGGTGTGCAACTTTTTAATTCTTCCTGAGCATTACATTCTGAGGAAATAATTTTATTTTTTTTTTTTTTAATAAAAAGACAATACTATAAGTTCATTCATTAGGACAAGGAAGGGAACTCTCTTCTTATTTTACTCAGGTCAGCTATTCATAACAAATAATTCATCACATATATTTGCCAGTTATTTGATTTCATAGTTCGGAGACTAGAATTTTATGAAAACAAATGTCTGTCTCTTTGTGTGAAATGAGGACTTCAATATATGCTGTTAAAGCAGAATTTCATCTTTATTCAGTCCAAACAACAATTTGGAAATAAGGAAATGTGGCAAACTGTGGAGTACATATGAAAAATATGTAAAAAGTTGTGCATCAGCTTCTGGAACACAAGAGCTTGTGTGCATCTTTCATACCTATGTTGGTAACCTTCTTCCTAGCTGATCATAACAGTAATATTGTAATACAAATGATGTGGCAAACTGTGGAGTACATATGAAAAATATGTAAAAAGTTGTGCATCAGCTTCTGGAACACAAGAGCTTGTGTGCATCTTTCATACCTGTGATTGTAAGAGATTGTGCATGCAAATTATGCACTCATTTACAGTCTTAGCCCATCTGCATTCAGCTGAACTGCACTTGAACAGAGTTTAAAACCAAGAATGGAATTGAAAGTTTAGGAATTAAGTATGAGTCAAATAAAGGAATCCCCTTCATTCCCTTCCACCCGTCTTGTAGAACTGACTATATATATTTCATGGCACAGGTGTCAACTGTTGTGTACAATGTTTTTTCAGCAGTGAAAACAATCATACTAGTGGCTGCACTACTCTCCAAGGTCATTAGTCCCATAGCTGCTACTTACTATCATGTCTGTCTGAAGACCTTGGCTCTGGGAGTTAAAAAGCACAGATTTTGTAATTTTTTTTTTTTCTTCTTATTGGCTAGCAGATGTATTGTTTTAAATATTGCTGCCGTGTTTCCAGTTCTCTGCATACACAGTAATTGCAGGTACAAGGGAAACACAGAATGACATTAGTGAATATTTAAAAAAAAAAACAACAAACAAACCAAGTTTAACTTGATTTCATGTTGTTCTGATTTTCTAGAAAGCTGGGTCCCAAGTTTAAATTTAACACTGCTCAACAGATTGTTCCTTAGGTTGAAAAAAATATTCTCTAATGCAGAATTGAAGACCATACTTTCCAAGTATTAGGAGTGTGTTTTCCCCTATAATCAGCAAAAATGTATGAAGAAAATGAGAGCTTACCGGTGGAGATAAATGAAATAGAGAAAAAACATGACTGTTATGTCCTTCCAGGCTTCAGAATTATTTTATCAAAAGTTTAGAAGAATATGTACTTTAGAGCATGACATACTGACTAAAAGGTAGCTGGAAGGACCCTCTTTTGTATGCCAAGGCCATTTCTCCCTGCTGACTACAGATTACTCGCAAGTTATTACACAGAGGGAAACAGAGAGGTGAAATGAGTAAATCTAAGCCATACACTGCCTGAATTGGGAAACTGGGGAGAAAACCCAATGCCTTGAATGCCCACAATACATAACAGTGTAGATCACAGGATTAATTCCAACATTAAACAAAGTATTTCAGTGGGTTTCTTAGAAGGAAACAAAGTCTGTACAAAATTCAGCTGTGCATTTTTGGAAATGGAAACACTTAGCCACATCTAAGCATCTGGCATCAACGCTTCCAAGAGAAAAGAAACTGAATATGTCTATTGAATGTGAGAACAAAATATCTTTTTTGCCAAAACCAGTACAAATCATCAGTGCCAAGGCGAAGTGCTTTCAAAAGTTTGGCAGGAGTCCACTAAGACTTATTTTAATCAGATACAAGGAGAATGGAAAAATGTCAAGCTGTTATTTCACATTAATATTTGCTCACGTTAGCTAAAATAACCCCACCAAACAAAATCACCACATACTTAAAAAAAGTTTAATTGATTAAACTGAGTTGTAATTTGTCATAAAGCTGTTTCCTTTTATTCTAATTTTGATAGCAATTCTTGGAAAGTAATGTTGATATTGGCTACCAACAGATAATGCTTTGCACTCCTATCAGTTGTACAGTCTAGTACCTGATGAAGTCCTTCACCTCTAACTCCATTTACAGTGGTTTATAAGGTAAGCATCTTCAGGAACTAACTGTTCTGAGAGCTACTAAAGTTTATTATGGCTGAAATGCAAAAGACTAAAGAGCACAGCTCATTATCCACACCTCAACAAATAGAATCATAGAATCATAGAATAGTTTGGGTTGGAAGGGACCTCTAAAGGTCATCTAATCCACCCCCCCTGCCGTGGGCAGGGACATCTTCAACTAGATCAGGTTGCTCAGAGTCTTGTCGAACCTCACCTTGAATGTTTCCAGGGACGGGGCATCCACCACCTCTCTGGGCAACCTGTGCCAGTGCTTCACCACCCTCAGCATAAAAAATTTCTTCCTT
>NW_008795127.1:6011331-6021868 GCF_000699145.1 Aptenodytes forsteri
ATCTCCTCGGGTCCCATGGACTTGTGCACCTTCAGGTGCCTTCAATGGTCTCAAACCTGATGTTCTCCCACAGTGGGTGGCTCTTCATTCTCCCAGTCCCCGCCTTTGCCTTCTGTGGCTTGGGCGGTGAGGCAAATATATCTATATCTAAATACATTTAGTATAGATAAGTGCATATGTTTCTAACTGGAATGGCACATTTTAATGCTCTTTCTGTATGTTTGAACTTAC
Source organism: Aptenodytes forsteri (assembly GCF_000699145.1). Lineage (NCBI taxonomy): Eukaryota > Metazoa > Chordata > Aves > Sphenisciformes > Spheniscidae > Aptenodytes > Aptenodytes forsteri. The sequence continues at coordinate 6,011,563 of NW_008795127.1, forward strand.
CAAGATAAAAAGCTGCTACAGAATAGACCAAAAGAACCAAGTTGTGGGACACAGTGACATTCATATGAGGGAGTCTGAGGCTCAGGCACTCCATCAGAGTACTGGTAAGAAAGGGGGAGGGGGAATAGGTGAGTGCTCATAAATTAACAAGAAAAAGAATCTGAATCTTTCTCTTGTTTCCTGCTTCTAAACAAGCTGAGAAACACATGCTCAGGAAAACAACTATTGCACCCCACTGAAAATCATAAATTGTCGTGTGCCACACCTCCAGGTTTCCAGTGCCCTCCTCTGACACAAAGCAACACTGAAAATTAAATTTTCTTTATTTTTGCATTTAACTAGTTACTCTGACTGTATGTGACTATTTAGGCTATATCACTTCACTAACAGTTTTAATATAGAAAAAACATCCAATATAGCTTCACACTTTATAATATTTCTGACAAAGTTTCATTTCTCACATTCTAAAACAGCTCTAGAAATATCACTGGGTCTACTGTGAAGTAGTTCAATTACTTCCAGGTAAGGAATGAGGAAACCTATATTTTAGCATGGCTTCCATAGGTTTTTGACACTTGTTTAAAAGAAAACCAGAACAAAGCAACCCACTCCCCTACCCTCCCCATCACAACATCACAACAGTTGTGGTACTTCACAGCTTCAGTATATATTCTAATATTCCTATATTCTAAGGACCTATTTAGGTAAAGAGATAGTAATGTCTTCATTTCACAGCTTGAAAAGTAAAATAGATGAAATTATTTCTTTGATGTACTGCTTTGGAGAACTGAAATATATCTGAATTTCAGTAACGCACTCAGGCATTTAACCACTCATTCTCATGATATCTGTCTATTTTATTCTCTTCATGTTTCTTCTCTTTTACTCTGTCTAGAATACTTCTAATTTGCTCTAGAATTTCACATTATTTTAAAGAGAGTCTTAAGTATTTTGCTAATCTGTGCACTCCTACGGGATACTGATGCTTCAGAATGAATAATGTTTTACTATTAAAAGAAAGGGGAAATAGGTTTCACAAAAAATTTTAATTCTAGCTATAAATTAAATTGGCCTGTTCATTTTATTATTCCTAATTTAGAATTTGCAGGTTTTTATTTTGGGCTACTTCTTTTTGGTTAGCATGTTTTCACTTTCTCATTACTTTCATTGATTCCTTTATTAACTGCTTTTATAATTTGTTTTGATTGCTTAGATTGTATGCAACTGTATGCGATACCATGAAAGGTCTCATGTCATTTATACAACAGTTTTCACACTATCTTTGATGAATAATATAGTTTTTGTCTGAAGCTACCAAGGATCATGAGAATAGATATCTTGCACTCTTTTAATTAAGTATGAAGTAGCACCCTTATGGAAAGTATTCATAGTAGTTCCAGTATTTAAGGTGAGGCTATTTTCCAGTTTTAGCGAATAGGCCTAATCGTTGTAGGACTTCAATACACTAAATAACTCTGACTTGTTTTTTAGTTTAATGGTAAAAGCTACTGTTTAGTTAAATCATTGAATCCATGAATCCTGAGAAGTTCTAGCCTGCGGTAGACGGACACTGTTTCTGTCTTTTTTATTCTAATCACTCATACTAATTCTTATTAATTGCATGCTACTTTCTCTAGCCTTTACTTATGTCTTAGATAGCAGTTCCTCTAGATGTTTCACAAACCTGAACTTTATGACTTTAAACCTTGATGCTTCATATTTTGATAAAACCAGAATTCTGAAATGGCTGAAAGTCTGGAAGTAACTTGATTAACAAAATAGAAATATTTCAGAGAGTTGTCTCATTTCTTTTGCAGTTCAGGTTTGGTGAGGCTTTTATTTGAATAAACTCTAGTATGTTTAACCAGATAACATGGGATCAGCTTGTATATTACACTTGATTACACATAAAAGCCTCTAAAATATCAGATGAAAATATGGTATATTACTATCAAGCACTGCCTATTCTTTCTGTAAACAAAACAGTATTAAATGAGACAAGATGTGCGCCTGTTGTGTACATTGGATTAACTGATAAAAGCATGTTTAAGGTCTGCTACTGCATGAGCTAACACTGCTTTGTGATGAAAAATGTTGAGGCTGCTCCTTCCATTTGCATTTCCACTGCCAAATTTCAAACTATTTTTATCATGTATTAACAAACCATTTCTTCACAAAATTTTCCCTTTGAATTATTTTTCCTTTCATTTCAAAGTGGTCTTCCTCTCATTCAGCAGAATTTTCTTTCTCTGTCCCATCCCTGTAGGGAAATATAATTTTACTTTGGCCTGCCTCTCTCAACTCTTCCTGGCCTTAAATGATATTGGCAGTTCCACAGGCTGTAGCTCTCTTGCGGGGCTTCGATACTGTCAATTTGCTTTTTGTTTCCTCTAGTAGAACGTGGTGGCTTTGCTGCCTTTTTCATTATAAAATTCATTTCATCCATGAAGTATCTTTTTCTTTAAAGAATCATCTTTTTCTTTATTACTTTGTCTATGATGCATTTAAAAATTCTCTTCAGTCTTTGCTAATGGATCTATAGCCTCTGAAAATATTTTCAAGCCTCTCTTTGATGGTATTCTCTCATCCCCTTCTCCTTTCAGGCATGCTAAAAGGAGTAAAGGATACAATCAGAATTAGTGGGACTTGAACAAAATGTTGAGATCTCTGTGATGATGAGAACTCTGGGACCATTCTCCAAAGGCTCATCTTGCTCTCTTCTGGGTGTTTTACATTTGCATGCAGAGACACCAGTGCTCCTTATCTGAGCTGTCAAAAACCCCACTTGATCCTTAATGTAGCTCTAGGAAGAAAGAGCCATTAGAGCTGAGACTGCTAGCAGGCAGCATATCAGACTTCTGCAGAGAGCACCACTGCATCCCACCTAGTCAAGTATCTGATTCATTGGGTAGTCTGAAGGCTTTGCAGCATGCCTTTGATGGTATGGTTTGGCATGGTTTGCTTGTTTTTTGTTTCATCCTTTCCCTAAAATGAGAATTATGTGCATAGCAAGGTGCTTTCTCCTGCGATGTATTTTTCTAACATTTTCTTTTGCCTTCATCTTCTTCTCTCCTCCACTCCACAAAAAGAAAATCACTTCTACATCAAAAAAATTGGGAGATTTGTGATACTCCTTAATTGCTGAGAACGTTAATACTATCGTATCGAACTGGTTCCCACGAAAGATTTGGAAAATAGAGTAGTTAAAGGTTTCTAATGTAATCTCTACATTATGTTACGGATTGCTTTGAAAGTAAGAACTGATGTGCTGAACTAGGTTTAATACCTTAAGAAACTCAGTGTTACATTACATTGCATTTCAGTTTTACCCTGACCATTGTACACAATTTGAAGGCTTACTATAACATACAGAGTAATATGGTTAGTCCGTGGTTCTAAAATGTGGATTACAATGATTTCTGTTCACCTTCATGAAAGGATGCAAAATATCCAAAGGTGCCAAAGATGGCAACCTGATGGGATTATGACACATCTCAGATAGGGTCATACGCCTGGCCTTGCACCACTGCAGTTACATGATGCAATAAATCTTTCCCCACCATCAGCTAACAGCTGCCTTGCAGCATGGGAACAATGGGAAAAGTAGCAGAATAGTCCTGCTATCTTTGTACATTTACCAGGGAGAGCAAGGAGATTCCCTATAGCAGCTCTGCCTGTTCATGTAACCAGCCCTGTGCATACATAACAAATTTTCTCGAGTCCTCCAAAGCTGCAGAGTTGGTGTGCTGCCCAGCAGCCAGAAGAGTGTCTTCTCTCTTCACTTCTTCCCATTTCAGCTCCAGAGGATGGATTTATCTCCCAGACTTGACATTTTCTGGGGAGTATGATGCAGTGCAGGACTCAGAAGAAAAAGGCTTGTATTCTCCCATTCAAACTGAGTTTGTATTCATGCTGAGTAGCCTCTGTAAAGTAAGGCAACAGCCTATAGCAATAAACAGTGAACTTTCTAATCCATCCAGCTCCAAACACTTTCAACTGACCCATCTGCTATGAAAACAATAGTGTTTGCCACAAATATTTGCACATATTTGATACTGCAAAATTACACGTGGCTGAAAGGCTATTGATTTTCTTTTTTCTATGCTTGTTTTGATTCCCTAGAACAATACATTGTACATAATGTTTTGGGGTTTGTCTCTTCTGGGAGTCCACACTTTTTCAGATCAGACTGAGTAATTTTGAAAGTTCCTGCTGCTTTATCGATTTTCTGCCTGAATCCATTTTGCTAAGTAAACTGATACAGGAAGTAGGGCTTGAGATCATCTCGCAGGGTACAATAACCAAGCCCTATCCCTTTCCAAAACACCAAAGCTTTATAATCTTTAAAACTGATTTTTATTAGACCTAGGTGACCTGTAAAATAGGAAAATCTCAGATCTGCTGGGTAAGATGGAATAAAAATAAACAAGTTTGCAAACCCATTTTCCCTTGCTCGCTGTGTCCTTGCAGGGGTGAGTCCTTTGCTGTGGGCTTTCTCTCAGTCACCTCAGACACTCACCAACCGCAAAATTCCTTCAGTCCCCTCATGGTTCCTGAGAAAAGGCCTTTCTCTCCATTCCCAGAGAGACCCGGCCTGCCCGCACCTCTTCCCGCAGTGAGCAAGCCAGCCACTCTGTCCACTCCTCAGGGCCTGCTGCCTTGCCTTTCCAGCACTAGAAGGTTCCACCAGGCCGGGGACCCATGCTCCCTCCTGGCTGGGGTGCAGAGGCCGCAGCCAGCCCTCTCCCCTGCCACCCCTGCCTGCTTCAGTAAAACCTCTCCTACCACTCTGGCTGCTCTCCCTCGTTCTCTGAGGATGGAGCCTTTCTGTGGCTGGATGGTGAGTCAGGGAAGTGAAGCTGGGGAGCTATACTTTTCCCAGTCAGTGAGTTAGTGTGGTCTGGCGACTTGCTGCCAGAGTGGCTGCTAGGACAGCAAAACGGCTGTCAGGGCATGCAAGGCACCTGCTCTCCTAGGCCTGTTTGTACTCCTGTAACATCTGCTTTATTTTTTCCTGCTGCTATGCTTCCTGCCCTGTCTGCTGGCAGTGGTGGAGCTGGTAGTGCTTCAGTGCATAGGTGGAAAGGGGCACTAGGCCGCACGTGCCTCTGCAGACACCAAGCGAGGCATGAGTGCAAGCAGGGCAGCATCTGAGCCCAAGACTCAGCAAGTGGCAGGTTTTAGGCTCTTTTTTTTTTTTTTTCCTTGTAATAAGACTGAGAGAAAGAGCAATTACCATTCAATTTGCAGTAACTAAGGTCACATTGTTCTTTAGACTGGACTTCCCTGACTTCTGTCCCTTTCAGGGGAGAAGTAGCTTGCAGAGTTAAACGATCTTCTTTCAGGTACGCTTTTCTAGGGGGTGCCCCATTGCAGCACCTTTACAGACAAGTAATGCTTCATTACCAAGTTATTGTGCAGTGGTGATCAAGCCTCTTTTCATGCTCATGTAGAACAATTCAGTAAGAAATAAACCATTCATAGAGTCTAGGGGATAAATACTCCCCCTCCCAAATGGCGTTAGCTCAAATGATGTTTCATGGTTTATTTGCTTAGGTTTACAAGGATATGCTATATTGCATTTTTGTTCATAAGAAGCCAGATGCAAGTTCAATACTTTAAATGCACTGGATCATTTTAATGATAAACTTTGTAAAACTTTTGTGTGAAAGTTTTGTAATAATGCTGGATATTGATTTCTGCGTTTTACATGGTCAGTATAAACACCCATGTATGTTGCAATGCTAAAAAACCCCCGCTATTGATAAATAGTGTTTTGCATAGTTATGGTATTTTCCTGGCTTACTTGCGTGGGTAGTACCTCTAACTTCTGAGATATTTATTTGCATTCCGTGAATAGTGGGTTAGGAATTTAATGGCATTTAATTCATTTTGGTTTTACCTACAAGAAGATTGAATTAGTTTTGTGAGCCTTCACTCATTTCAGATCTCCTGGATTTGGGAACAATACTGCAGTTTTAAAATTCAAGTCATATCGGGGCCATTATTAAATTTTATAGTGATTTTTTTTTCTTAGAGTAGTAAACTATATCACTAGGGATCCATTTGATTATGTTACCTGATCTCTTGTATAAAAGACTGCAGACTTCTCAGAGACAGTTTGGTTAAACTAGTATGTATCTTTTTCAAAGAGACCTTGATTTAGAAATTACTTGATTTGGTGTTTTTTAATTAATTAAATATAACTTAAAAAGCTACTAATCATCTAAGTTTATTTAACTTTTATTAACTGAAAGCATTGATAATGGTGTGTGCATTAGAAAAGTGTAAGGTCACAATTCTTTCAAACTGAGAATGTTCAAGTTCTTGGCAGTGGGGTGGCGGGATTAAACACCTTATTTTCAGACATAATGGTGTGCATTAGAAAAGTGTAAGGTCACAATTCTTTCAAACTGAGAATGTTCAAGTTCTTGGCAGTGGGGTGGCGGGATTAAACACCTTATTTTCAGACGTAAAGTAAAATCGTCTATGCCATGTACTATATTAAGTCCTTTGTCTCATGCAATGTATTTGATTTTTTACCAAATAAGGATAGCTTTTGCAAAAATACGTTGTTTTCAAAGATGTAAAAAACGGTTCTATGTACAGTTGTTACCCAGAATCAATGGTAAGAGGCATTCTCGCCGATATACATCATCTTGGTTTTTGAAGTACTAATTTTCTGTGGGTTCATGTTTGAGATCTTACCAGCAAAGTTTTGAGAAATAGGGTTTAAGATGAGTAATCTTATGCAATTATGTATACAGAGTTGAAACAAATTGTCAAATTTCTGTATGTTAGTGGATTATTTCATAAAATCATTTTTCTGAATGTGCTGGCGTGCAGAATGTATGGAAGAGCATATGAGGCCAAAAAGAGGTTTGTAAGAACTCGCCAGTTGTTTCTGTTAGGTAGGTTTCCAACTGGCACAATGTACAGCTTTCTTTTAAAATAACTGTTTAGAAAGCTGCTCACTACTTCAAAAGTTTTAAGTGAAGCCATTTTTAAGGCCAGATCTATGGTTGCTTAAAAAAAAAAAAAAACAAACCATCAAACTGTAACCTGAAAGAGTATAGTGGCTTTGGGTAAAAAGATGGAGAAATCTGACTGGAGATATTGATGGCACTGCTACTGTGTGGAGTGTGACAAGGGCAGGTGAATGTAGGTTACAGTCAGAAAGGATATATTTTACTTGCTGTCATGGGTGACATCTGTAGTTACAGGTATTTTGCTTTCAAATACGTTTGCTTTATTTGTAAGCTATGTAGAACTAACGTAAACGAAGACAAAAACAGATTCTGAAATGGAAATAATGGAGACAAGGAAAGGAGAGCATGGATTTCTAACACTATTTTGTAAGTGTGGATGGAGATAGAGAAGTATGGAGAAGTTTACTTTTGTGGATGAGGTTTTGGTTTAGGTGACTTCATAATTTCTTACGACCTGTCTTATGACAGGTGGGGTGAGAGGGGAACTAGTTTTTCCATTGCCACGCTACTATCCTGTAACATATCTGCTATGTATGGTAAGACAGGAAGCTGTGCTCAGCTTGAGCAAAGTGGGGAGTAAGAAGCCTGACTGATTGCAAGCCAGAGGCAGAAAAGTTGTTTTTCCATTCACTGGAGGAAAGAGTGACAATAGCCTTCGGTATTCTTACCTAAGACTTAGCAGTGAAAGTCTAAGTGTAACATCAGTGATAGGTTTGGGTCAAACAAATGACACGGGTCCTTGCTTTGATGAAAGCCTTACTTTATAAAGACTGGTCTTAGGGAGAAGGGAGATGGACCTGAGGTGGCCAGGGTCCAGCATCAGGTAGGATTTTCCTTAGTGGTTAGGGAAGAGAAACTAACTGTGAAGCAGGTGACTAGCTGACACCTATTGCTTGGCCATGAGACTATGACATTTATTTTGACAGTCCATAGTATGATGTATAAGGAGAAGGTGGACTGTGGTCATTTTAATATTTAAACATTTTGATTTGTAGATTTCATAAGCCATTCACTCTTCTAATTATTAGAAATGTGTTTGGCCCCTAACTTCTTTTAATATGATTAATTAACAGCAGGTATAATGTCATGACATATTTAAATACTTGCGCTGCTTTTAAGTGTAATTCCTTATGTGAAAAATGCTAATTTTTTATTTTTCTGTGCATAAAATAACTTTTTATCATTTTGTATATGATATGTATAGGGCTCAGATTTTTATTAGTCAGCTTCATATTTCTTTGTGCCCTGGCTGCCCAGCAAACATAAAATTTCTGTCTCCCTCTTCCTCCTCTCTCACCTTAAAGGCAGTGACAAAACTATTCCTCCAAACCCAGAAGCTATGTAGAACAACTGTCTGCCCATCCATAACAGCTTTCTTTTCTGTTGATTGGCAACTGCACTTTTTAATAGAACAAAGCACACAGTAGCATTTCCTTTTCCAGACTGAATTTATATCATTATTTACATTTTTTCGGTTTTCTCTTTTCTCAAAAAGTAATGAGTACAAAGTTGTGTTGTGCATAGTAATACTGTTGGTAGAACTGACTTAGGCAACACATTTGCATTACTGAAAGAAAAAACATGTCTTTGTATTCATTATTGCTTAATTTTGATAGGGAATATCCCAGCTAATTTTCTGGTAGTTCAGAACTGTCCATTGGAACTTACCACTGCAGCTTCACAGGGATTAGCAAAGGTTGGACCTCAAAACCAGAGAGTAGTATACATAATATTCTGCTGTCCTGCAGTGAACTGCAAACAATATCGTATGTGTTGACTTCTAATAATAATTAGTGTGTTTGTCCTGAGCTGTTTGAGAATTGTCAATATATGTTAAAAGGGGGAAGTTATAATACAAAAGGCACTTTATGTCACTTCTACATTCGTTTTGGCAACAGAAACTGTAAAAGAAGTCTGAAAATGATGTAATCGCTTTTAATGGGAACTGCCATTAACAGCTGAATTTCCCCACTTCTTAGTGACTTCATGTCTGTATTCTGTTGCAACTCTCTGTAAAGGAGAAACTAGTTGGCATCAGGTTGTGCCAGTGCAGCCCCTGTGAATGAAATGCTTCTCCCTAGGCCAGGAGTACAAACCAAGCCAGGGTTAGGTATAACCAACTGGCTTGGCCTGGTGCATTTTCAGGTAGAAGCTTTAAAATCTCACTGTCTGCCCCTATTGCCAACACCATGAAACCCAAATGCTCCTAGTGCTCTGGGAGTCGGAGAATAGTGGAGAAGGCAGTAAGCTGGTGCTGTGAGATGCTCTAGTGCACCAGGTAAATCTGTGCTCAGCATGTCTGTTGTCAGGCAATGTCTGAGATGTATAGAAACAAACACCACTTGGCCATGAAGTTGACATAAAAACATTAAACACCATAAAAAGAAGAATCCCGTTCCTTTTGTCTAACAAGCACAGTATACATTTAGGAAAAGTTGAAGTCCCTTGGTATACTTCTAATTAACTTTTTTATAGAGGCAATGGATAAATTCAGGAATCCTTAAATATACAAACTGTTTTTTAACTACCAGTTCAGATTTTTATGAGAATTGCTTTATGAAAGTTGCAGAACAAAACAATCTTGCCACCCGGGAGCTGAATTCTAATAGTTTATATGTAACAACCAAGCTGTATCAAGGCAGTGTTTTGCCAGATATGTTTTATGCTTCTTAAAGATTATTTGAAATTATTTCTCATAGAAATCACAAAAGCCTTAAATAAAATTTTATGATTAAATAAATTTTTAATAGCTTGCTAACATTTGTTTTTGAACATTGTTAGCTTGCTTTGGGAATAGCATGGCTGGAACGTTCTTTGTCTTTTGGACACCTGTGGCCACCACAACTATGTTTAGGAGATAGCTCATGTGGTTTTATATTAAAGCAGGTGTTCTTCTGGTGTTTATTCTCAGTTGCTCAAACTTAAGTGTGACAGTGGAAATGGCTGCTAATCACCAGGATTGAGGAAATATAAAAAGTGGCATAAAACGATGATTTCGATTGAACGGATCCATCAAATATCGTTTTGAATTTGCAGTGAGTGGGAGGATTTGTACATTCCTGCATAAGCTTTAGGAATAAGTTTTGTGCAGGAAATCTAATTATGGATATTTATATCAAGAGTTGCCATTCTAAAACTTCCACTGCTTTTTTACAACATTTTTTTACAGGAATGCAGTCTGATCTTTATATACCAGTATGAAATCGCACTGTTAAGGTGTTGTGGTTTAACCTGGCAGGCAGCTAAACACCACATAGCCCTTCGCTCACTCCCCCCCCAGCCCCCAGTGGGATGGGGGAGAGAATCGGAAAAAAAAA
>NW_008795127.1:6022140-6030121 GCF_000699145.1 Aptenodytes forsteri
TTGCTGGCAGGGCATGAGAAGCTGAAAAGTCCTTGATTTAGTATAAACACTGCTTAACAACAACTAAAACATCGGTGTGTTATCAACATCGTTCTCGTCCTAAATCCAAAACACAGCACTGTACCAGCTACTAGAAAGAAAATTAGCTCTATCCCAGATGAAGCCAGGACATAAGGAGAAGAAAACTTAAAAAACCCCCCACAAAACAGGAGCAAATCAAAGTCCTAGGATTATGTTAATGAAATAAACATTAAGCATGATACTGTTTTTTAAATGTGTATGATTAGATTGAGATTAATTGAAAAGAGAAAATAGCATAACAATGTTTATCTCTTGAGAAAACAAGGCTGACATTTAATACAGCTTTTAAGTAAGACAAATCAGTTTTATTGTATATCATGCATGTTTTATAACCATTAATACACTTGGAAAATGGAAAATCCTTGTGGCTGTAAGAATTTTAAGCTGCTTTACATTTACCTGTATTCAGTTATAAGACCTGTCTTTTCTTTTTTCATCCACGCCATCTCTCTGCTTCCATCCTCAGCAGCTTTATCAATTCCTTGGGTTTGTTTTATTCATCTTCACCATACCTTTTCTAGTCCAGGAAGAATATTATTTTTGCTTGTGAATTGAAGTTAAGAAAAAGTAGATTATGAAGTCTGTAGGTAGGTCTAGCAAGCAAACAAAGGTATGTCATACATTTTAGCAGTTAGTAACAGTAGTGAGACAAAGTGGTATATAATTCAAAACACACTAACAATCCAAATATGGCACAACATGCTATCGGACATTTTTTAGCCAGCTAGCCAGCTCAAGACCATATCACCATGGTATCTTTCCACTGTTATTTCTGTTAATAATGTTACTCATGCTATAGATAAGCCTTATGTTATAGTTGCATGTTTTGAAAGGCTGTAATCAGTCTCGATTTCTTGCGTCTGTGGCCTTGATCATTAGACGATATTCCTTTCTTACTAACACACAGTGTATGCTGTTTCATTTCTAAAATGCAATATCCCTTATTATCTTGTGTTACTTGCAACAGCTTTTGCCAAAGACTTATTTCTCCTTAGCTGATGAAGTCACTATGAAATTGCAAATGATTAAAAAAAAAAAGTGAAAGGGAGTCCAGAAATAAATGGGGTAGGGAAAAAAACACCTGCAACTCATTTTGTATATTCAGTTCTTAAATTTAGGATCTCATAACACTAGACTGTGGTCTCTGCTTTAGTTTGAATTCTTTCTATGATGTATTTGTATACTTCTTGATTAAAATTTAGTTCACCAAAAATTGTAATTTATGTCCAGCATGAGTTTTATGTAAACTATTTTTGTATTGTTTATCAACTATTAATATTGAAGTGAATATTTCAGTAACTTAATACCATTATGAATTCTTATTGTCTAAGGAACATAATTGAAATCCTAAGGCTGAGCAACTGTGAATAGAGATGGAAAAAATAATAGCAAGTTAGTGGCGTTTTGCACAGACATCTTTTGCCACAGATGTTAAAGAACCTATGCATCTTGTAATGAGTCTTAGCTGGAGCAATGTTCTCTTCTTCATAAAAGAAGCTTTAAGCATTTACGTGTGAGCCTTTATGACTGCTCTTTTTTCACTTTGTACCTTCCTCTGCCCCAGAGGCTACACGTGATATTGTTACAGATGAATGTACATCAGACTTGAATGCAAACTGCTTTTTTTCCTCATGTTTCTCCTTTCATAGTCCTACTAGAAAAGTAAACATATATGCCTAATACTACTCCTCAAAGAATTTTTTCTGGCTTTGTTTCAGTGTCCATAGGAACTGAGTCAACTCAGCTATTCATGCTTTATCAGTTTTCTACTAACATGTGCAAAGTTGCATATTTATTGGGGAAAACTAAGAAATCTGGCTACGTGTGTTTGAATGCTTATGCACGCATCTCTAGTTTACAATGATATACACATTTGTGTGTACTATAATAATTATATATGGATATACATATTTGTATGTATTTATATACGCAATCATAACCTTCACCACCACCTTTTCATCTGCACTGCTTGACTCTGTAAAATCATGCTAAATTTCTGTACTGTTTTATCATATTTTACCTCATGGCTCTACTAATAGTTTGTAGTTCAGGATGTACATATGCCTCTTTATTGATTAAAAACTTAGTGCACATAAGGCAGGATCTTTGTCCTAACATGTATTGAATAGAATGGAACATAATGCCATGGTCCTGCTCAGAACTTTACAGTTTGGTCACATAAACATAACAAAATGCATATAGCTTTACAGCAGGTTTGTTTGGGTTTTTTTCTACTAAGTGTATTTCAATATTTATGAATTATTTCATTAATTTGTGCAGGTTATAACTGCATTTTGCTATTACTTTCACGTAACGGTGAAAAAAATTTTAGTTAATTTCATCAAGTAAAGCAGTCAGTTTCCAACAAATGCCAAAATTTAGGCATTTCAAATTCAGGTAGCCTTGATTCTTTGTCTCTCTGAATGTGTGTGTGTGTGTGTGTGTATACATACAAATAAAAACACTAAAGCTGTTTAACGGCATGTTGAAGGCAATTGGTAGAGTGTTTTGTTTCATTTGGTTGTGAATAACTAGAGTCTAAAAAATGAAACAAAGGTAATGATATTAGATACAATATTAGATGTGTTATAATGATATTAGAATAGTGAACAACTCTCCCATCTGCAGAATACCATCTCACCTTACAACATGCAGTATGCCGATATTGTTATTCCTGGAAAAGGAATTCAGTTCAAACATTTTGCTTATTTATTGACTGTTACCATCAGTTTTATCTTGTTAGATTGTAAACTCTGAGATGGTTTGTTTATTGTTGTGTACATACAGTAAGTCCAACTGTGGTATGGCTTTCTGGGCATAACTATCTATAAGCAGCAAAGTTTTTCAGTTTGTTAAGTTAAGAATAGTCCAGTAAGCACTCTTTTGGCTGCTGACTGACTTGTTCTCTTTGAAGGGTTTTTTAAAACTTTTAAAGTACATGGTTTGCTGTATACACAAATTTATTGCGAATCAGAAAAGTTTTCTATGCCAAAAATACTGTCAATTCACAATTCATTTTGACTAACAGGTTGTGTCTAAAACAGATATTAAGAAGATAGTAGTAGAACCCCAAAAATGCTAGAAAACAATTTGACAACATTAATGAAAAAACATCATTAAATTAAAGAAATATAATCTGTGGCTTAAAACATGTTTTATTGTATCCAAGTGTAAAGCCTACCTGGGAAGGTAGGTAAGGACATAATCACATTTCTACTAAAGGACTCAGTGATACTGAAACATGCAGATAGCCCTTGAAATGAGGTGAGAATTTCAATTATGATGCTGTAGCTCAGATGGTATTTTAGAGTCTAGTACTTAGAGAGAAGCGTAAGAAAGAGCTGAGAGGTTGTGCTATTTTTTTCATTAGATTAGTGAAGTAATTTCTAAGTACTAGGTTCCATTCACTTGCCTGCAAGTCTAAACAACCTGTTGGAATACTGGGAAGAGCTCAGGAAACACAAACAATGATTTGAGCTCAGGAAAGTATGTCTAATAAGGAGATTTTGGAAGTTGTATTGATTTATGAAACCAGATTACTTTAAGTTTCTAGGGAGTTAAGTTATCTGTGTTAAGTTTTTGATATAAGGAAAAATATACACATGGAATGCATTTTAATACATTTCTCATAGTTCTGTGGTAAGTGTACTAGATTAAAGCAAAGGGGGGGGGTAAAAACCACTTTCCACCTCTTTATATAAAAACTATGGTAGAATTATTGATACAAGTTACAGATCAGTGATGTATACAGTAAACAGCGCTTGTTCTCTTCATAGAGAAAAAGAAAATGTTTGTTCAGCTCTGAATACCTATGTACTGTATGCAGTTCAACTCTCCAAAAAAATTAGTAGTTTTGAGGTTGTCAAGTATATTGGCAACAACTTCAAATTCAATATCTCAGTCCAAGGATGCTGCTAAATGATACAGTTAACACTTTAATGCTGTATTGAAGATCTGATCAAGGTCATGCATTGACCTGTATTCCAGGACTGAAAGCAGTTTCTGTTGAGCTGTATTTGAAGGTGAGATAGATTGACCTATAATGATGATACTTATACTACTATACGGCTATTGGATTACTGTATATTTCATGGAGAGCAGTGAACAGAATGCTTGAAGTTAGGGCACAATTTCATTTTTATGTGGAGTTCTTAATTTTTTAAATATTTGGTGTCAACGGTGGAACAAGCATACCTCATATTAAATTGTTTCCAGCCTTTGAAGAGAGAGCAAATCAACAAGAGTACATTTAATGTTGCCAGTAATAGGTAAAGGTTGGTTTGTAGTAGACTTTTTCTAAAAAGTGGCAAAAATCTACCCCAATTGCAAACTTCATATAGAAATTTTATAATGGTTAATAGATAAAAAATATATGATTTATATAGTAATTTTATAATAACTGTTCATGTCTAAATCAAAAGTCTGCAAATATGTATAGTCATGTAACATGTTGGCAGTGTCAGCTGATTCCAAATGTCTACTGCTCTTTAGAGACTTTATTACATGGTAGGATAATTTTACTTTGTGAAAAAGTCTAAAATTGCAGTGGTATACTATGAAATCTTAGAGACATCTTAGAAAGAATGTTGTTTCAAATGGCAGTAAGTCAACTGAAAGAAGCTGGTAACATGGATGCTCTGAATCACTTTCTGGAATAGCCTGTTTGTTTTTTTTTAACTGAAGATATAGAAGAAATTTACATGCTTGAATTAGGCATGTAAACTTGCCAGTAAGGTTAAATGACAGAATATAAATGTGCTTAAAACAAACAAAATCCAAAGCAACTGCAGTATCTAGTGACATCGACAAACATAAGGAAAAACTATGACAAGAAATTTTGGGAGGTGAAGTAGTGTTTGGAAAGTGAATGAATACCTGGAAAAATGGAAAGACTATGGGAGCTACATATCAGTATAAAAGAAGCTGGATACATTTTTGACTTATAGGGAAAGTAAGGAGGAGTAGAATGTATCAAAAACTATTAAAAAAAATCACATTGAAATATCATGTGAACTGGTATGACAATGCTGAGTATTTCCAGAAGTTCTAGAGAAATGGGTGCGTTACCAGGTTTAACTTTAATTATAAGCAGCTTTTTTTGGAATATCATTTCTAGTTAGCCACGTTAATGTTGGGGTGGAGCTTTTCTGGGGAGGAACAATGAGCCCAGTCTCAGCAAGACAGAGACATTCTATGGCACTGTATAAAGGAAACATGGTAGGCAGAAGAAAGGATGTTAAGCAAAGCAAATTGTCAAGTAACAGAGTGGTGAACAGGTGGGATCATAATTCTACCCTTATAACCATTTGGTCTACAGTACTGGGAATTTCTGCTATAGTCTGCAGGAAAGTAAGTGTCGTGGTTTAACCTCAGCTGGCAACTGAGCACCACACAGCTGCTCACTCACTCCCTCTGCCCTGGTGGGATAGGGGAGAGAATCAGAAGAGCAAAAGTGAGAAAACTCGTGGGTTGAGATAAGAACAGTTTAATACTTGAAATAAAATAAAATAGTAGTAGTAGTAGTAATAATAATAATAATAATAATAGAAGAAGAATATACAAAGCAAGTGATGCATGATGTAATTGCTCACCACCCACTGAACGATGCCCAGCCAGACCCTGAGCAGCGGTTGCTGTTCCCCGGCCAACTCCCCCGCAGTTTATATACTGAGTGATTTCATATGGTATGGAGTATCCCTTTGGCCAGTTCAGGTCAGCTGTCCTGGCTATAGTCTGTCCCAGCTTCTTGTGCACCTCTTCACTGGCAGAGTATGGGAAGCTGAAAAGTCCTTGATTTACTATGAACACTGCTTAGCAACAACTAAAACATCAGTGTGTTATCACATTATTCTCATGCTAAATCCAAAACACAGCACTATGCCAGCTACTAGGAAGAAAATTAACTCTATCCCAGCCAAAACCAGGACAGTAAGTAGAGATGTGAATTTGAGATAAGGATAAGGCCAGGAAGTAATGGACAGCTTTTGCGAGGCAGGACATCACAGAAAAGGGAATGTCAAACTGTTTTTGTAGGAGTTATAAAGAGCAGCAAAAGCAGTATTTCTGACTTTTTTTTTTGCAAAGAATCTCCACTTGCTTATTGTGTATAATACTGTGATAGTTTTTCATAATCTGATATTTTAATGCTTTATTAAACTCCTGGACTGATACATTCTTCAGGTTTTTGACTGTGTGGTCAAAAATATTGTGTTAACAATAACCAGAAAAATGTGTTGTCAAGAGCTTTTTGTTGAACTGGACTGTATATATTAATAACAAATTATTTGGTATAAGAGACCTAAATTTAGGTATAGTCAATTTATGCTTAAATTAAGAAGAAAACTCTATAATACTGTCTGTTCATCATTCCCAAGAACATGCAGTTTTATAATTCTTTCTTCAAATTCAGGCTGACAATGTATAATCTTGTTATGAACAGTTTGAAAGAGTGGAATATGACTATATCATGTTACTGAAGCAAAACTACTCAGTATTAATTTAAATGTGGGGAAACTGTACCATTCATCTCAATATTACTTTCTAGATTTTTTCTGTCAGAATTGTTGAAATGTAGGTAACTGTACATACAACTACACTTAAATGATACAATATAAAGAAAATTAGTTATTTGGTTCTTCTGGAGAAGAAAGGATTATACAAAGCCATTAGGAACAACTAGAGTTGTTTGTCTCCAGATCATTATTGTGAATTCATCTTGATTTAGGACTGACTGAAAAGTATGACAATCTGATGGCTGATTTTTGACACAGTCACAAAATTGAGAACAGGGAAAGGGGTTCAGTGGAGTTGTAAACAGTGTAAGCAGAAGAAAAAGAACATTGACATATAGGTGAAAGTTGTAAAAGAAAAAAATATGATTGATTTTGAGTCTAGCAAGCAAAGTAGCTAGCTGTGTCATTGTTTTGAAAGCTTTTCAAAGAAGGTAGGCTATTCTAATCATCATAAAAGACTTGTTTTATAAGTGGCGAAAAAAATCCATGGCACTGCATACCATACTTAGTCATTTAACCTTACATGAGCTAATCGTAAATCAGAGAAGTTTGTGTCATGATATGCAACAGCAACAAATTATGTGTATCTGAAATCTGATCTTCCACTGATTTATCTTTTAGAATGGCTCTACATAACAGAAATGAAGCACTGTGATTTAATGTTCAGAAATATGTAATGAGTTAATTGTTCAGAAATGTTTCAGACTGAGTCTTTAGGGATTGCTGCACTCAAACTCAAATTTCTCTTGAGATTCAAAACCCACAGTGAATAACACACACAGAATAACATTCCTCAGTTCTTACATTATACTTTTATGGGTGAAAACACAATTTCTCAAACTATCCGAATATTGTGTCCTCACGTAGAAGAGCTCTATGGCAATTTTTAATCAGAAATGTATTTTAAAACATTTTTAGAAGGCATAAAAATTATATTCATGCTTCTATTAAAAAAAAAAGAAAGGATATATCTTTTTTTGATTCCCCAGCTGTGACTGAGCATGAAATACTGAAGTGGACAGGAAACCGCTTTTGGAAGGGTGAGGAGGAACAGTTGTTATGAAAGAGCAATGATAAAGTTTATAATGGAACATGCCTCAGACCTATGGGGTCCTTGTTCCTCATTCAATTTATTTAGGATTTTATAGAGCTATTTTTTTAAAAAAATTCTGTTTAGATGTTTTATTTCACAGAATTCTATACAGACAGTGAAGACAAAGGTGTCCATGTCTCCTGCCTTGTACATCTCCCTAACTTTCTTCTAGTTCTATTGCAGAATTCTAGTTCCTTTCTACACAGAACCATAGAATCACAGAATCATTTAGGTTGGAAAAGACCTTTACGATCATCAAGTCCAACCATTAACCTAGCACTGCCAAGTCCACCAC
>NW_008795127.1:6031668-6048308 GCF_000699145.1 Aptenodytes forsteri
CCTTCTTCCAAAGGTCATAAACTCTCCTTTTTTTCCTGAGTTCCAGCCAAAGCTCTCTGTTCAGCCAGGCCAGTCTTCTTCCCCGCTGGCTCTTCTTTCGGCACATGGGGATGGCCTGCTCCTGCACCTTTATTTCCTTCTTGAAGAATGTCCAGTCTTCCTGGAATTCCTTGCCCTCCAGGACTGCCTCCCAAGGGACTCTGTCAACGAGTCTCCTAAATAGGCCAAAGTCTGCCGTCTGGAAGTCCAACGTAGCAGTTCTGCTGACCCCCCTCCTTACTTCTCCAAGAATGAAAAACTCTATCATTTTGTCATTGCTATGCCCAAGATGGCCTCCAACCATCACATCACCTACAAGTCCTTCTCTGTTTGCAAACAACAGGTCCAGCGGGGTGCCTTCCCTTGTTGGCTCCCTCACCAGCTGTGTCAGGAAGTTATGATCTTCCACACACTCCAGGAACCTCCTAGACTGTTTCCTCTCTGCTGTATTGTATTTCCAGCAGACATCTGGGAAGTTGAAGTCCCCCATGAGAACAAGGGCTAGTGATTGTGAGACTTGTCCCAGCTGCTTATAGAATATTTTGTCTGCCTCTTCATCCTGGTTGGGTAGTCTGTAACAGAACCCACTATGATATCTGCCTTGTTGGCCTTTCTCCTGATTCTTACCCATAAATACTCAATGCTATCATCACCATCATTAAGCTCTAGACTATCAAAACACTCCCTAACATACAGGGCTACCCCACCGCCTCTCCTTCCTTGCCTATCCCTTCTGATGGGTTTATAGCCATCCATTGCAGCACTCCAGTTGTGCGAGTCATCCCACCATGTTTCTGTGATCATCTTCATTACTGCACTACTATTTCACTACTACCTTATTTTCAGACATTTTAGTTTCAGAAAAGAAAAGGCGTTTGTCAGATGTGTTGCTGAAGCTGTTTCTCATCTAGAGTCTGTCACACTTTGCAGCTTAATAAATCATAGGTAATTAAATATTCTCATTTAGTGGCTACTTGAATTCACACTGATTATGTAATTAGATGTAATGACACAAACTGTTGTGCAGAAATGGTCAATAATTTAAGAATGAGGAAAAAACCACAATTTACAAGATAATATATAGACATAAGGCTGTGGGATGAACAGTTCCTGAATGCTCTATTTTGCATTTTCTTGGCATTGTGTACTTCAGTATGAACACCTAACATTCTGTTTAAAAACCTGCATGTAAGATGTCATAGAAATATTCAGAAAGGCATAAATGCTCTTGAGAAAGATATATATAAGATTGTCCCAGTGATATTCCCCATTAGGAAGAACTGCAGGAAAATTGCTCTTATGGTTTCTAATTGCAAGTATGAATCTTGAGCATGTAAGAGACTCGTGAACTCTGGCTGCTGGGTCACTCTTCCTCAAATTGCATGCTATTTGATACCACACCTGATCTCTTGCAAAGAGCTATAGAAGATCATGGTGCCCCCATATTGTCAGCCTTTTCCATATATTCTTGCAAGTAATTGTTACAGTTTTGGCTTCAATAACAGCTTCTTATTTCATCTTCGATCTACAAATTAGGTCTTTCACAACTGAGTGTAAATGAGGGATGATGTTATGTGCTGGTCTCATTTGCTAATACTGTTTAATTTAAAAATTTATAAACGGTAAGCCTTCTCTGTAGTTAATAAGCATTATTCATAACTTATTCTATCAACTGTATTTACTGAAGGATTAAAACATTTGTGGAGTCCTTTCTTTGATAATTTTGCATGGAAGTTGTAGTGTTTTCCAATGTGTGCTGTATGTATAATGTCTGTCACTTAGCGTGAAGTCTGTCTTACATAAAAGATTTTGTGTGTGATGATATTTTACAGAGTTAAAATATTTAAATCCTGTGCGTCTCTTTTGGACACCCATCCTTCCTCTGTCATACTCTTTAATGATTATAGGTCATGAATTATTTACTATAGAGTGCCATCTAATGTTTTCCTGTTTTATCTACTTTCACTGTATTAGGTGAATTTGTTCCCAATTCAGTTCTTCTTGCACTGCTCTGGCTTTTGGATGAAGCCTAGAAAAGAAATCTTGCAGGTGTTTTTATACTAAAAGGTCATATATTTTGCTGACAATTACTCCTGCATGGCAAGATGCAATGATTTGTTTCTCTTACATTGTATGGTTGTATGTTAAATCTTTACTATAGATTATACCCACAGTTAACTTTAGTCAGTCTCACAATTTAAAATAAATGATAGCCTTCAACATTCAGATTAGATGAATAAGAAGAGTTCAAGAGTCCAGAGCTCCTTCAGGAGCTTCAACCTCATAAGCTGTTATCTTATGCTGTTCTTCTGCTTTTCAGGATCAGTGTTTTCCAGGGCACCTGACATAGTGTCCCTTTATTTTAAGCATGTCCCTACTACCATGACAGGAATGTTGGAGAGGAGAATCAAAGACTCTGCTAGTAGCAAAATCCCTAGGGCACTCAGTTCATCCTCTTTTCAGTAGCTTTAAAGATGTTTGAAACCAAGTGGTCATAAAGGCAAGTTCATTATATCAAGGAACCTCATCCCTATAAATGATGAGATTACTTTTTGTGTCATTAGGAATTTCCAATTAATTTGGAATTATTAACTTTTTTGTTAGTGAAGTAATGATGAGGTCAAGAATATTAACAGGTTGTTAAAAAGGAGAAAGGTGTCATCAGGGAAGTTCATAGGAAGACCGTAAGAAGGGCTGTTGGACATGAGATGTAGATTTATTCTCCTGTTCAGCTATTTCTTATTAGCACAAATTACTGAGATTAAGAAGCATTTACTGATGAGAGTACTCCTCTGTATTTTGTCTGTTCTTAAGGTCTTTTTCTGCTCACTGTCATTTGGATGTTAACAGAGACACAGGACACTGGGTTAGATGGACTTTTCCCTCTGATACAGTATGTGTAGAATCATAGAATCATTTAGGTTTGAAAAGACCCTTAAGATCATTGAGTCCAACCATAAACCTAATACTGCCAATTCCACCACTAAACCATGTTCCTAAGCGCCATATCTACACGTCTTTTAAATACCTCCAGGGATGGTGACTCAACCACTTCCCTGGGCAGCCTGTTCCAGTGATTGATAACCCTTTTGGTGGGTATTCTAATACAATTTTATATTTTGCCTGAATTACAGATCACTCCTTGAAAAGATCTTGCAGTGGCACACTAATATAATTGCTAACATTTTGTTTGGTCTTTATTCTTTCATACCAGAAAAGGAAAAAAGAGAGATTCTGGTTTCGCAGGAGAAATACTAAGACAGTCTTTATTGCAATGTGCTCTTACTTGGATAGAATAGATTACCTGTGCTGGAAGTTTTAAAATTCCCTATGCTGCGAAATTAATTATTTTGAGACAGTGTTCACTGTCTTAACTTGCACTTAAACCAGCTAATATTATGATGTAACTTTGTGTATACACCAATGTGTTTTCCACCAGTGTAATGGGTCTACTCAAGACAGGCTGACACATTTCTATGACCTGTCTTGATCTGCTAATGCCAATCTGAGTCATAAGGGGATAGTTAGTGCTCACTGCTTGTGAGCTGTAGTACTGTCATAGTGGCCATAGATATATCACTCTGATACCCAAGGTAATCAAATTGTGCAAAAGACTCTCCATAAATGTTAATAACCTGGTAATATTAAGCAAATAAATACAAATTTTCCCCCTCAAGTGTATTGTTGAATAATGTGGGTCAGAGCTTTTAGAAATACCATAGCAAATCTGTACATATTTTAGGAACTTGCCTTTAATACCCTATTGTTAATGTCTTTCACGCTGGAGTGTAAGAGAGGAATGAATTTAGGACGCTACCATAACGGGGATTTAACAGGATACCTATAACAAACCAACAAACTTTCCTACTTAGAAGCTAAAGAGCTACAACATTTCATGTTGTGATCCACTAAACTCACCAGATTTCTGTGGTGAATGTTTACCTGGCAGGTTGTTTTCCCATCCCACTTTTGTACATTTTATTATTTTAAGGACCCAATCAAATCCCTCATGGAAGTGTAAATAATTGTGGCAGAAATCTTGATGGCTGACCTTGAGCTGGTAGCTAGATCAGTTTTAAGTTATACACGTAAAGGGAAAGTATTATTTTGGAAAAAAACAAGTGGAATGTATAGAATTGGCCTCTTAAAAGTTAATAGATTAAGTCCAGTAGTACAGGTGGCTAAGTTTAATAGTACAAAATTGTATTATTTTTGCAAAGAAAGCTTTTGTTAATCAGTTAGTGAAAAGTACAAGTGCCAAGGGATTTTTTTTTTTTTTCCCAAACTGGTTATGTTTTTTTGATTGACTGTTTTTTTGGGGTGGGCAGAGATAGTACTGAATTTTGTGATTATGACAGGAGAAATCGATAGATTTTGTGACCTAATAATTGAGGTGAACACTTTTTTATGGTAATCATTCAAGAATCCAAGACAAAAATATCTGTGCAATTTTGATGTAAAACCCATGGACAATATGAAAAAAAAATTTTTGAACTCTCCTAGTTAGCAGCAACAGTATTTGAAAATGATCCAAAGCTATATTATAAATAAGTCTTACTGAAGATCCAAACTTTTCCTTGAGAAAATGCTTTCAAAAATGTAATAAGATGCAGCCGTCTTTTATTCAGACA
The DNA here is from genome assembly GCF_000699145.1 of Aptenodytes forsteri. Classification (NCBI taxonomy): domain Eukaryota; kingdom Metazoa; phylum Chordata; class Aves; order Sphenisciformes; family Spheniscidae; genus Aptenodytes; species Aptenodytes forsteri. The sequence continues at coordinate 6,036,339 of NW_008795127.1, forward strand.
TGAAGTTCTGGCAACCAGATAAATTACTCTTCCCTTGCAATGGTCTAAATAAAGGAGCTGACAAATAACAAAAACAATTAGCACAGATACCTAATTGTCCATTTGGATTAATTTCTCTGTAGCTCAATTTGTTTGCTGCTGGTTTCATTACCAATAAATAAGTGTGTTTTTATGGAGAAGTCAATACTGAACACAGCTGAAAACAAACAGCAGGATAAAAAAGACATTGAAGAGATAACTAATTGTTTGAAAAAAATCACATTAGACAGAATGCTTGGAAACAAAGAGGTGATGTGCTAAACTCAGGTCTCGGTTTTCTTTTAACATTTTGCAGCGATTTTAAGGTCATATAATTTCCATATATAGAATTATGTGAAATTGGGAGCTATTACCTTGTAGCTTGCAAGGCTATAAATAGATATTTATAACTTAGAAAATTAATTTTTACTGAGGTAAAATTGTGGTTTTCGCTCTTAAAACCTGTGGGGAAATAGCTTCAGAAGTACCCACAAAAGACTTGCGGAAAGAAGAGACTGTTGAGGACACGGGAATATCAGCATGGTGAGAACTGTGAATTGTAGTATCTTCATTTTAAAGATTAGTGTAGAGTAGACCTCAGTACCTTAACATGATAAGGTTCAATGTGGTCATGTGTGCAGATTTTAATTATGACTTGTTTTACAGTAATTATATGACGGAAGTCTAGTCTAAATTAAAAAATTAGTCATTACATTACTGTGCATAATCACCTTGATAGAAAAGTTATGGTATAACCTTGATCTTCTTTTGTCTGAGGACATAGGCTAAAATGCTTTTTTTATCAAAAATGCCATTCTTTCTGTAGAAAAATTCCCCATCAGTTTAGACAAAGATGTCAATATCCAGTAGTTTTCGCACGTGGCCTCTGTAATTCAGCCACTTTCTTCCAGCCTGATGTTCTTTCATCATTAAGAAGGTGGTTTCTTAAAGCATACACTGTTTTTCTCTTGGGGGGTTGGGGAGGAAAAGAGAGAGCACAAGGCAGTCCTGGCCCAGAATCCAAAGTCTGAAAAGGATGAGGAAAACAGTATCTGATGACAGTCTTATAACAAGTTATGACAGGAGAAGAGGGAGAACAGTTAAATAACTTTTCTAGAACTGCTACGATTTTTTTGCATTTATTTCTCAAATTGTCTGTTTTGTTTTACTTTAACCCTTGAAAATGATGAAATGGACGATATATCAGTATGATACAACTTTAATCCAATGTCCTGTTTTATCTCCAATGAGGCTTGGAGAGTACCAATGATAATAAGGTGGCCACTAAAATCTGTGTTTGAAACACTGCTCTTCCACAAATGCTTTTAATGACTCTAATATTTTCTTCTTTTGTCTCCATGGTAGGGTTCAAAGCCTCGTGTTTGATTTGTAAGTATTTCAGTATAGGGAACTCAAACGTCTCCAGAGCAGCCTCAGAGAGTAAGAGGACACATTTTGATGCTTGGAGTGTCAGGCACTGGAAATAAAGCAGCACTGATGATAATGTTGAAACTGTGGAGCTTTCTACTGGGGTATATTAAATTGAACATAATTTAAAAACATTCAGACTTAGTTGTCAAAACAATTATATAGTTAAATTTCTAGCTTAAACAATTTTACATAGGAAGAAAATAAATATACCTTTAGAGCCAAATTTTTGTGTATAATATTTCAGGCTACTTTCTTGGCTTTATGTAGAGTTTAGTCAAGAATTTAATGTAATGAAATATGTTGCTGAAATCTTTTGTTTTGGATTTAAGTGCTGGAGTGGTAGGAAATACTGGAAACTTACAATATATGTGACAGAATATTGTTGCATAATATCTTAGATGTTTATCTCATCCTAAGATGTTTGCTTGTCCTAAATACGACAAATAGCAATGTCTCTATTTCAGCTTGTTTTCATCTTTGATTAATATGAGATCAACACCAAGTATAATCCAAGTATAATTTTTATCTTTGTGGGAAAGTGATTTTTTTGCATGATGCTTATATAAAGAAGCTTAGGCTGAATGATGTAACCTTAAAATCAATACAAACTACCTCATTAAAATAGTTGCTATCAGCTGCCCCCCAGTGAAAATACACTTCCAGAGAGTAGAGGAACTCAATTTAGTACTCTTTTGTCTCAGGTTTGTATTAATGATTAAATGAGGTAAATTAAAAGTTATAACAATAATAGATCTGAAATGTATGCATTACATGTGATACCTATGTGTCCAGATGCATGCAAAAAACACATACAAGCTGAGTTTTATCTCTTTTTCTTAAACCCAGTTGAGAAACAGCTCACATGGGGTAACAATGGCAGATTTCATATTTAGGAAAAATGCAATTCCAATTTCATCTATAATGATGCTTTAGGAGAAGTTCCTGTTACTAACCATGTCAGTCTGATTGCTTTTTTGACTGCAGTTTTCAGTTAGGCATAATGTGTTCTATTCATGTGTCAAAGGAGGGGAGGTAGGGGAAGATTTTTTTATTAGCAAATCATGAATTTGAATAAGCACTTACAAGAAAACAGTGTATTGTAGCTGTATGCAAGTTATTTTCTAGATTGAAATAAATGTAGCTACCTTGATTAAAAGCGCACTTCCTGAAATGCCATCTATCACAAAAAGGTTTAGAGTTCTGTTTTTGTTAGATAGTTTGAAAGTGGTCATCTGATAACAAGCCAGTAAAAACAGAAGTGTTTGATTTCACTTGCACAGGTCAGTAAAGAACTTTTACGTTTTATACAGAAGAAACTGTCTAAACACATTGAGTCTTATTTTTCAGAAGGATGTTTTCCTACTTTTGAACATTTTGATTTATTTAATGTGTTTTAAAATAAGAATTCATTCTAGTATTAAAAAGTTAAGTTGCATTGTATCTGTCATAGTATCTGTATGTAGATGTATCTGTATTTGTCCCTTTCCCGTACCTCTCCTGTGCCTTCATAGACAGATAGAAAGATTGTAATGTGGAGAAGTAAGGGGAGGACCTCTTCAGAATCCCCAGGTGTGTTCTTTGTATACAGGAACAACTGCATATGTATTCTACGTGTGGGTTTAATGAATGTAGAAGGAAAGTTGTTTTGTAAGCACTGTCACCTCCAAACTATAGTGGTTTTGGATTTTTTCTTTTTTTTTTTTTCCCTTCCTGAATCAGCTTTAACCAGTAGTATTCATTATGGACCAAATCTCTCATGCAAGTCTTACTGTAGCAGCTAGTGGATTGCAGGTATTCTGGATGGAATTTAAGAGCAAAGACTCAGATCATCATGGGAGGAAAGACCTAAGGAACCAACCTTACAAAAGTAATGTCTTGTCTTCTCATTTACAGTCATTTAAAAATTAAAATTAATTAAAAAGCTGAGTGCGAAAGCCTAAGTAAATCCTTAGTTGAGTTGAAAGGTGTACTCTCCTACTTATTCAGAGGGCTGAACTTTTTGACTGGATTATTTTTGCAGCATTGCTGCTTTAAAAATGACTTTTTGGTTTAATCAGCACTTCCCCCTGGCAAGCTAGTCACTGTGATCAACACCAGTTGAGAGGTAGTCCTTTTACTTTCTTCCCTAAAGTGCCAAGCTGTCCAAGCAGCAATGATCTGTAGATCTTTAGTCCTGCTTAAATTTCCATTGTAAAATATAACCAGTAAGCTGTCAATACTCCCACATAAGTTCTTATAACTGAGAACTGAAATGATTGCTCAGAAATGCACTGCTGTTGAATAAGGAGTAGTAGGATTCCTCAGAATAAGAGTGGAGGCCTGGGAGGAAAAAAAAATTGCACATAATTTGTAAAAGAGCTTTTGGAAAATAATGTTAAACTAGCCTACTTAGCAGAAAAGTACTTTAAATTCCATGATATGTGGTCTTACCTCTTTTTATAAATTGTTTTTTATAATGTATCTTCTATTTCCTTCCTACGAAGAAGTCTTTCGTGGACTTGCATCAGGTAGAGGCACTCTGCCTCTCTATCCAAACATCACGATACTCTGCTCAAACCTCCTCCACAACCTGCAGTGACCTATTGTTCATTGTATGGCTTCCTGCTCCTGGGAGGAGTAGGTTAGAGACAATCGCAGGGGGATATTCGGTCAAAGGGGTAACATTGATTTAGGTAATTGCAATTTATTGCTTTTAAGGGTACGGTTCTGTCTTCTATGCACCCTACTAGATCAGAAATAACTAGTGGCAGAAGCTGTAACTTTTCCTCTGATTGTAGTGCACAAGAGCTGTTCCTGTTCAGGTTTTGTAGAGAAATCCTATGACCTTCCAGATGGGCTTTGCTACAACAGTAGGTGAGACTTGAAAGGGTCCGTTACACAGGGCAGAATCTGTATTGTCTTTATTGTAGTCCAGTTCAAATGAAACATGCTAGGATAAGCATAATTGATAAGACTAGACACCATTTACAAAAAATCATAATATCTGGAGATGGGACCTTCAGTTCAACAAAACCCCATCCATTTAATTACTGGCTGGTAGTTAACTAAATGTTCCTTTTTACTAAGCACCTTTCCTTGTCTACTTCTGCTTTTGGACCTTCTTGCATCATGACATGTAACTTAAGTTAGTATTACTGGCAGGCTTCAGCTTTGTTCCTTTTTGGTGTTTCAGATTTATGCTTCTTGCTTTCACTTATGTTTCCTGATCCATATACCCTTATGTCATACTCCTAACCTTTGTCAGCCATGAGTAACCTTGTAGTTATATTTTGACATGAACTGCACTCATCCTGTTACTTTGGAGTGTCAGTTAATACCTTCTATTCTGGTCTGAGATCTAGTTATTACTTTCTGGGACAGGGAACAACAGACACAGAACCTATCTTAGTGAACCTGTCCGCTAAAGGCTGATAGAGTAACTAAAGCCCATCTCTGCTTCAGGTTCCTGGCAGGGACCATATGCAAAGCAGCTGATGTTAGTTTGGCTTGAGCTTTCAACATTGCTCTGGCTCTTACTGACTACACCTGGTTTTGAAGGCACTTTCACACATTAGCCTTCTTTAGACAGGCTGTAGTTCTGCATTAAGATGCTGCCATTAATTTTTTTCTCAGTGGCTCCTCCGCCTCTCTGAACCCTTCTTCCACTGATCTAACAATTTAATCTTCATATCTTTGGTTTCAGGCAACTCAGTGCAATTTTCTAGTTTGTCTTTCCAACTTGCATTTGGTCTTTAATCTGTCCTTATTTATACCTGACTTTTTAATATACAAACCCTGTATTTAAATATGGGATTAGGATTAACATGTACAATAGATGATTGATTTTTCAGTTCTGTGATAACTGACAAATATGGCCACTTGGAAGTGAAGGCACAATCTTAAACTGAGCATTCAATTTTGATTCCTTAGGTCAATTTTAGGAAAATGAGTGATTCATTTGAAAAAGTGTTTAATTTATATTATTAACATTAATCATTTTTAACTCAAGTACTTTGAATATAACGTATGCATATTGGAAGATTTCTGGTTTCCCCTTTATAGTTAGAAACTTGCAAGGGAGCTGCAGGTTATTGCTTTGTGATTTCCATTTGGCCTTCAGTGATGGAAGATTGGTGCTGTCCTCTATTGAAAGAAACACATTAGAGGTGGAATGATCCTACAGCTGAAGTCTGGAACAGCTTAGATTTTAGATAAAAGTAATTCCAAAGCCTCTTACAGTTTGAGTAACTTTTTGTAGTAAAGCTTCTATCGTTAATGCTTCTGGCACCCTTCTATGGAACACTGATACCACATTAAAAAAAGGCTAGATCAGTATTTTACTTTATGAAGGATGGCTATCTGGTATGGTATACTATTTATTCAGAATTTATCTGAGAAAGAGATATACCTATCATGGTGCTGTGGTTGCAGGAGTAGGAATTAAAGAATTCATCTCTGTTTTTAGCCTTTCTGTTACTTTCATGGATGACAGGCATTCTTAAAAAGACACTTTTTTGTTTTGTTTTGGTTTGGTTTCTGAAGAACAGTAATCCTTATGCCTTACTGCTAATGTGCTGATGGCCAAAGCACTTATTTTCACAACCAAAAATACTAGTAATTACACATTTTTTTAATGGATGGTCACTGCTGTTGGCCTAAAAATTTGAAGCAGCCTATCAGACTTTCTTGAAAGTCAAGAACTTTTTGCTATTAGACACACTTTTTGAAGGGGTTTAAAAAACAAACAAACAAACAAAAAGTAACCCAGCCAGGTTTAAGTGGGAGACCAGTTCAAAATTACTTGAACATATTGTGTATTAACATGTTCAGCTGGCAGCAACAAGTTTCACTTACAAGTATTCCTTTTTAGATCATAAATGTCATGGAAATTGTTGTTTGCTCATATCTATATGAGCTTGTTGAATCCTAAACCATATTCTCCAGTAGACATGACGGAATTATTTCAGCATTGCTCTGAAAGTCACATGTATGAACTTGGAGTCAGAAGATTTGAGCAGTGCTGAAAAATAAATAAATCTACATCTTATTTTTTTCCAACATGTTTGGCTAAACAAGCTAATTCTGAAAGATAAAAGCAGTACAGTAACAGACTGCAGAGATTTATCTTCCTCAACTACCTCATTACAGTTCTGTTTGGCTGACTTGAAAATATTATTTAGCAATTGCTTTCTTGGCTAGTAAATCTCAAAAATTAATCAAAAGTTGTTTTTTAAAAAACATTTTTTAAATACTGTGGTCACTTTGTGTCCATTTTTCCTGAACTGCTGTATTCAGAAATTGTAACTGTATCTTCCCACTATGTAAGTAAAAAATGGAACCTGTTTCATGAATGAATTTAAGAAATGTTATTGTGCTTCAGTAATAAAATAAAGGTGTTTTTTTTAAGTTCTTAAACAGGAAGGGTAAGAATATGCTGTACATTTTTTATTTGTTTACAAGAAGAATCTGTTTTAAGGATTTTGTATTTGATCTAAAAATAAGTTGTCATGAAGAGCAAATTGCACCTGCTTTATCATGCGCAGGAATTTGAATCCAGCTAGTTCATTATTTTTTTACAAGATTTTCATTTAATTTTGAAGCTCTGCTATAGCCTTTTTCTTCAAAGAAAGAATGCTAAATATTATTCTGCAAGATTTATGTAAAAAACAGAAAATGTTGTTAAGGCACCTGAAACATAGATTTCCTTCAGTGGTTAATAAATTAACTAATAAACTAATTGTCTTTTGGGTTTATAGAGTTCTGTGTACTTTTGGCAAAACAAATTATCTTTTAGGAAGAATTTAGTCAACTCACTAAAGGATTTAGATCTTTTAAAAGAAAGCACACCTCCGAGGAGAGGTGTCTAAAAATTTGAATAAGGCTAAATTCTAAAATCTGTACCTTGCCTGTGAAATGTAATTTTCATTCCCTGCTCAACTCTGGGCAAAAAGGCTATCTTTTTGGAACCTTAATATTGGAAACAAAAGTGATTGTTTGGAACAGCTGTGCAAATTCTAGAATTAATTATTTTAGATGATTGTAAGTGAACTACACGTAATTCTCTAAAAATTGCTGTGAGTTTATAACTTCCAAATGTACTCTTTGGACAAATGTTTTACCTGTATGGCCCCTGTCTAATTTTCCCACAGTAGGGTCATGTATTAGAATTCAGATAGCTTATTACATCAGTGTACATGTAACTAGTTATCATGCATTAACTTTTGTTTCATGCTTCACAACCTCTGAAATATCAATACAGAGGCAGTATTTTCTAGCCAGCCCCTCATAGCACTTTGGATATTATTTACTACTTTGTTGAATAAACAGATATTTTAAACTATATTTATGTTGCACATGATGTTGTATGAACTGCAAGAGAATTTTCGGCTTCAGAATCTAAGATGGTGATTCCCAAAATTTACTGGGTTTGACTACCACTTGTTTCAGGTTTGCAACTACAAGTACAAGTTTAGGCCATTTATTTTTCTGTCAAGGTCTATATTCCTCTTCTCTCTCCACCTTCTTTACCCCTTCTCCCTGCACCCCTGACGCCAGGGTTTTGGAACCAAGATTTGAGCGGTAGAAGTACAGTTTCACATTAAAAAATTTCCCATCCTTTTTGCTAGTACTTGGAAAGATTAATCAAAATTTGAAAAGGAAAAACTCAGAAAATAATTGGGATTAAATAAAATAACCTTTGGTCTTTTGGTAATTGGACTGTTAATCTGAAGGTTACATTTGTGAGTGAATATTCGTGTTTTTGCATATATTCAAAATGTTAATGAAAATGAAAGATGGGTTGATATGGTATTAGTAATATAGGATACAGAGGTTTTAGAGAGATGTCAAGCTGAGTATTAAGGAAAATTAAATGTTATGATTAAATGTGACATTTGAATATATTTAGATGAAGGCATCATTAAGACAGTCAAATAACCTTAATTTTGGTCTTTTTTAGTACAATTCACTAGCACCATAATTACAGTTGTGGTATTTCAATATTTCTGCAGATTAGATTAAAATGATTTAAAAAGAATTCTTTGTTTCCTTTTCTACATCTTTCTTACCTATTTTGGCAGATATTTCCTGTAAGATATTTTATTACTTTTCTGTATCTACTGTAGAGATGCTTTTGAGGCTCACAGCCTTGTTTTGCTCAGACATGCTCCTGTTGTTTCGAAAGGTTTAGAAAAAAAATTATATGCCAGGCCTGCAAAATGCTTTATAAGAATTAGATTATTTCATTAATGAAGTTGCTCAAAATAGAGAATTTATTTTAAGTTATAACTGTCTGTCATAAATACGTATTTTAGGAGCATCATTCCTTAAAGCATTATTGAAGGTTATATGTCGTTGTATAAACAGTTTGTATTCTAATGCAGGTTATGGTTATTAGTTCATAGAAATAGTTTATAGACATTAGTTTAGAATTAGAAATAGATTATAGAATTAATTTATAGAAATAATTTCCTTTGAATGTAAGGTAATTTTACAGTAAATATAAGTACTTTGGTTAATCTAAAAGTTTTAACAACCAGTTCAGTTAGAAAATAAAGTAATGTTTTAAAGACATCAGCATGTAAATCAAATTTTAAATGCTTAATTGAGGTCCCTCTAGATTATTCCTAAAATAATTTAATTTATAAGAAAACAATTTAGAAAATAGTAAAGGAGACAGTCTACTGCTTGCAGGATTGTAGAAGATATTGCAGAGAAATACTGAATTTTTCATCTGTAAGATTTCAAAGCATTTGTTCTGAGTCCTTAAATATTTGTGAATAAAGCATGTGCCAGTTTTTAATTAGTGTTACTTTAAACAGTGAAGAAGATTTAAAAGCAGTAAGATAATATTAGTCAGCAATTGTAAGAAAATGAGAGGCAGTATTAATGTACGTTCTGCCCACTGTCTGCATCTTAATTATTTTGGGGTTCTCACAATAAAAACAGGTCCCAGGTAGTATAGAATCAGTGCTAAAAGTTAAGCAAAGTAGCTGTTGCTGAAGTGTCATGTTATGGAAGGTATTTTGCTACAGAAATGATATTTGTGAAATAAAATAGTATAACAGAACCTTCTTAACCACCTGATAATGAAATAATATAATTAAAGGTTTCAGAGTTAGGAAATATCAGAAGTAAGACTACCTATTACCTTATATCGCATCTCATCCCCTTGTATTTATGTATAATCTATAATTCTATATGTATGTAGTGTTTCCATGGAAATTCTTTCTCATTCATTTTATGGGATGGACAAAGTTCAAAGAGTAAGTGCTAATTAATGGGTTTTTTTTTTTCTTTTCATCACTCTGTGCATGACCCCATTCCTTATTCATTAGCAAATATTAAGTCATGCTCTAAAGACAGAATTCTTATTTTGCCCTACTTTTTTTCTATAACAATTTTCTTTATGGTGCCCAAAAGCTTCACAATCCTTAATTAATTTATTTTTATAGTATTATGGAAGGTGATATCCCCATTTTCATCCTTACTCTCATAGTAAGTGACAAAGTATGAGTGGTGGGATTTTAAGTCTGTAGTATCCACTAATGCTAAATATTCCATCTGGAACAGTGAATATTTACAAACGGGTATCAGGATGTAAGCTCAGTATGTTCAAGCACAGCTCCTTTGGCTTCAGTTGCAGATAGAAGCTCTGAGCATTTCTGCACATTAGATTGCACAGTCTAATTCAAATCTCCCTTGTTTTGTTTATGGAAAGATACCAGTGTCAGTGTCTGACTAGTGAAAGTATAGTAACAAAAAATTCAGTACTTGCTGCAGTACAGAAACTGTTTTAAACTGCTTGTGTGATAACTAAGGTAACCAGTTCTTCCAAGAAATTGAATTTATATTTATCAGTTTTCAATATGTGGTTTTATGTATGTATATTTTTAATGGAATTTTTCAAATTAATATCTAAATGTAGACTAATGAAGAGACTTGAGCTTTTTCAGTGCTTGATGTAGGTGACATGACATACATATATCAGTCATAGATGAGTCATTTGACTTGGAAAAAATTAACCCGACATCGGAAAAGAAACAGTCACTGAACTGCTTAATACTCCTTGATCTTTGTTTTGAAGTTTTGCTTTGATGTATATTCAGGCCTGTGAGAAATGTTGCCAGCTTATGTTTGTACTAGCTTTTACTGTAATTTGCACCACACATTGAATCATAGACTTATTTAGGGTGGGAGGAAGGTCCTCTTCTCCAACCTCTTGCTCATAGCAGGTCCAGTTAGATCAGACTCTGCAGGTCTTGCCCCATCAAGTTTTAAATATTTCTAAGGATTGAAATTCTGCAATCTTCCAGTATTTGACCGCTCTCATGGTATATTTTTTTTTCCTTATACCTAGTCAGAATTTCCTCTGTTGCATTTTATATCTGTAGTCCCTTGTCTTAAACTCTGTAAACCTCTGAGAAGAGTCTGACTGTGTCTTCTCTATCTCCTCCCATTAAAGAGGGCAGTAAGGTCTTTGCCGATCTTCTGTTCTTAAGCGTGGGGAAAAGAGTTCTCATTCTTTCCTCAACCATCATGCACTCTGGGCACCTAACCATACTGTACTTGCCCCAGTAGATCAATGTTTTCCTTGGACTGGGGAGCCCAATGCTGCACCCAGTACTCAAGGTGTGGTCTCACAAGTGCTGAGCGGAGGGGAATAATCACATCCTTCCATCTCCTGGCCGCAGTCTTGCCGCTACAGTCCATTGTGTGGCTGAACATCTTTGCCACAAGGGTGCACTGCTAATTCAACTTGTTGTCCACCAAGATCTGTTTTTGGGCCTGCTAGTGCAGGAAAGAGATTCTGACATGCTGGAGAAGCCACTGAAGGGCTGCCAAGTTGGTTAGGGGTAGGAGTGCATGCATCTTCAGACTGGAGAAAGGAAGGCTGAGCATCTGGTTGCTGTCTTTCATTTAAAGGCATTTACAGAGAAGACAGAGCCACACTTTCCTTAAAGACACACAATGAAAGGGCAAATGGAAACAGCCACCAGCTATAACAGGGAAAGCCTTAACTGGACATAAGGAGAAGATTCCTCACCATGAGAGTGTTAGTGATTGGAACAAACTACCCGGAGACTGACAGGACTGGGCCAGACATTGCTCTGAGGAGCCTGGTCCAAGGTGGAAGGTAATCAAACAGCCTTGGACTAGATGACTTCCAGGAGTCCCTACCAACTTCAATCCATCTATGATTCTTTATTATGACGTTTCTCAGGCTAAAATTCCCCCAGTTATGATAGTTCATTATCTTTACGATATCTTTCTTCTCCAGTGTACCTCTGGTGGAGAAGTCTATGAAAATCATAGAATCATAGAATCATAGAATCATTAAGGTTGGAAAAGACTTCTAAGATCATCAAGTCCAACCGTCGACCCAACACCACCATGCCCACTAAACCATGTCCCCAGGCGTCTCATCTACACGTCTTTTAAATACTTCCAGGGATGGGGACTCAACCACTTCCCTGGGCAGCCTGTTCCAATGTTTAACCACTCTTTCAGTAAAGACATTTTTCCTCACATCCAATCTAAACC
>NW_008795127.1:6048841-6057007 GCF_000699145.1 Aptenodytes forsteri
GAGCAGATCAACACTCCCGCCCAACTTGGTGTCGTCTGCAAACTTGCTGAGGGTGCACTCGATCCCCTCATCCAGATCATTGATAAAGATATTGAACAAGACTGGCCCCAAAACTGAGCCCTGGGGAACACCGCTCGTGACTGGCCGCCAACTGGATTTAGTGTCAAAATTATCTGACGTATCTTTTTATATGATGAAAAATATTGCCGTCCTTTCATGCACAACAGCAAGGTACTGTAGATTTTTTTTTTTATTTTATTGCTTCATTGTGGTTTTTATTAATTGTTCTTTCTTTTTTCTTTCTGGCAAATATGATAGTTCAACTTGTAACTGATTTAAGTTGGATTACTGGAATAGTGGTCCAGCAAGCTCAGACATTTTTGTGAGTGTGTCTGTGTTTTGAGAGACTAGTAGTAGCAGAATACTACTACTAGCTTGAGAGTGACTGCTTCAGGAATATTGTAACTTTTGGGTAAGGTAGGTGAATCTTATCACAGGGAACAGCATCAGAAGAAAAGAAAATATATGAATAAAGTATGCCCAATACTAGGATGCAGCTGGAAGGAAATGTAGTATTTAAAATTAAGATAATCTGCTTTTTAGGAAGTTTACTTTAAAAGATAGTACATCCTCTGTATTATCGCTAAAATAAAAGCTGAAATGTATATATTTACCATTTTCACATTAAGGTACTTACATACTTAGCATTGTATTTAATGTTCAAATAAGTTTGGGTTTTGTATGTATGGTATTTAGAGTTGCTATTTGAGGATGAAGTTGCTTGTGCACACTAAATGCTTGGTTTGCCATTAAAATCAGTCAATTCTTTGGACATATCTGAATTGGACTTGGGATAACTGTGCCATTCCAGAAATTTTCTTTCTCACGCATACTCATGAGATTTCTCATGCTTAAACATGGTTCCCTCACCACCCCTTCACAGAAATTTTTTGAACTCTAGATTAGTTTTTTAGATCATGGATGGGTTTTTAGATCATTGATGGTAATATTTATTCTTTATTTTCAACAATGTATTGGTTTTATTCTTTGTAGCATGCTGTTATAACTATTTTAGTAGTTTACTATGTATACACAAGATGCAATGAGAATCTCATCCACGAAGTCTGTGTAAGGGTTTACCTGCTACAAGTGGTTTGCACATTGACTGAGGCAGCTGAAATGTTACAAGATTTTTGCCATTTATTGCCTGAGATTTCTTATGAGTTCAATGACTAGATATCAAAATTCTACGGACCTACAGTGCATGGATTTAGCAAACTTGGAAGGTAAGCAATCAGGCTTTACCTGCAATTGTGACAGAAAATAGAATTTGTAAGTTAATGATTTTCAGTGTATGGACAGTATTTCTACTTAATTGTTATTTGTGTATTTTTTTAAGGTATATAATAAACCAAGAACTCTATGCATTTGAATGTCAAACATAAATAGTAATCTAAATAGTAATATAATAGCCTATTTCCAAATTTATGCCACTCTGACTTGGTCTAATTTGCATCAGGTCTCAAAATACCTGTCTAATTTGTGCTCTTTTAGATTTAAAAAAAACAACAACAGCGATTTCCTGAGTGTAGCATCTCAGTTCTTGAATACTTCATCTTAGACAATTAATGGAACAGCAATAATGGTCTAATTTATTCAGAATTCTGTTTTGTTGTGAACCTTATGCTTTCATTTACTAAGGTAACACCCTTCACAAATTCATCACTGATTCCCGATATTTATTCCTTCTCTTGTGTAAAGAACTGTTTCGGTTTTGTTAATATTATTTTTACTCCTTTATTAAATTTAGGCTTAAGGGAGTAAGTTGGTTTTGTCACAGTATTTTCTGCTTGGTTTTGAAATTCATAATGCATTTTAGTTGCTTTCCTACTATAGTTTTCTCCACATCTTACAGTGCTTTGGTCTGACTTCTTGATGTTTTGTTTATATGATTGCAGCCCTGTTCATTATATATTCATTATATTTCACACTTCGTAACTGCTGAGCATTGTGTCCACTGTCCATCTTGCAGTTTGTAGAGGGTGGGATTTGTGGGATTTTTTGTTGGGTTTTCTTGTGTGGATTTTTTTTTTAAATTACTGTGATCTTTAGCTTGATTAGAACTTCAGATCAGTCTCTGAGAGAGAGAGTATACATTATATTGATTAATCATGAAAGGACTGCTTGCTTACAGCTTTTATGGTCTGTTTTGGTGTTTTTGTTGTCCATGTGTACAAGAATGCTGCAGTAACAATATTCTTTTTTTTTGGTCTAGGTGTAGGGCTTCCTGTTAGTAAGAGGCAGAAAAAAACCAACCAACCAACCAACCAAACAAACAAAAAAATAGAAAAGCAGAATAGACGAATTCTAATTTATCCACAGTTATAATAATGTCCATGGATTTTTTTTTCTTATTCCAAAGCTATAAATTATGTTTCATTTTACCCTAATCTTTACAGAAATTTGTATATAAATATTTAATAATTTGCAGTTATATAGAATTGCTACAGGTAAAACTATTGAAGGAATTTTGCTTCTGATGCATGAGACAGATCTTCTAAGATCTCAAATGACGAACTAATGAAAAATGCTACATTAAAGTAAAGGAATGAAATAAGGAGTCGTGCTTGAATTGGAAGTTTTTTGTGACTGTCTAAATGCCTGAGGAAATTTACCTAAAAAGTGAAGATAATTTACTGTAATCTCAAAAAGAAAAAAGTGCAATTTAAATGCAAAACATACAGGGGAAAAAACCCCACTATTTAGCAATATTACTGAGACATGGCAATACTGCTTCCCATTTAATTAGAGTGACAGGGCAAAATATTAATGTAGGTAGCTTTCTATGAAAAAGTGTAAGTTGTTTGAAGCTAAGTTCACTTTTCTTGAAGAATCAGTATTAGCTGAGAAATAACTGGGTTAAAAAAGACTTTTATGGCTGAGTTGTTGAAATCTAGATAAAATATATGTGGAATGTATGTATTAGTATCTATATAGCATATAAAATATATATAGGTAACAGTACAATATAGGTAATCATTGGGTAGAAATTGTCAAAACTATAGGCATTTTTTTTTCCTTTATGAAAGAAAATAAACTCTGGGATGTCTGAATACCATAATAGAGCTGCTGTTAGCTTAACACAAAGCCTGTGACCTGTTCTCATAAGGGCAGCCCTGTATTTTACTGGGTTATAAGAATACAGTTGTTACTACACTATTTTCTACTAATGTTTCAAATGGTGAAAAAAGTAGTCCTACTCCTATATATTTTCTCTGTGTTTTCTCTTATCAAGAAATAGTTATGTTTCCAGTTAAGGGCTGAATGATATTTCTGTCCATTTCTTTGTCAGTTGAGGCATTTTAAACCTGTATTATTCTTCTGTAAACTTATGACGAAAAGACAGAGCTTTGGTCACAGAAATAACACTGTGTCTTACCAAATGCCGAGAGTTAAAGCAGGAAAAGACTGTGAACTAGAAAACCATTTCTAATTAGAGAGTCAAAAAGTCCAAAATACAGTATAGAGAATCAAAACTGAAGGAGGTTTGGGATGATATTCCTAACTGGACTTTAGCTCAAACATTGTGTTTGTCTGGAAGAAGGCTATTGAACAGAATTTATAGGAGCTATGAGCAACTAATATTTATAATTATGAAAAGGATTAGAGCAGCACTTTCCTAAGTCTTTTTTTATGTTTGGAATATCACTGAAACTTGTAGATATTTTTCTTTCAGGTTCTTTGCTGCATTTCAGGTGAATTCTAACAGTTTATCTTCTGAAGTTTTACTTACAACTCCTACTGTGTAATGGATACACATGCTGATCCCTATTAGTTAACTACTAGCATTTCTGTTACTCTTGTTTTTAAAGCCTTTTAAATACGTGTCTAGTCATTAGCAATCTTTTAACAAAATACCCTGAGGAAAAATATGTTAACATATCGTTAACATTTTCTTTCATATGTTAACAGACAAAAACCAAGATACCACTTTCACATTTTATAAAATCAAACTCATTTTTACAAGCATTCACAATATCAATTATTATGCCAATGAGACAAACATTTGGGGCAATAGATAAGAAAAGTGTTTCAGAAGTGGAGATGTTTCCTGAAGGACACTAGTATCTCCTTTTTGGGGAAGACAAAAATTTTCAAAGAATGTTAAATTAATTCTCTCTGTCCTTTTCAACACAGAATTTTTCTCTCTTAAAGTAATAAGAGGAGACAGGTTGACAACTGATATATTTCAAATGAGGTTTTAGATAAATAAATGAAATAAAAGACTAAATCAGCCAAATAAAAGACTGAATCAGAAAGACACTTGCAAGAGTGTGTGTGTCTCTCTCTATACACACACACGTATGTATAAAACTTCTGAAAATTATAAATGAATGAATGAATTAATTAATTGAATGCAGGATGAGAATTAGGAATGTCACTGTCTCACAAATTAGTTCCCACATCGCTGTTTAGGAAGGTCCAGGGGAAAAGATTTATTTGGACCATGATAATAGCAAAACACTGGGGTTAGAGGATCTCTAAAACACTGATTGTTGTGCAGTTGCTGCTCTACACTTCACACAGTGGTCATGCCTTATGTCTGACTTTGATTCAGCTTGCCTTTAAAATTCCTCTTAAGTGACTGACATTTTTCATCTGTATGTCCAAATTAAATAGCAAATGAAGTAAGAGTGTCTACTAAAAATCAGATGTAATGTAAAGGGTAGTAGATGTACATATGTACATGAAGAAGGCATCTGTAATATTCTTTGAAATACAGACCTGGTGGGTAGAATTTATTTAGCTAACTTTAAATGTCTAAAATGCAGATGTAGAATTGAGCTAGTGAGCTCCCGAATCACTTGAATTCAGTAAAGGGAAACGGGAAGTTCTAGAATCATAGAATATTAGAATCATTTAGGTTGGAAAAGACCCTTAAGATCATCAACCTAACACTGCCAAGTCCACCACTAAACCATGTCTACATGGTTCATCTGAATAGTTTCACGTATCTACTATAGATGAGGTGATATCTATATCCTCTTTAATAACTTGACTTTCTTTCACTTACTGTAAGGATAGCTTAGAGTAACTCAGATGTACGTGTTCATACTGTAGGTTGAGTTTCATCAAACTAAATGTAATGATATCTCTCACTACAAGGAAAATAACTTCAGGCAGTAATAACAGAAGTTAAAACTCCATGGTGAAAGTGTCATTATAGAGAAAAACGTATCTGTTCAACAAGATTGGTTCCTATTATAATCATGTGAATGATGGCTAAAAGATAAACAGCTTAAGGTGGATAAAACTTAGGTCAAAACCAATTAACAGTTCAGAGGGCTGGAACACTTCTCCTAAGAAGAAAGGCTGAGAGAGTTGGAGTTGTTCAGCCTGGAGAAGAGAAGGCTCTGGGGAGACCTCATTGCAGCTTTTCAATAATAAAGGGGGCTTTTAAGAAAGATGGAGAGAGACTTTTTAAAAGGTGCTGAGATACTGGAACACGTTCCCTAGAGAAGCTGTGGATGCCCCATCATTGGAAGTGGTCAGCGCCAGGTTGGATGGGTCTTTGAGCACCGTGACCTAGTGAAAGATGTCCCAGCCTATGGCAGGGTGAGTTGGACTAGGTGATCTTTAAAGGCCCGTTCCAACCCAAACCGTTCTATAATTTTATGTTGCACTTTGTAGTGGTCTTTCTATTGGAGGCACCTGGTAATGCCTAAAGGGTCTCTTATTTGGGTTAAAAGCTGGAATCCCTCTTTTTGGCACAGGATATAATTCATCACTTTAGTATTACTCCAGCCAGAAGAGAATCTTAAGATCAGAGTTTATCTGCTATCATCAGCAGAAAGAGATTGAAGTATAATTCTTACAAATCATCACGTACTGGAGTATTTTTAATTATAACCAGGTGAACGAAATGGAAACCATTCTAAAGGACATGGACAGGCTTCGTCAGTTTTATATAATACAAATATGTAATTTTTTTGTGCTTGTACTCGAAATCTTAAGCTTATTATTGAAATAGTAGCCAGTCATTGACATAGATCAATGAGAAGACGGTATTGGTTCACTGTTGCTGCTATTGTGGTTTTTTGTTTTGTTTTTGTTTAAAAAAGTGGAGTGGGAAGGGAGAGAGAGGTTCTATTTTCTACTTTGTTTTGACTGGAATACTAGTTGGTCACCAAAAATGAGCTTACGCTGGATTTTTTCTTTTCCTCCCTTAGGCATGCCCTGTACCGTTTCCTCTAAAGTGACTATTGCTGAGATTGAAAAAGTTACCCATATCAGTCATAAAAGACCTCCCAAGCGATAACAGAATGAGGAAAGATTAAGCACAACCTTGACTCCATTGCTCAACACTTCATCTTTCTACTTAGCAAAACATGAACTGAATAGACGAGCAAAGATCCCGCAGTAATTTAGAAGTAGAGCACTGGTTGAATTCTTTGCCAAATATGCCAAACCTTTAGCTTTTCTATAATGCCCTGTGATTGATATTAGATCCTTTTGTGCATTATCTGCCAGCTGGAATGAGGTCTGGCATCCAAAAAGTGGTGGTTTTGACGTTAGTGCAGCTTCAGAGAAATTAGATTTTCTGTAAAGATTTAGCAGCACTGGAGATAAATACAAAGGGTAATAAGCAGTGTAATGATCTTTGAATCTGCAGCTTCATCCTATTCAGTATCCCAGAAGGCTAATGTAATTTCACAGGAAAAGGTACTAAGATGTATCACTTATCTTTCTTTTCCATGCCTATGCTATCAACTCAGATATAATACATTAACATTTGAATGAAAAAAATTTGTGAATCAAGAAATAGATAGAGGCATACATTTGAAGGCAGAAAGAAAGGAAGGGAAGGGAAGGGGAAATATAAGCATGTTGATGCAGAGTTTTGTTACGAATTCTGACACGTATTTAATGTATTAAAATCTCTGCTTTGAAGTATGAATAAAAAGCACGTATTCTGTCACTGATGTTATCATATTGGTTTTGATAGCCTTTTATTTATGCGGTACTAATGTGAAGACTTTTCTGTAAAGTAATTGTGGAATTCTGAGTACATCAAGGTATTTCAATACAAAATGTAAAAGGAAAAAAGCCTCAATGGTTTTAAAAGCTGTGAATAGATTACAACACAGGTATGAATTAATTGAAATGTAAATTTTTATTATGATAAAAATGAGTTCAAAGTAGCATCAGTTCTTCTCATTCTCTTTATTCTACCAATTTTGCTGGCTATGTTTAGTTTTTTTAAAGAAATCTGTAGAGATTTTATCTGGCTAAAATATCATAATTAACAAAATTTCCTCATTATTTTGTATTTTCAGGTAACATGCAGTTGGAATGGGAGTGAATACATTTCAGGCAAAAAAATCTTTATTACCCCATCTGGGCAGTCTTACATAACTGAAAGTCTAATATCAATATGCAGAAATACCTATTTTCTCAACCACCTCTCTGATCCAGAATCTGTTTCTGTGGTTTCACAGTTACTGTTATTCATATTCGGTGTTTCTTTCACTGTCTACTCACTTTATGATTTTTATTTTTTTTACCCCAAGAGGCCAAGAAAAACAAAATCCTTATTTCTGGCCCTAATAGAAGACATCAGAACAGCATAATCTTACTACTTTTTTTCTTGAGTATTGTTTATAGATTCCTGTTTCAAATTGTGTTCTGGATTGTTTGAACTTTCAGTCTTCCAGTAAGCACTGTGTGAATGAAACCCAGAAAGTATTGCTTGTTCTGAGGTGTCATGGATGGAAGTGAGACTACACTTCACTTGTAAGAGAGGAGCAACAATACACTTTATTGATAGAAAACAGCGAGTTAGAGTTCAGTGGTAAATGCGACAGTGATTTAACAAGATTCGATGGCAAGGTACACTCGATTATTTACTGCATAGAGGACAGGGTCAGACAAAACTGTCAGGGAGACCCTCCCGCTGAGTCATGAGGTTCAGAAAGGACCTCCTTACTTTCTGAACTCCTTCTCAGAGAGGAGTCTAGGTCCGGCTGGATCCAGATCTAGTCCCAGACTTGGTCAACGGTTTATGTCTAAAGGATTATATATGCGCAATTAATCCTTTATATCACTTAGCTAAGATTTCAAAGTTTAGCATGCTATTAGTCACTTACCAAGGATCTGTTGTGGCAA
>NW_008795127.1:6057126-6066615 GCF_000699145.1 Aptenodytes forsteri
AAGGGCTCTTGGGCTGCTCACTATTTATAGGGGTAAGATGATTGACTTATAGTCATATTTGCATACTGATAACTGTGGTTAGGTGGGCATATTTCTCACAATAACCAAGGGCTATTGTGTTGTTATCTGGCTCCCAAATCCACTTTGAATGGACGCAGCTATCACTATCAGTATCCATTAACAACCACCCCTGGTAGTTATCGCTTGAGCAGGGTTACAGGAAATAAAGGTCAGGTTGGATGGGGGAGTACACCATCACATGAGGTTGCAAAAATCATAAAACCCTTAAGGTTTCTTTGGCATAAATTCTACCTTGCATCCATAATTTTATATGAGCTCTCAGAAACAGGTAAATTCTAGGAAAATGTTAGCTTGAATTTGGGCTGTGCAAGTTCTGCCCACCTGTATCCTAAAATTTATTTTCTTTATAGAACTAATTTTGAGAAAGCGCTGAGAATCTGTAGCTTCTTGGTGAGCATTAGAAATATTCAGTATCTCAGAGTTATTTGCTTCTGATCTAATGAAAATACATTGATAAAAGAAGTCTTTAAAATTGTGAAACAAATTTATAAAGTATCATCACTCGGAAGAAGGTAACTGAATGAATTCAGTTCTGCTTGTTAGGTAGATTTTTATTTCCATTTTAACGTGAAGCTAGGCAAAAAAGATAAACCAGTTTGATTTACAAACTTAAAAGGAAATGAAGTATTTTAAGTAGTAAATTTGTTTTTACATAATGGAAGTATGAGCATTCGTGTCATGCTTTGATACTAGCCACTTTGATGGCCTCT
Source organism: Aptenodytes forsteri (assembly GCF_000699145.1). Taxonomy (NCBI): domain Eukaryota; kingdom Metazoa; phylum Chordata; class Aves; order Sphenisciformes; family Spheniscidae; genus Aptenodytes; species Aptenodytes forsteri. The sequence continues at coordinate 6,057,918 of NW_008795127.1, forward strand.
GTGTATTCCAGTTATTTTTCTGCTGGTGAAATGGGAGTTCTATCATAAGCATTTTTCTTTCATTTATGGAATTATGTATACTGAAGCCTAATTTAGCTGAGGAGAATAATAATAATAATAATTATTATTATTAATATTATCATTTACTTGGAGACTCTTTGGAAGCTAAAGACCAAAGAGGTCTATGTCAGTATTTAAAGTAAGCAAGCATTTAGTTAAGCCTAGTTGCTTTGATGTATGTAAAATACAGTCAGTACTTATAGACTGTGACATTTTAAGTCAGATTGTATTTTCAGAATAAGAAATATTCAGAATCTTTCAGAATAAGGTCTATGAATTGTAGGATATGAGATCAATGAGAAACTGCAATGATTTCTGTTGTCTTTGGGTTAGGCTACCTAACTCTTGGAAATCAATGGATCTGCTCCAGTTGCATTTCTGAGTAGTTGAAAGCTATATCTGGACTTAGATCTACATAAACTTTGCAAAAACGTAAACCTTTAACTTAGGAATTTTCCAGTTATGATCATTAATGAATTGCAAAAATGCCTTCAGGAGAAAGATGTCCTTCATTATTGGAGAGAGAGTCAGATGACATCTATTTAGCTAAAGCACCACCTGTCTTAGAGGCAAGACTGTTACTTTTCAGGTACTATTGTATGTGTCTAAGACCCTTGAACTCATTATCTAGTAACTAACTGTAACAGAGTGAGGCTGTTAATTGATTTTTTAAATTATAGTTTAAGTAAAATTAAATGAATTGTGTACATGGCAATCTGTGAAACTTCAACTTTTTGAAGCAATAACTGATTCTTATTAATTAATTATAGTAGGTTTTTTTGTCAGTCCATGAACTGACATGGGCTGACATGGAGTTCATAATTTTCTTTGATTCATTTTCATACAGGTACAGTCCTATGAATAATAGAAAATATATAACAAAAATAATCCTCTACAGAAGTTGCTTTCCACCTACCATATTTTTGTTGTTTTTCTAGATTGATAGGTCCATATTTACTTATTCTTGTAATTACACAAATAACTTTGTGTGTTATTTATAAATTATTTGGATTAAAATGTTTGTTTAGCATGTATTACAGAATTGCTGAGGCCCATTGGATTGCTTAGGAATGTGTCAATATAAATAAGTGTCTTTTAAGTAAAACTTACAGTGTGTTATTTATAAATTATTTGGATTAAAATGTTTGTTTAGCATGTATTACAGAATTGCTGAGGCCCATTGGATTGCTTAGGAATGTGTCAATATAAATAAGTGTCTTTTAAGTAAAACTTACAGAAGTTAATGAGTTGAACTGCCCTACCTTAAGAAATGTTCTCTGCCCTGAATTCATTGATGTCTTTCACAGGCCCCAGTTTCAAGACAATGAATTTTAGAAATGCTACAGGTTATTTTATTTAATAAAACACATAGTTGAACCTGAGAGAATAATTTTTGTCTTAGATATGCTTCTTAAATAGCAACTAGTCAGCTCTAGCTTAAATATTTTGGAAAGCAGAGTATTCTATCTGGTATGGAAACTAAGTGTTTGGTTCATGAACTGGTAGATTTTAACTTATCTATTGTTTTAAAATATAGCTTTAATTTCAAATTCATATCCTAATAAATGTATTTGCAAATTAATCCTAATTTGGAAATAAAGATACTCATTACACAAGCCATATACTAGGTTTATTGTTTTAAAAAAGTTTGCTCCTAGCAATTACTTTTCTAATTCAGTGTTCTTGGAAGCATTTAACCATCTTTCCTAACACAGGAGAATATTTTTGTACTATTTGTTAAATGGATTATACCTTTAGTTTGGTAAGCACAGAACATTTAAGAACGCAGAAGAAATGAGATGTAATACTGTGTTTGTTGATGTCATTATCCAAACAGCTGTTGAGCAAGACTCTCCTACCTATTTTTGTAGGTGCACTACAAAGATAAACTGTTTTTAATCTATCGATGACTGAGTGAATTAAAAGAAGTATTTCAACATACCCTATACATTATTGAGGGTTGACCATGTAAATTGACTTTTATCAATATCATAATTCAGACAAAGACACAATCATCATCATTGTCATGCAAACAATAACAACTATCTAGACAATATTTCTTTTACTGGGTTGTTTACTATATTATTATAATGTGAGATGGAAGATTTGGTATCTATCTTGCTACTTTTTCACTGGACAGTGATGGTTTTCATTGGGCAGGGATCATGTCCAAGCACTATATGAAGTTATATTTCACAGTTGTTCATTTTAGCCACTTGGTACATTTTAAAGGGTGTGGGTTTGTTAATAGTAATGTAACTTATTGATAGCTAGGAATCCTTGATTATCCTTGTACTTAGGCTTTGTTTGTATGTTTTCATGTTGGTGTTCTGAAAATAAAAAAGGTACTGTGACTCTCCTTAGATTTGAGGGCCAGAAACCAAAATACTCTTCTTGCCATTCAGTTAGACTGATTCATTGGCTACAACATAAACCATGGCTCTCAAGCAAGACCCTCTGCATCACCTGCCATAATATTCAAAGAGGGGGTTGTTGGTCCTTACTTAATTCATTGTAGCTGAAACCAAACACGCAACTATAAAATTACCAAAAGAAATTATTTCATTCTTAGAATTTCAGCACTTGGGAATTACCATGTTTCCTTTAACTATGAGCATTAATGTCACATCTCTGCATATGAAAACAATGACTTAATACTGCTGCTTTGAAATTTTTGCTTTTGGGACTATGAAACCCTTAGAGCTTTCTACAAGCTGCTGAACTATAGTGTTTCTCTGAAGATGTTTTGCATCATTTCGTGGAATATAAAATGTGTATCTAGTACATGTGCTCTAGAGTAGTTACCTCTGTTTTGGCATAGGATACTGGTTTTTGTCACTGATGAATGACAGTTTATGTAGGATCTCCTTTTTGTAGCAGTTGTAAAATATAATGTCTCTGTTTGCATAGGCAAAAAATTTCAGGGAAAAGGGGAGTGAATGTCAGGTCATGTAACAAAGAGATGATTGCGAAATGTGAAGATTTTTTTCTTTCTGTTAATTCTCTTTTGCGAAATGATGTATGCTAGCAAGTACTTTAAGGATAAAATTTCCTTAGACTGGGTCTCTTTTCTTCTGAGGGAGACTTAGAAACTATATGAATTAGGTGATCTATTGGTAATTGATTTGCAGGTATTCAGTACACCTTGGTTGTACATACAGTTACTTGCATTCTGTTTGTTTTTAATTGTCTTTTTTTTTTTTTTTTTGGTGGTCTAAGCAAAATTGTGGAATTAGGGGCTATCAGATTGCTTAAGGTATCAGCTGAAGTTTTAGTAATCTCTGAACATAAGTATGGGTGGCCAGATTACTGGGCTTTGCATGCCACGGTTCTTTTTTCTCATTTTGCTCAAGGTATGTATATGCTCCCTCTCTTCTAGAATTGCTTTCACAGGCAAAATTAAAAGTTTCTCCTATTGCTTTGAAAGGATTGTATTACAATTTGGAAATCTAATTTTGTGATTAAATCATTGAGAAACCAAAATATAGACTTCAGTTGAAGAAACTTAAGTGCATCTGGGAGTTTGTGAAGATGCTGTTTAATTCTACTTTTTCATTGTATGCTTTTCTCATGTTTTTGGTTTGCCTACAATATTTATATCAAAATCACTATTAATCTTAGGATAATCGAGTTAAGCCTCTTTTAGTACTGACTGGTATCCCGGAGAGGATCGATAATTACGGATTAGATTTTGTATACTTTTTAAAAATGCTGCATAAAAAAAGACCTGTGGGGATTTTGAACCAGCTATCACTTAGTAGGCAGCTGGAACCATTGAGTAAGAATGTAAAACAATTTAAGTGAAGAAAAAAAAACATCCTAATGTTCCTGAACTGTTCGCATTTATTTTCAAGTCTCCATTTATCTTTTTTTTTTTTCTTAAAGGCATTTCTTGATTTTTTTTTTCTTCCTCCTGCTACCTTTCTTAATCATGTGCTAACTGCTGAGCAAATTCTGAAATAATCTTTGTAAATACAAGAGAGACTCTGACCAGTAGACACTGATGATTCTACAGAGAACCTACACAATTGTGCTGCAGAAATTATTTTTGTAATATATCAAAAAACCCAGAATAAAATTTCTTGGGTCTATTCACTTCCAACCCCTCTTCTCTAACTTACATCTTTCTTAGTCTTGAAGCTGCAGAAGGATAATCCTCCTTTATTAATGTTATGGTCCCTCTTAATCTTTTTAAACCTAGTCTGTCCAGGCTTCTCCTCTAGTCAGTGAAAAATAGATCCTTCATAGTGTTTAAGGTAAACATCTATTCTGAATCACCTAGTATTTGTGATCCATGAAGGGACCCACCTGGTGGATGCCAAACACTGATTGGGGTAAGCAGCCACCTTGCCACACTGCAACAGAACCTTCTTCAACTTTTACTAGTATATTTTACACCTGAAAACATGCTGTGGTATTTCTGGCAAATTAAAATGGTCCTTTTTAGTGCTAAAAATCGTATATAAGGAACATGATGGGGTGGATAAAATCTCTTGACAACATCTGACCATGCATAATATAATGAAGTGAAATTTCTGATAAGCAAAATAGTTTTCAAAATATTCAGCATAGGTATGCTGATCCTTCTCAATGTGTTCAGTGGTCCGAAACCTTTTGCGACAAAGGTAATTGAGGAGCTTGCTTGTTTGCAATATAACAAAGCAGTGACTCCTTGAATATTTTTAAATAGCCTTTCCAGTGAGGGAGGCTTACTCATTTGGGAGAGACTAGATGAGAATGCTAATAGGAAGACTGTTTTAGTAATGTTTAAAACAGTACCAGAAAGTAAGTATTCTTTCCAGGAGGAAAAAAGTAGTGAACTTAGGCTTACTATCATTTCCTAAGAGTTGACTGTGCTAATCGTTCATTCAATGGATATACTCAGCTGAGGTAATAACACACATGCCCCTGAATAGCAGTAGTGATAATGAAGGGAGCATAAATGGTAAGAAAGTGATAAGATTCACTGATAAGATGAGCAGTACCTACTCAGATAGGAAATATAACAACAGTGAAATTTGTCCAAAAATGAAATTTGTCTTTAAATTTTCTCCGGTTAAATCTGGGGGCTGAACGGTTAATAAGCCATCAAGAATGCAATCTTTATGGACTGCTGGATTTACCAGGAAGAGGCTGGAGACTATCTGAAGCAGCACTTCTTGTGCTTCTGTTGTTTGAACATCTAAGCAGGAGAAAGAATTGTGGATATGTGGTAAGGAATGAGGGTAAGAAAAGAAAAAACTATGAAATGAGAAAAAGAAGAGGAAGAGAAAAAAGAAAAAATAAAGGGCAGACAATGATAAAAACTAAGAAGAAAGACCATGTACATAAGACAACAAAACAGAAGGAAGCAAGGTAAGGAATTAAGAACTGCTGGATGAAATAAAAGACTTTATGTGCTTATGTGCCTGTATTTTGTTATTACTACAATAAATAGTAACTGCAGTCATGAAGAGATTTGTTATTTTTCTAGGAGCTCTAGAATCTTTTAAGAGTCAGTCTTGGCGGTTTGTGTTGTATTTTGACAGGGATAGAATAAGGAGTTTTTATTTTAAACTTGACCTTCATTTTGTTGACTTGCTCTTTTGTCTTTTTGGTGATGTGCACTTTGTCTAAAATGATGGTTGTCTTCTGATTTTTTTTTTTTTTTTTTTTTTTTTTTTATTAATGCAATCAAAGCTTTTAATTTATTTCCACATTTCTTGTATACAATGTTAGTACTGAACCCCTTAGAAGTGTTACAAAAATCTCTATTGACTTAATTTTCCAGTCTCTGTAGGAGTCCAAGTTAAATCATACTTTCTTAAATCTATTTTCCTCTTTCCTTTTCTCCAATAATTAATATTACAATTCTTTTTGTCTCTTTGTGCTTTGTTTTGATTTTTTGTTACTCATGTTCTAACACTATATGAGAACAATGGAATGTAAGAGGAAAAAAACATTGAACTTTCTTTTAGATCTTGATTTTAATTTGAGTGCTCACGTATAAAGGATGTTTTGAATGTATTCTGATACTGTAGTAAATAGGAGTCACAGGCAATAGAATGATTTCTGCAATTGAACCCAGTACTCTTAGAGATTTCATTAGGTCTAATTATAACTAATTTATTTAAATTCCCATGAAAATAACTTAATAGGCTGGAAACCATTCTATGGTACCCAGTTAATTACTTTATAGTAAAAATGAGCAACTGGGGGCCTGCAAAGAAGAATAACAAACGAATGCATCAGTCACTGAGACTTTCTAAAATCATTAGTTTAAATCTTAGTTTGACTTGTCCACTTACAAATTGGTTCTTTTAGCATGTTTTGGAGCCGCATCTGTGCTATTTCCCCTCAGAAAGTGAGCTCATATAACAATCAAGGTTATCTGTGTTTAGCAAAGCCATACTGATAGTGTTCCTGGGAAGAGGTGGGATCAGATTCTGCAGAGTTTTATTCATCCTCATCTTAGCAAAGTCAGTGAAGCTGCTGAACTTGGAACCTGCCAAAGTTATCTTTATTATTGCCACAACAACCATGCCCATCGATATGACTTTTCTGGAAAAAAAAATTGTAAAACATTTCTTTTTCAACAACATTGTTATAAAAAAAAAAAAAAAAAAAAAAAAAAAAAATTGTAGTGACTTTTTCATACAGTGAAAGATACCTTTCTGGAGAGTCTTGAATGTGTTACTTAAAAGGTCTTTCAACCTTTCCATACTCTAAAGAACAATTATTTATTTTTAAGTTCTCTTCAGTTTTAACTATGTTGAAGAACATTGCATTTAACTTTTATTTTTTGCTTTCATTTGTTTGAGGAAATGGCTAGAATGAATTGTTCTCCCTGATTCTAGATACTTGCCACATAAATGAGCCTAAGACTTAGAAAAGATTATTTACAGGATGCTATGCAGACTTGGTCAGGAAAAATAGAAATAAAAGATAACTGTAGTCCACTGCACATTTCTTCCTTGTACAGTCTCTTTTCAGAACAAAACTCAGAACTAATACATATCTGTTCAGACTTTTGGATGTAGTGAGACTTTCTCAGCTGCACTTAGCCAAAAGCAAGGGTCTCAATCTACAAAGTACTAACTACTATCTTGGTGTTTCCTTTTGTCCAGATGACCCATGACTCTAATGACAAATATTTTTTGTAAAGCTTCTGGGCAGTATTCCGAAGAACACACCTCTGTGTCTGCTTTCTTTTTATAAAAACAAGGAGAAAAAACCCTTGAAAATATCCCCAAAAAAGATGCAAATATGACCAAATTTTTTTAGGAACCAGAAAAGAAAGAAGAAGGGCTGAAGTTCCTCACACTTCACACTTAGGAGAATGTTTCATATCTTTAGAGTACAGAAACTTGACATACAATGTTTGAACTGCTTTCAGATTGAGAATGATATTATTTGAAGACAAGGAAAATTCAAACTGGCAAATTTGGAGTTAAACTACCTGATAATGCAGCTAAAATTACAATACAGTTTCTTTTGAGCAAAGAGATTGAATAGATGGTGAGAACTAAGACTCTAATTTATGCTGTGCATTCTAATTCAAGACCTATTTTATTAAGTATAGTACGGTTGTGCAGATGAGAAGAGGAAGATGGGAATTGCATCTAAATTACTACGGTCAGATTCCATTGAATTCTGCTTGTCTGTATCTGAATAGGCAATAATATTTTTCAGCTTATGAAATGGGAAACGTTGTTACTTACTTTAGTTCACTTTACACTCCTTTAAAAAGAAATATGGGAATTGCCCTATGTCGGGACAGCAGCAGAACACCATGACTTTTTTTAATGTCAAATGCTATATCAGGGGCCAAATATGGCTGCAGTATCCAGCAGTACGTTGTTCAGACAGGCATTTCTTCTATCCTTTTTGCTTCATAATATTAGAAAGTAAGAAAGTTAACTGTGAGTTATCTAGTTTTGTAATCTTTCATTGCAGAAAAATGAAATGCACAACAATATCTGTTGTGATAATATGGAAGATTCCTTAATAAATGCTGAGTGATTATTTTTTGTCTTTTCATCTTTTTTGACATCACATGTTGACATGCATTCATTTATATAAATTAGTGAGGGTTTTGAGCTGCTAGAGATGAGTGGCCACAAGGCCAAGAGATGTCTTCTTAACAAATACGCTTTAAGCTTTTCAGGTGAAAGAATGTGCTCTGCACTCTCATTTTGAAGATTACACTTCATAAGTAAAAGGAGAAGTAGGTAGCATGCTGTCAGGATTTCTACAATTCCCTTTCCTTCTTCACTTTATTCTGCTGATAGAGGTGGATGTGTTTGCTGCCTCTAAAGCTGTCAATTTTGTCTGTGTGTGTGTACATGTGTGTGATTTTTAGCTTCCTGAAAAGACGTTAGGAATGCCCTTTTTCCAGGCCAGTTGTGGTCTGAGCTCAGGGCTCAGGGCTATTTCTTGGAAGGTTTGAATCCTGCTTTAGCATAGGAAGGAATCACACCCATCTTTCTCGAGTGAATGCTTTAGTCATAGTTCTCCTAAAACAAAGGACTTGACCCTTGTTTTGTTTTTGTACATCAAAGGATAAGGTTCTTAACTCTTGAGGAGTGTTTTACAAGGTGGATCCAGGACAGGCAAGGGCTCTACCAGCAGCCTAGCAAAAGACAACATTTAAGGGGGG
>NW_008795127.1:6066631-6082380 GCF_000699145.1 Aptenodytes forsteri
CCAGCGCCCACAAAAAAAAATTTGTAGGTGGGGGGGGGGGGGATCACTTTAATATTTCCTATCAGTTACTTAGATTTCTTAGCAGGAGCAAAACATCTTTTTTATTTAAAAACCAAACGAATAAAAGCATTTCAGTGTTGAACATATGCCCATAATACAAGTTTTTGGAGACCTAACAGCATGAAACCCTAAATGATTCTATGATTCTATGAGACATATCCATCACGTGCTCTTTAAATGGTCCTGTTATTTAATAAAGGCTTTTGTGTCCATTACACTGTGCTTTCATGCATATTGGAAGCACAATAGGGAGGACCTGTGGTACTTTGTAATACTCTGAATGTGTCTTCTAATAGCACATTTTCCCAGCAACACATTCCATAGTGATATCTTTATGCCAAGGACAACAGTTAAATTTATTGACCAGCTATGGCTGTTCCATAGGACTACTCCAGGCAAGGAGAGGCAGATACCCTGAAGAAGTAACAGATGTCATTGCAGGGATTCTGGGGAGAAAAGAAAAGGAAGTAAAATAGCAACTGCTATCTTGGATGTAATAAATGCCCTGTATGAACTGAAGTTCTAAGAGTGGCTGCTCTTTGGGTGGTTTTGGTTTGATTTTGGTTTGGGTTTTTTTGTCACATGTTAGCAATTCCATTAGTTCAGATGTCATATCATACCACTTGCAATGCTGTTCTGTCTGCAGTCTATTTTTGCTGATCTGAGATCTAAAAATAAAGCAACTGACATTTATTTGCTTTTCCTACTTGTATGATTTGTGTATCATAGGCTGGTGGTAGATGTTCTTTTGGGGTGACAGACATGCTCTCTTCATGCTTCCTACTTGTGCTATCTTTCCTCTTCATGTTGTTTTCAGTTGCAGAGAGGCAGAGCATCATTTTCATGAAGTAATAGCACTTCCCCAGATCTCAGACTGATTTCATCTCATCTGTCTTGTCATGTTTCTGAAAGTCCCCAGTGTCATCGATGTCGGTTTTTAACATCGCAGGCATTTTTTTCAGTTTTATGTTGAAGAAAATGTCAGTAGGTGAAAACCAGGTGCTTCACTGATGCTATTCCGTAATGTGAACTGCTAATACAATTCAGAGTATTGCTTTGCCATCTCCTTTCAAAAGATATTTATTTTTTGACACAATTTTGTAATGTGAGTTCAACTGTGGCTAAGTGATCAGTTGCAACCTGTACTAACATGAATGTCTGTATACAATAATAACTGATTCTAACTAATTTGTAATAAGACTTCTTAAAGGTATATATTACTACTATGTGGAGCAGCTAACCCCTGAAGGACCTCCTTTCCCAGGTGGTCAGCATTTTTACATAGTTACAATTTCATCCCTTATGGAAAATGTGTTGATCCTAGTATACAACTGGTCTGTCACATGACTATTTATGGAAGATTATGAATTAAGCATTACTCTGTTTCAGACAAAATGAATCTGAACTGTAGGGTGACTGAGACCACTTTTAGAAGGAGCTACTTCTGTCCGTGAAACTGAAGTTACAGAGACCAGAAAAATAGTGTGCAGGATCTAGTCGCATGCCCTAATGACATTCAGGTAGTCCTCACCATTCTACCTCTCTTTTTTTTTTCCTCAAAAAAAATCATGGTTCATCCACAGGATGGGGTTCAAAGAGAGATGGAGGTGGGGACTTATAATGATAAAGGCATAAAACCCTCTTTGATGGTGTCAGCTAGCTTGCCTCTCCAGAATCCACTGGATTTTGGGGCTGGTAGTCAAGACACAAGAAAAGGATGATTTTAGGTTCCAGTTATCTCGGGATTGTTTATGCCATTTAGTTCAAGAGTTTTCAGACAAAATAAGGCAGCAGCATAGATTCCAAGCTGGGATTTAGACAAAGAAAAGGTAGATATGATGGTGGTGGGGTTTGGTTTGGTTTGGTTTTATTATGTTTTTAATTCAAGCAGTTAGCAGAGTTCCAGTAATCTTTAACTATGTGGCCATCCTAGCTTCTTTAATGTTTCAATCAGTAGGTTAAACCTTTAGTCTCTCAAATGGTTGATCACTCAGGAATATTAGAATGTCCCCTGGGGGAATCAAGACCTCTATCCCTGTTACAGAGTTCAGAATACAAGTAAATAATATTTTGTCTTTAACTGCATTTCAAAGAGTGGAGGCTTCAATAGAAAATTAATTCTTCGAAGGCTGTTTATGGTCAAGTAGTTTGTGACATTTGTTTCCTCATAGGTAATATCCAGTATTCTCCTAATAGAGATTTTTGCTTAATTAAATAGGTGGGATTTTGACATAATCTGAATCTTAAGTTTCTGATTAGTTTCAGAGGAGGTTCAGATTTGATGTTAGGAAGCATTTCTTTATTGAGAGGGTGGTCAAACACTGGAACAGGCTTCCTAGAGAGGTGGTCGATGCCCCAAGCCTGTCAGTGTTTTAGAAGCATTTGGACAATGCCCTTAATAACATACTTTAACTTTTGGACAGCCCTGAAGTGGTCAAGCAGTTGGACTAGATGATTGTTGTAGGTCCCTTCCAACTGAAATTATTCTATTCTATTCTATTCTATTCTATTCTATTCTATTTATGCAGTACTTTGGGGATTCTCACTTTCAAAAGCAGATTAGATTTTTAGATCTAGCCTTCTTTTCATTATCAACCATTCCCTTTTTCAGCTTTTGTACTCAGAAATTCATCACCACATATATTTGTGAACCACTGTCGTATATGGTAGGAGTGTCAGGAGTATAAGTATTGACTAGAACAACTGTTTTAAGCTTTTCTTTTTTGTTCATAAAAGGCTTTAAAGAGTCTTATGATCTTAGTGAAGTAATTTATCCTATGTGCTTTACTTCTCATTTGGTCTGGTCACGATGCTTTTGATTCTATCCTTGGAAGCTTCATTCTGATGCATTCTTATGGCATTATGCATTCCTAGTTGGTCTGTTTAAAAGAGCACCTGGCTCTGTAAAGTGTGACATAAGCCATGAATTTATAGCAAGTGAAAAGAAAAAAAAAGAAACCAAAACAAAGCCCAAGCCTTTCATTTATCATGCATGATCCAGTAAGTGCATCAAAGAAAAATGAGGAGGTTTTGTGTTCCTTTTCCTCAAATAGATGACTCAAGAAAACCCAGGGTCTCAGTCATTTTGGATGAAGTTTGTTTATGGGGTAGCTCAAACATAATTTTGAAGGAAACCTTGTGCCAATAGGTATTTATGAGAGAATAAATGTGTTTTGGCACTTAACAGGTTACTATCTTACAACGATAGGAGGAAAAAAAGGGACAGTTGCTGCAAGAGACGTAGGTTACCTTCTCTTTTCTTCCAGCTGGTTACTCTCAAGGAATGCTAATGAGCCAGCAGCTGAGGTGTCCCCCCCACTGCCCAGCTGCAGTTTGCTGGCAGTGCAGGTGGAAGGGCAGGGGCTTGTTTAACCCACATTCTTATTCATGAGGGCAAATTCTAGTAGTAGGATACATGTACGGTATAAGCATTGGGGAGGCAAGTAAGGTAATAATAATGCTTATTTCCTTTAGGGGAGTGTATACAGCCAAAAATATCCTGTTTGTCACAAAATGAAGAGAATTGTCTTATTACCTTTGTCTGTGTAAAGTGCCAGACTCTCTGAGAGATGAAATAGGGGCTTGTAGTGCCAACTGTTCATATATAACCATTCATAACATTTATCAGAGATATCATAGTGGTTATAAGAGACATTGGAAGACTTTATTTATAGGTCTTTGTTTTAGGGTTTGTTTTTTTATGCTTTGGAGATACTGATTTTTATCCATGGAGCAGATTTCCTATGCCTGCAAAAAGAAAGCAGAATGTGCTAAGAAGGCTGTCAGCACTTCTGTCTTCATTGGGTTCCATGATAAACTGTAATTTTTTTTAGTACCTGTAATGAAAATATGGACTGCTAATGTACTTGGAAGTGAACTCTGAAGGCCAAATTTCACCCTCTATTCTGATGAGTTACAAGCGCAGTGGAGGTGCTGGAGTGTTGCCTGCTTGTGTTAGAGATGAAATTTGGCCCAGAACATGATGGAAGATATTTTTGAATATCATTTAACCAACAGCTGGGACTCAGCCTTTTCTAATTATAATATAAAAACATAGGCTTGGTTTTCACCAAAGCCTACTGCAATATATTTCACTCCAGATCAATTCAGAATGGCAAGTAAGAATGCCAAATGAAAATAGCCACAAAATATCTGTCAAGAAGAGTGACTAACGAAGAATACAGAATCTGTTTGTTCTTCAGAATGGTGAAAGTTTATTGACTATGGATATGGTATCTGAATAAAAGCATATAAATGCTTATTTGGGAGCTCATTTCCCCAAGGTTCTGTCTGAAGTCCTTTGCATGGTGTATGCTTGCACAGAGAGACTGTATTTGAGCCTGTGTTTGTCTTGCTCCTTCTGCACTTACTGCAGCCAACGCTTGTACTCTGACTAGGATTTCTAAGTGCTATGACAGTAGACTAGGTAACAGTGTTCAGGTAATACTTGGAATTCTTAAAATAAATTTTAATTATTCAAAACCAAAGCTGTACCTAAATATTTTATATAAACCACACATATTTTCCTTAATGCTAAGTTGAAAAACAAAGAAGCAACAGGTAAAACCTAAACTGAGTAGGAATCCATAAAGAAAGCCAAAAAACACTTAGTCTTGGGAGTATGTAATTCTACATAGATAGATGAGAGCTCACACAGTTACAATTTGGCAAGTGGTCAGGAAGCAAGAAAGACTAACAGAAGAGCAGATATCATTGCTGCTGTTTCAGTCATGGGGTATCAAGCTCCAGATGTAAGCCAGTGCACATCAAATATTGAATGAGGTCAAAATGAGTATGTTCCAAGCACTCTTTCCCTTTCCTGTCTGATGTTTCTACTTTTTCCAGATTTACTTTTGTTACTTTAAATATGGTAAAGGGACTATTACTTATTCACTATGATCTAAAATACTTAAAGATATTTATACATGCATGTGTCTACATTTTAAGTATGCTCTCCTGTATGCATTTGTCCTCAGAAGACATTGCTGTCTCATAGTGATTATTTTGTGTATTATTTGTATAGACGTTTTATATAGGTCCTGTTTAATACATGCTACTGGGGAAAATACATACAGTGAACCAAAAGAAATTTGGACTTTTATTTTTTTAATATAAACAGAAGTGAATTGGTCATTAAACTTTTGTCCTTATAAAATGCCATGTTAGAAGTTGCTCCATAAACCTCACTTTATGGAATACAGGTACTTGCTTCCTCATTTTAGATGACAGGTCTGGGTTATTTGAGAAGCTTGTCTGTAGTACTTAGCATATGAGCACTGAATTTATGAGTAATTGGGGATACAGAGAAAGAAATGTCTTTAAAAGCAAAAATTAGAAAATATCCTGATTATCATAATGAGTACAACCAAATAAAAGCAGTAGTGAAAAAAAAAATTACACTTTCAGAGAGGCACATTGGTGATATCACATGCAGTGCATTGCACACTGCAAATACAAAGCAGACTTTTATTTGCATCCTCATTATATAAGGTGTGAATAATGTACATTGTCATTTCTTGGGCTGAGGGCAGTGATGTGCAGCTTGTTATCAGGCAGTATTCATTTTGCCTTAACTTGGTATTCCCAGTCCCTTCAACCAGCTGACAATCTTTTTATTATTAATAAAGTGATCTTTTTGTGCATCTTTGAAGTTCCCAGCTTTGCTATTTAATTATCTTCTAATTAAAATACCCATTTAAAAAGTTTATTAGATTAAGCAGAGACAGTTAGTAAAAGGTGTATGTTGTAGATTAAAAAAGTGAGATGTGAGTAGCATTTAACCTCATCTTTTTTGGAAGTCAGTAATCAAAAGGAAGGACTGTGAAGTGTGGCATAACTTCAATAATGACAGCCCAAATATGTATCAAACTTACAATGCAATCAATATTTTTCAGGCTTTCCTCTGAGATTGCTTCAGCAATAGGAAAACTTAATTAGCAGGCCATAGTCCTTCAAAATTCCAGTGATGGACTGTCACTAGGGAATACAGGCTTATTTTTCATCAAAATGTATATAAACACATTTTCAGGTTGGTTGTGCCCCCACCTCCCCCCATTCCTCCTGTGGCAACTGAACTTCGATCAGGATCTGGGTTACCAGAAGAAATGTTTCTATAATTTTTTTTTTTTGTGCTGCTGTCTTGTTGATCCATGAATCAGTAGAAAGACACATGTCAAAATACATGCTTTACCTTAGAGAATGCTGCAGCCGCATTACTAGTGAGATTAATCTTTTCCATATTAATTAAAGATAGCTAGTTCCTAGTACATTTGATATAGAAAATCAATAAAAAGCAATGTTGGATCTTTTCAGTACAAATTTGTTTTATTTTTTTATTGTGGAGCCACCCTCCCTTCCTTGCTGTCTATGTTGAGAAGCTGATCTACATCTGTGTACTTACCAGGGAGCATTCATTATTTGAGAATGTAATGGAGTTGAGTGGCAGGTTTTACCAGATACTATTATAACCTCACATCCTGATGAGCCCAAAAGACTAACAAATAAGGCAGGAAAGAAGCTAAAATCAAATTCAAATTTTAATCTAGTCAATGTTGTTAAGATGTGCAAAACAGTTTTTGTTCAGTAATGGGGAATAAATAGGATACCTGTGTCCTGGTTGAGTATCTGCAGTAATCCAAGAACGGAGATTGAAAACTCTTGAAACATAAAAGATTTGACTGTGGCATGAGATCAAGTGACAATTAATCCTTCTTGCGCTTGTGGGTGGAATCGTCAGTATGGTTAGTGCTCTTTACCAGCATTAAAGAGAAAAAAATGAATCTTCATTTGTGACTTCAGTGATACCACAAAGAGGGCTGATCTCTGAAGAGGTGGCATATAAAATTCAGTGGATCTGACGTTTTATGAAGGCATCTTTTTCCCAACTGATACACTGGCAGATGACATGAAACCTCTTTTATCTGAAAACATAATTTTTTTTATCTGGCATGACTATGAATGGATGTAATAATACTTTCTATTGAATAAAAGGTACATTTCATTTGGATAGAATGTAAGTTGGAGGTCTTTTTCTGTGTAATAGTTTTCTCTGCAGAATAACACATCTTGGAGAAATGTAGCCCATCTCTGCATGGAAAAAACAGAACTGAAAAAGATCAGTGATGAGATGAACTTATTTTAAGATGTATATTTAGAGATGGAAGTAAGGAGAAAAGCTGACTGTATTACAGCATGCTGCTACAATGTGTGTGTAGGGCTTTTTTCAGTCAGTTCATGCATAAAAAGAAGCCTAGTTATGGTAGCCCAAAATACAAGCTTACCCAAGAAGCAGGACTAAACTAGTTGTGTAGTTTGTTTTGATCTGAGCTATTTGGTGGCACAGTGAGAATGCTAGCAGCTATTTTAGATTTATCTATAGTCTAGTCCAATTGCAATGTGATGATGACAGACACATGCTATCTGAGTTTACTACCTATTAACAGGGTACAAATGAAGAAAGGGGTATTCATAACAGAATGTTTAAACTTTAACTTACCAAAACACAAAATCTCCTCTGGTAGGATTTTGGATCTCTATACTGGGGTTGGCATGAAGAAAAAGGAAACACATAAGTAAAATGAAAGCCTTTTCATGCTTTTTTTTCTTTTTCATTTTTCCCTCTTCTTTCTTTCAAAAGTGTGTCTCAGTGCTTTATTGATCTGCCTTTACTTGCATTCTAGTGAAAATTTCTGTTGTGGTTTTTTAGTCATCTATGTGTTTACTTTTCTTTCAGTCTGAAATTGTAAATTGCCAATGAAATTATTGTAACCCAATTTTAAACAGGATTTATGTGGCAATTGGTAGTTGGAGATGCCAGAGAAAATTGAGCTGTAATCTTAGAGGAGACAGTGGAACGTGTAGGGAATTATGTTTATGTGGATCACAAGGGGAGAGCTGACTGTGGTTGTTGCAGCACAGGTATAATATGTCTACTCAGGACAGCTGAAAAGAGCAAGAGAACCAAATCTAAGGTACTTCCCTTGCCTCCAAATAAGCTAGAAAAACAAATACATTTTCATGATGTGGCACTACTATGAATTACCTGCAGATTAGAATAGTTACCAGTAGAATGTGAAATACTGTATTTTATGAAATGATAACACAGAAGACTTGTGAGCACAGTTCCTTGGAGGAAGACTTCCCAAAGGAAATTCTGGCTGCACTGAAATGGAACTATTGGCTCATTTGTGACTGATTTCTAGAAAACTAATGTCTTTAAAAGTATTTATTACTGGTGATGCTGTTGGAGGAGTAGAAACTAAGGAAAACCTGAATTAATTTCTATATAAACATTTTCTTTCTCAATCTCGTATAGTTTCTGATCTCCTGTTATACAAGGTTATTTGTTCATTGTTTCCAGTAATTTATTTTCATTTTGTTTGCTTTGATTCTCTTCTAAATTGTCCTCTAACAATGTATTGTCCCCAACTTTGACTAGCATTGATCCAACCTGCTATTACACAACAGGTAATGATAACAATGTTACTCTTTTAGTAAATTACTAAGCCTTTTTTTTAATTTACATTTGCATTTTTCATGTTTTTACAGTAACAGGCAATTCTACAACACCATGGTCAGCTTCACCGTCATATTTAGTACCCCTAATAGCATTTGGTGAAGTGATTGTAAAACATACTCAAATAGTTTGCAGTATGCAGGCTATTCGAAGAACTACTGATTTTTGATCTGCATGAAATCTTAGTAAAGGAGTGGAAGCATCATTAATATCCCATTAATATGATGGGAGGATTTCCTAAGTAGTTCAAAATGTGCCAATTAGCAATTCCTGTTATCCAAGAAAAATAGGAATTTTGGAATGCACTGCTACTAATTAGAAATTAGCTTAATCTTCCAGGCTAAATTCATTATTTTTCCTATGGAAAAGCTGCAGCATTCCTTATTTTGACTGTTTTGCTCAGGAGTCTTCAATTCAGCTGAAATCTTGAGTTTAATGTGTTGGTTTAAATAATTCAAATCTGAGAGATTTGCTATGTGTAGTTTAAATCAAACTCTTGAATGTCATATTGTATTGTGGTTTCAGTGTCTAGAGCCTCTGAATCAAAACTGTCAAAATTTTTCTTCTAATGCCCAGGAAACCAAATTCTAATTTATTTTTGTACTTTATATTTGAATTTTTAAGTAAATGAAGTAAAAGCATTACTTTACCATAACATAATTGAGTTTTACAAGAAATATTCAGAGAACTTTCTGCACTGAACATTGTGCCAATCTTTAGCCAGTCCTTCTTCAGGATGCTAGCTGAGCGCTCCTGTGATGAAATGTAAATTCTTAAACCCATTTTGAAATATTAGCTTCATCTTAGACCATAGGTGCTAGAGGGAAAGCAGAAAGATGTACTTGTCAGTATCAGTTAGGATCATTCCTGCTTAGGATAGGCTAAATAATTTCAAGAGAAGGGAAATTAGAATAGTCAGATATGCTTCAGAAACTACACACAATTCAAAAATACTATTTTTATCTCATAACTTCTGTTCCATTGCCCTGTAAAATGTGACTTGCCTGCAATGTCTTTTCTTTCAGCTATCTCCCAACATTTTTGGATGTCATTTGTTTCTTAAGCTGCTTTTTTCTCCCCTCTCATAAATATTATAAAATACAGTAAATATGTCTTGATGTGCTGAACTAAAGTAATGTCAGAACACTCACAAAACAGATGTTCTTTCAGAAAAGTGTATATTTACCATCAGCCACTTTGGTCACGTCTTGTAAGTTACCTGACACTGTATTTGAAATAGCCTGTATCCTGCAATACTTTCAGGTCACATGCTCATTACAAGAAGCAAGTGATGCATCTTTCCTTGGGTCCTGTTTGTGCAAACATCCTAATTCTTTTGTTAACCATGAAGCACAAGTAGTTTACACAATAGGTGAAATGTGCAATTCATCTGCAATGACTATAAATACAATAAAAAAAGAAGGATATTTTAAATAATTAGTACTGTTAATGTGTTTATCTCAGGTAGCTGCCTTTTCTTAATCAGGAAGAAAAATAGTAACTAAAGCAAGGGGAATAGATATATGAAGAACATAAATACCAATCGAATGTAGTAAATTTGCAATTTTGCAAAATAAATGAAATAGAATCAAGAAACTGAGTCCTCCTGCTTCTTGGCCCATGAATTAAGTGCTAATTTGTTTCTTATATTTTCTTAGGATCCATATGTGAGCTCATCTTGTGTTATGTTGGTTCTATAATCATGTAGGACAAACTTCCTTTGGGATTGCTGTGGCCAGGATAAAGTAGACCTTTTCTGAACTGAAAACTGTACTATTTACAATTACTTTTAAGCAACACTGTTGTGTTTCAAGGCTTACCACGTTAACATTCTCCCTGCAGTTAAAAAATTCATTAAATATGGCTTATGAAACAGCATGTATCCTAAGGATCACTGCACTTTCATACTTCCATGCTGAGCTCTAGAGTGGAGAGCTAAGTAATGTAAACATCAAGTTTAACCAAAACTTCTTGGATTAGATTAAAACCAAAAAGATAATTTCAAAACAGGTACACCAAATGCTATTGATTACATTAGGGAAAGGCTAGGTTATATTTTGAGTTTGAGTCTAAACCTGTGCTCCAATCCAAACTCCCATCTGAACTCCCAGTCTCCCATCCAAACATTTTTGTCACAAGTTCATGTTCACCTATTCAGCAAGATGTTAATTTATGATCCTGATGGATTTAAAAAAATAACTAGGTCAGGAGTCTTAATGGATTGTTTAAGGTAAAATAAAACAAGGGGTTTATGTAGTAGATTAAACGTTAAGTTCAAAATCTGTAAATTTTAAAGCCTCTAAAATGTTGGGCGTAAGTGTTGGTTTTGTTTAGCTTTGTGGGTTTCTAAATGTTTGGGAATAAATTATCAGATTTCTGATTCCTAAACAGCAGTAAAAAATCAAATATTCTATTTATCTTAGAAATGAGTTCTTTGAAGCTGTTTACCTATAAATTTATTAGTTCATTATTTTACAAAGAATAGCAGCTAGGAAAGATGTAACAAATAATTTGATTTTATTTTATGAAATTTTTGAAAACTTTATGTTGAATTATCTGATAAGCTGTGATAGTGAGATAATAATAAAGATGGGATGCCCTATTTTTGGGGTCATAGTTATAATCTTCATAGAAAGAGCTTGTCTTATATGTGAATGTATGTATCTCAAATAAATAACTAATCAGGGGGACATCTGAACTCAGCCTGAGCTGTATAGTGAAAATCCAAAGTAATAACTGGTATGAAAGACAGGTGTAGAAACTGATGATACAATACCATTGGTACTGGGTTCTGGAAGTGGGTGAGATCTGCATTGAATTGCTTTTTGAAAATGGATCTTTGAAAGCAAAACATCAACCCAGTTCAGTGGTTGCTCAGATGACTGTTGTTTGGCGCATTGTAATTAAAAATCTGTATAGCAGCAGAACAAGAAGCTTAGTGAAATCATGGGAGCATTGAAGTCAGTAAGGAATGTGCCACTGACTGTATGATATAATTGGAGTTAGCATTTCTAGATCATAGAATCATAGAATGATTTAGATTGGAAAAGACCCTTAAAAACATCAAGTCGAACCATAAAATTAAATATTAGAGTTCCCTTTTTTTGCTTTTATTCTCACTTTTTTTAATATGCCCAAAATGGTCACCAAGAAATGAATAATTCCACATAAATGTGTTGATTATAGGGGAAACAACAGATTTATTCTGTGCCCAGTATGCTGAGATGCTGTAAGATCAAATCACTACTATTTTACTTTCCAAAATACAGCTGCCTCAGCATCCAAAACCAGAATTTTATTTTGACAACCTATGAAAAGTGGCTGAAGACAGGCAGAGAGGAGCTGATACTACAGGACAAAAGGCAGTTTTTTTCTTCCTCCTGTATTGTAAAATCTCCTTCACTGATCTGTCTTCTACTTTGTGAGGGCTTTACTAAGACTTTTTTTTTTATGAAATACACTTAGCTTTGCACATTTCAATACATTTAAGATGTCAACTGAGTCACTATTACTTCTTAGTCCCTAAAAAAAGTTCTTACTCATTATTCTGCATTTATGCAGAAAATACCTGAGTCAGGAAAAAGTGACAGTGATTACACAGTTTAATGCTACAGATAAGAGCAGGTGCAGCTGTAAATAGTCACTCATTAACAATTTATTTAAATATTATAACAAATTTCTGTAGGGCAAACTACTCCCACTGGAAAAAAAGAGATACTTGGGGAAAAAAAATCAGTAAACCTGGAATTTAATTATATTAGCAATACCAAAGACCCTTACTGTGCCAGAAAAATTAAAATATATTGGCCTCTTCTGTAAGAATAACTACAATGAGACAAGTGAATTGTTATTAGAAATGTTTCGCATGGAGCATGAACATAAAATATATCTTTCAACAGTGTTCATTGTGTCATGAAGAAATCAAATAGAGTTAACATGATGGATCAAAGATAATGTTTAAATATAAACACACAGACTAAAAGCATGCAAGTCTAAATGTGAAAGATTTCTTCTTACTGGGAAATGTGTACGTAATAAAAAGATATTTAGTTAGTTTGGAAAACTCTTCTAAAGGACTCTAAGTTTTCCTAGTATTAGAAAATGAAGGTGGTTGTGGGTTTTCTTCGGTTTGTTAGAAAGTATTGTAATTTGTTGCTTGGCATTAGATATGACTAGGTATGCAGAAAAAGGAAATATTTCCTTATTTCTTTAGTAAAGTTCATTTTATACAATTTAATTTTGCAGATATTAAAAAACTAGGCGGGTACTGGAATGTCCTCTTGTTGAGGGTTCAATAATAGTAGGTAAGTCTTTAGAATCTTACTACTGAAAATAAAGCTGAATGCAGATGAGTGACATAGTTGATAGCAAAGCAGAGTTTTGTTTTGTTTTTTCAAAAGATGTCTGATGAAAGTTGTAAAGAATGAAAAGCATTGGAAGGACTGATTAGAGAACTGATGCAGGTAAAAATAAGAGGCAGAAGAAAAAGTTTAAAAAGATCTTGTGAAGAAAGCTTGCATTTATAGAGAAAATAATTTTATAATAGTTTTGGGCAGAGCAGAATTTGAGAGACAGCTAGAGATTTGTGAATAGATTAGAGTAAGACAAAAGGCTTTTTGAGGCAGTATTGAACCCCCTACTTTCCTTAGACTTTTACAATAAAAATGAAACCTTCAGAGCTTCCAAAGGAAAAACCCAAAACAAAAACTTTTGCTGGTTCTGTGAGGTTGAAATTTGGGCAAGGACAGCATTTACAAGGGACAAGTAATTATAAAAATGGAAGCTTTGTCTTTACACGGAAGCAGTTAGTTTAACTGAACTGATTTCAAATAACTCTACATTTAGATTCACTGAAGTTCTTAGTATGGCCAAACTTCAGTTGCTCATATTAATGACTGTTAGTAAAGGTGATCCTTGCAACTAAGGTTTCTTAAACCTCTCTGGAAAAAATCTGCTTGGATATAGTAACTGGCTGCTGCAGCTTTCCATAGGATATTAATGTCTTGTTCAGGTGAAGTTTTGGGAAAGTCATCTTTCCCAGCAAGAGATGTCATGTAAGTCAGAGTTCTTTTTTTTAAGTGTAGGAGTGTTACATAAATAGCATGGAGAGCAACAAGAAACTACATTAATAATGCTATTCAGAATGTCACCACGTCTCTGCCCTGCAGTCAAAACACTTCTAAATCCTGCTGCATTTAATGCTCTTTCTCCTGTCTTTTCCTCCCCAAAATGTTTAACAAAAATTCCATCTTTTCTTTTATTGTTTTAACAGCCTTCTTAACAGCCATGATTATTTCACCTGTGTATTATGTTGTCCCTTCCACCGTGTAGCAATAGGCTGCTAACTTCTTCACAGTAAATAATTTTTAATCATTCTACAGATTTCCCTACCCTCCAGCCTTGTCTGCTGTGTCTCATTTAGTCATGCAACACGTGCATTCAAGGTGAAATCCTGTTTAGTTTCATTTAATCATCAATCTGTATACTTGTTCTTACTGTTAAGATTGTCTTCCACTTTCACATTCCAATAATACCAGTTGGATGCCTCAAATTCAGTTTGTGAGGGTTTTGTTTTGGTTGTTGGGGTTTTTTTTTAATTATTTTTCTGGCATACAGAACGCTCCTTTGTTTCATTCCAATCCTAGTTCTAGATTCAAAAGTTTATTTGTTTAATTTTTTTGAAATACATGAAATAATAAGTAATTAAATACCTTGTGTGTCCCAGTACATTGTGTCTTTTTTATTGTTGTCAGTTTGCAAGTTCTTCAGAATATACAGATTTTATTTTACACTGCTTTAAGTGTACTTTCAGTCAGTTGTAGTCAAGGTAATAATGGACATCAATTTTCTACCACTAAGATTAGAATAGAAGTAGTTTGGTCTTGTAAAGAGCAGGAAGAAGTAATAGGTGGTAGGGAGCATATGGAAGACATAGAGGTTTGTGGAAGTGAAAGCTGTTTCCTGCTTTGAAAATCTAGTAATTGCCTTAATGGGTAGATGGAAAAGTAAGGCTGATTCAGTGGGGAAGAAAAGGTGCTCCAGTGGGTAAGAAAATATAAATAATGAAGCAGAACAAGTATGGAATTGCTTTTTGGTGGGACAAGGGAAGAAATTCTGTGGAAATGTTTCTATATGCTCTTTTTTTTTTTCTTCTTTACTCCAAGATACAACCCTTTCACATATAAAACTACTTTTTACAATGCTGTAATGGCTAGAATCATTGCCATCCAGTGCAAGTGCTTTGTCAGTGCTAGTCACAAGCTTGTGAGTGGTAAAATATAGTGCTTCTTCACCCTATTGGCATTCCTACTGGTTTTGTGGAACAAGGTACTAAGCCCTTGTTACACCATGAATCCCCTTCAGGTGGCTGAAAAAAGCTGAATTTGATAGAAGTGTGTTCCTGCTTACAGAGAAAGAAGAAAATACAATATTTTTGTCATTGACTAAGACCATGAGTTTCCCGACATTGAAATTACAGTAGGTCCAAAGTGGCTAAGATGTAGAAAATACGAATAAAAAGGTACCAAAGGTAGAAACTGAAACTAGACTCATAAATTTGAAACAGAATTTAAATCTCATAAGCAATGTATATCACTTCATATAAGTGATGGACGTGTATGTGTCGGAGACATACCTTGAGCATCAGTCAGTGTGTTATTCCAGGTCTGTACTAAATAGAAGCATTATTTAATATGTACTTTAAGGTTTTAGTCATAGAATCATAGAATAGTTTGGGATTTAAATCTCATAAGCAATGTATATCACTTCATATAAGTGATGGACGTGTATGTGTCGGAGACATACCTTGAGCATCAGTCAGTGTGTTATTCCAGGTCTGTACTAAATAGAAGCATTATTTAATATGTACTTTAAGGTTTTAGTCATAGAATCATAGAATAGTTTGGGTTGGAAGGGACCTCTAAAGGTCATCTAGTCCAAGCCCCCTGCCGTGGGCAGGGACATCTTCAACTAGATCAGGTTGCTCAGAGCCCCGTCCAACCTGACCTTGAATGTTTCCAGGGATGGCATCCACCACCTCCCTGGGCAACCTGTTCCAGTGCTTCATCACCCTCATATGAAAAAAATTCTTCCTTATATCTAGTCTACATCTACCCTCTTTTAGTTTAAAACCATTACCCTTGTCCTGTCACAACAGGCCCTGCTAAAAAGTTTG
>NW_008795127.1:6083707-6100618 GCF_000699145.1 Aptenodytes forsteri
CTGCTCGGTCTTCCTGGTCAGGTGGCCTGTAGCAGACCCCCACTGTAATGTCACCTGTCCCTGCCCTCCCTTTAATCCTGACCCACAAGCTCTCGGTCGGCTCCTCATCCATCCCCAGGCAGAGCTCCATGCACTCCAGCTGGTCATTGACATAGAGGGCGACACCCCCTCCTCGTCTCCCCTGCCTGTCCTTCCTAAAGAGCCTGTATCCCTCCATCCCAACACTCCAATCATAGGAGCCATCCCACCCCGTCTCCGTGATGCCAATAAGGCCGTAGCCCTGCAGGTGTGTGCACGTCTCTAACTCCTCTTGTTTATTCCCCAAGCTACGTGCATTTGCACAGAGGCATTTAAGTTGGGCCTCTGACGAAGCTGTCTTACTGGCTGGAGTTCCTTTGTGCTGCTCTTCAGGCGCTCTCCTGCTGACCTGTGTGCCTTCTCCAGGCTCTGGGCATCTATTGCTGGCCCTGTCATCAAACTGGTAGGAGTGGGATTTTAACATCCGTAGAGCATTTGTAACCTACTGGGTAGGAGCATGCTCTTTTTTTCTTTTTCTTTTTCTTTTTTTAAAGAGTTAGTAGATGCGTTTTACAGTAGATTAGTCAAAATCAATTATTTTATAAAATAATAGTAGGAATATTGTGATTGTAACTGAGTATGTTAGGCAATGCAAACTGGAATAAGAATGCAGAACATCCCATTTGTAAGCAAAACCTGAAGGCCCAGGTATCATTATCAATAGTTAGTACTAAAATCCCTAATTTATTAGAATGGTAAGGGGCTGTGTACACTTATAAACACTTTCTCTTTGTAATTTATGGCACACATACATAGGTAAGTGGGGAGAAATAATTTGTCTTGTGCTGTCTTAGAGTTGTGTAAATGTTTTATTGACTGAATCCAAAAAGTGGAAGTAAAAGTTCTTTCTGATCTCTACTGAATTAAAAAGACTGACTTTCATTAACCCATGTCTCTAATTCTGGGCAAAATGGAATCTAAAATAACATTTATACTCTTTTCACACACTGTCCTTTCTAACCAGTTATTGCAACTCTCTTTAACTGCTGGATTTTAAAAAAAGTTCTCTGGATTAAAATAAAACTGATTCTATGTTTTTTGGATGGCACTTTCTTTAACTGTCATTGTGGTGGGGTTTTTTATCTGTTGTGGTACAGGTTGGGGTTACCTTTTTTTTGTGCTTGTTTTAAATTTACATAGGCCTTTTGGAAGACGTATGAATTGTGTTGAATAAGAAAGGGCTTTTTTAACTACCAATGAAAGAAAATACATATTAACTTTTCCAAATTATTTAAATGGTAGTTTGGGTACATGGCTTTGATTAATTTGTAAATGAAGTATTTCTGTGCTCTTAGTAAATTCTATATAATTTATCTAGGATTTTTATTATTCTTATTTTCATATATTGGATTTCAGAATAGTAGAGCTTGACAGAGATTGCCACTTCAGTTTCATAATTAGGAAAGCATTTAATTTTCACATTGGAATTAAGATCTTTAAAAGGTAAGCACTCTCTCATTAGAACTGTTATTAAGAATTTTGAAGTATACTTTAGGAAGGATGCAAAGTTTATGTTACCTGAACAAAACAGAGAACTAATGTCACTGGAAACCTTGTAATATTACTGAGGTGGTGCTTGATTTCGGCCAACTTTTGTGTAATGAAAAATCAAACATTGTCCTTTTTTAGCTTTAAAGTAGAATTTGATACCATTCAGATCTGTCTGCAGAAAGCTTTGAAAGTAACAGTTATGACCCTTAGACAGGAATGATGATTTTTTTTTCATTTTTTTTCTCTAGAATGCGTAATGTCAAGTGTCTTTTGATATACATAAGAAACAAAAATTTAACAAGCAAGCAAAATAGTTGTGCTTTGTTTTTTATGACGATGGAAAGGATTTGAGGCAAGATAATTGGTTCATTTATGATCTGTAATTCTGCCTCAACAAGGGAGAATGTATATGGAAATGATTGATGGGCAATTCTCTGTCTTCTGGACTCCTGCATAAACAGTCAGAAGGAATTCTTGCTGTAGATAGTGACAAAAAGCATAAATGTATTTCCTGAAGAAATGTCATCTCTAGCTACACAAACTCAACTTCGGAGTTGCATTTATTGTGTATTGTGTTTTAAAGTGATCAAAGCTTTTTTGCCTCTGTGTAAATTCTGAATAAAGTTTAGGAACTACAGATTGTGGTCGTACAAAAACAGGTGGAAAGACTGAAGGACTAGCATACTGCGAGAGGCTTGTGTACTGCTGTCGATGTATGGACCTCTATCAACCAGCTCTGAGTCATGGAGAGAGGCTTAGGAAAGTTGCTATGTATGTAATGTAGACTTGGTTTTTGCTATAGGTTTTTCTTTTTGTAACAGTTTTGGTCTGTGGTGTGACTGGTAGCCAGAGAATTATCCTTGCCAGTGCCCACAGTGGGGATCTAGCGTGTCAAAATGGTGGTTTTGCCTGTAACTTGAATTTTTCAGTAAAATTTTCAGGATTTTATTTGTCTGGATTGAGAGATGTCGACAAGAGAAGGCAAACTATATTTAGTTTAAAAGCTGTTTTCTGGTTTAGTATGTCAGTATGGATCTGGCTTATATCATATCTCTGTAAATCAGGTAAACGAGTGGATGTAGTTTTAGGCAATATAAACTCTATTCACTTATCCAGTTCAGGCAGGTGGGTTACTATTATGCAAAAGTTTTATATTTTCAGTGCCCATATTCATTACATTGCTGAAGTTCTAGCAGATACTGCAAACGGTGGGAGGTAGGTGGCAGCTGAAAGCTGGTAACAGCCCAGTTCCCATGTAAACCATGATCCCAGTGGTGGAGGCAGAAGTGTATTAAACAGAGATCACACCTTGGATCCATATAATCTGTGCAGAGGACTTCTGCAAATCTCTTGGCTATCATCAGTTGAATTCTTGATTGTTTCTGTGATTGTTTCTTGTTCTGCCAGTATGATATGCTGGTTTGGCTCTTTCAAGCAAAATGTGTAGTTGACATCTAGTCTGGCCTGTGACTTATGGTTCCTTTTTATGGGGTATTAGTATGAATTAGAAAACATGCCTTGTCTGTTGATGGCTACATCAATGCATTCAGAAAAAAAAACACAGAAAAGATATGAGAAATCTGGTTTTTTTGTGCAGTCAGGATATGAGTTCTGGTTCATTTTGCCACTCCAAGTCAAATCAGAACCAAGTAGCAGGCTTGAAAAATGTATCGCAAGAAAAATGTATTGCTTTAGAAAACTTTTCTGGGGGACTATTTGCTATGTACTACTATTGAAAATAGCACAGTTTAATGAAAGAAATATTTGATTCGTTATTGATAGAGCAAATGGCATATATTGCAATTTCAAGCCAGTGGAAGAAATTTCTCTCTTAGTACCATCTGCATGAGTCAGATACACAGATACCACAGGGTGGCTTACATACACAGGCTGTTTCTCTAGAAGGTGCTAGCAACACTGAACAACATATGAAAGTCCATGATCAAAGACAGGGATGATGAATCCTCTAATGAGGAATACTTACATAGGGTGAGGAATAAATACTGATTATAGGAAGTGTTCTGCTACTTTTCCAGTTGATTGCGTGTTAGAAACTGTCTCCAACAAAAGATACATCCTCTACCAAGTTGTGGAAATTTGTTGGATTTGTTTTCTTCACAATTTTCATCAGTTGCATTAATGTTGTCTTAAATGGAATTTATTACAGACTCAAAAACAAAGCAAATTTTCTTGCATGGTTTTGAAAATGTTATTAAAAGTTTGGCATATAGTACTCACATGCACAGATAATTTTACACTATACCTGGCTTCTTTCCTGGAATACCAGCATTTGTCTGGAGGTTTTTTGTGTTGGGGTGGGTTTTCGGGGGTTTTTTGGAGGGTGGGGATGGGTTGGGTTTTTTTGTTTGGTTGGGTTTTTTTAACTACACTGGCTTATCGTAGGCTTCAGAAGCTTTTTTACCAGAAGTGTTGCCATGTACTTATTGCAGAGGTTAAGCTGAAGCTCTTTGCTGTACTGGACCCTGCATAAGTAGTGTAGTCTTCTGGTAGAAAGTTCTTCTGTGCTCAAGGACTAGTGCTAATGACTGTGAGGTTTAAACCAGCGTATAATGAAATCTGCGAGGAGCTGGAACTGAGCATTTTAAAAAGCTTAACATTTTATGTTAGAGGCACTTGTAGAAGCCTGGAAGAAGCAATAACATTGAGCAGTTTCTTAAACAGCTGATGGCTTCATGTCATCCTACAAAACCAGATGTGAGGCAGCAGAAAGTCTGGCCAGCTTCGATCTTTCATCATAAGATGATGTTTCCTGGCTGGAAGCTCTAGAAAGTGTTACTGAGGCTGCAGTGGAAGAGCGTCAAATCAACAAAGAGTTCATGAAGCCACTGAACTGAACTTTGATAGCAAACTGTACTACCTCGAAGGTCCCAAAGTATTGAAGTTCATATTGATGGTATTGAGGTTCAAGCTAAATATGCGAGATCGAACTTAACTATAATATGGGAAATTAGTCAGAGGAGTTAGATGGAATTGCTCGGAAGAGTCCTAGTGGGGAAATTAATGATCAGTGAAAACATGGACATTCCTGAGAATAAATTCAGTATGATGCACAGATGTGCATAGAAAAAGCAAGATGGCTTTTACACTAAGTTTGCATGTGTTCTCTAGATGAGCAGGTACATTTCTCCCTTTTTCCCCTTAAAAAAATAAAAGGCAGACCATGTTCTTTTATATTTGAATCAAGGCCTGAAATTATACAGTGAATATTAACATATCTGAACTGATTTTTTTTTTTTTGTAAAGCTGATTTACCTGGTGAATGTGTTCCACCAGATTTTTCTGTTGAATTATTAGCCATACTGTGAATCTCATATCATTCTTACACAAAACACAGGAGTTAACAGCAAGCAATTTCTGACACAATCACTATCATATGGTCAATTTTAAATTTGGGCAGCACGTATGCTTAAGTTTGAAGAATGTTCTTAGTTTATATCCTGTATACCAATTTAAAAATTACTTAGGCTGCTGCAAGTTATTACTGATTAATTCTGCTTTTATGATTATCCATCTCAGTTGTGAAAATTTTAAAAAGTTCAGTCGCATGATTTATTATATATTTCTACTTGTGTATTTTCACACTGATTTAACTCATTTGAGTGAAGAAAAAAATAGTCCAGGATTTGATTTCTAATCCTCTGTATAGGATTGAATGTGTTACAAAGAGTTTTAAGAGGTTAATTATTGGACAGCTTATTTCAAGGGTGACTCGCAGTAATAGCTAGAGCTGGATTCTGTAATCAAGAAAAACTTAAAAAAAACTTAAGATTTGGGGTGCTAGGTAAGGACAAAGAGATGTAGGAGCATTTGTGGTCAAAAAAAAGCAGTGTCTTCTGCTTTAATTAGGGTTTTGTAGCTTTACTTTTTTATGATTAAGTTTCAGAGGTAGCCTATGTTATTATTTAAGTTTAAAAGTGTTTTTGTTAGGGAGGAAGAATATGCAAACACTCATATTCATGAGTATGATTAATACAGGCTATTGTATGTTTTGCATGGAAGTAAATCTCTAGTAATCATATTCTTAATTATACTTCATACTTGCCTCAGTAACTAATGATTAATGTTAAATAATCTATTGTAATAAAATTTCGTGAATGTTAAGCTTTCCTTTCAGTTGCATCCACTGTGACATCTATTTCTGTCCAAGTATTTATATATAGTTTTTCTTCAAAGTTTTAACCTTAAAGGAGGCTTCAGAGCAAGTAGTTTTGTGCAATTCAGTGTTTTGTTAGTCTAGTCCAAAGTCTAGTGTCTGCCACTTTAATTTCCTAACATCCAATATAGTTTATAACGTGATTTTTCTGTGTTCCCTCTCTGTACTTTACAAGAACTTCCATTTAATAAAGGAGTGTAGCCTAATCACAGACTGAATAAAACCGATAGAATTATGTTGCTGAGTGCCACTTCAGTAGTTCAGTGTTCTTGATGGAAGGCTATGTATAATAAACAGAAAAAGCAGGTCAATACGATTGCTAATGCACTCTTACAGTAGTTTGAATAGAGAATTTTATCATCAAAACATTGGAAATAAAGGGAATAATTCTTAGACAGAAATAGGATACTTCATATCCTCTCTGCATTACCCATAGAAATTCTTTTCTGATAAGTCAGAGAAACATATTTAAATTATAACACACCAAACAGGTATTTTGTTTCTGTGGTTCTCAATTTATTTCTGGGGTTGCTACAATAGCCTGCCTGTAAATGTAGCTGAAAGGAGTTTTGCTCATCACAGTGTAAATTCATACTACTGATTGCTGATTCTTTAGCAAATGAACATGAAAACCAGAAGGGAAACTTGTGCTGGGCTATAGGTCTGATAAGTACTAGTTTCGAAATCATGGATCAGCTACTGGAATCTACTGGCTTTTCTTTTAATTACAATGTCATGTGTGACCTAGTTGTACACAATTGCCCTGCAGTTAGGTGGTGTAGTACTAATAGTTTTGCCATTGACATTGGAAATCAAAGCCAGGGTTAACCTGCTATGTCCCCTGTAGTGAGAGGGAGAGGAAGGCACCTCGGGCTGGACACAGACATAGGCAATGCGTGATGTGAGGCTGTCCACTGCCCAGCACTGAACATAGCGTGGGATGGTTGTACAAGCTACATTTGTAAGTTTTTGTGGAAGGGCAGGGTTTCCTTTGGACCTGCTGCTTGATATGTAGCTGTGGGAGAGCCTAAATATGTTTAATGTTAGTTCAATTTATATATGATGAATTAAATC
Organism: Aptenodytes forsteri; assembly: GCF_000699145.1. NCBI lineage: Eukaryota > Metazoa > Chordata > Aves > Sphenisciformes > Spheniscidae > Aptenodytes > Aptenodytes forsteri. Next base: position 6,090,525 of record NW_008795127.1, read on the forward strand.
TCATCAGAATAAAATATCAGCTGTTTGTTGTAACAAATTATGTGTTTATGTTATATTACACTTTAATGATTTCATGATTACTCTGATAGCTGCTTTCCCACAATTTTGCCTCATTAATGTCAATGTAATCTGCTCATCTCATTTGCCCTTTTATTTTTGCAAACTTTAGGCTTTTTTGCCCCTCTTTCAGAATTCCCAAATCTTTCACATCTGCATTATATCATGCCTGCATCACATCTTCAGAATATGTATTAATGTTTTGAAGTGTTTCTTACACAGTTTTCTTAATGGTATCAATGCCCATTAAAACTTTTAAATTTCACTTAACAGTGAAGTGTTAAACACCTTTGTAATAACTCCTGAGATTCATATCCTTTACCATTTTAATAGTTATGTCATGCTGCTGTTTCTTAAACACTTTCTCTTCTATATCATAATTAATGATTTTGTGCTTGCAGTCTAGTTTCAGACAAGACAGTTATAATTTTTTTGAGTTGTGTTCATAAAGATTTTGACTTACATAATCGAGGTTTTTAAATTGAGTGTGTGTGTAGTTCTGTCTATATTAACATATATATAAAAATGTTAATTTCGTGGACTGCAACAACTTTCTGTTTCCTTGTGCTTAAGCAAGGGGTATAGGACATGATTGCTTGCACTTAGAGAGCAGGTTGCAGTTTATATTTCATTGATCAGTTCACCTTTATCCGATGGAGGAAATTATAAAATAGTTACAAAATTTGCAAAATATATCATATTCTGAATTCAGTTCTGGGTCATGAAATCATGTACACAAGGGCACAATCATGAAATGCCTATAGAAAAGGTTATGGAAACTGTAGTAGATATAACAACATTCAGTCTGACTCCTATGAATCATATTTCTTTTTATGATTCTCATTCTTTTATTTGATGAACTGTATATATGTAGCTTACAATGAAGGCTATGTGGTTTTGATTTAGTTTTCTATTTAGTTTTCTTATGTTCAGACATTATTCTTCAGTTCTACAAAGATGAGACAGGGAGACTCCATAACAGCAGAGTAACAAATTACAGCTCATCCCTGCTTTTTTCAATTGCGGTAATGTAATTATGTTCTCATTGCTCAAAGTCTAGGAACCAAGTATTTATCACCTTATCAGGAAAACCTCAGCATTTTAACTTCTATTCAGATGTCTAACGAAAATCTTGCAAAAGTTAATAGAAAGGCTTTTGGATAAGCCTCTGTTTTTAACAGCTTCATCTGCTGATGCACTTCAGGATGCTTTTACTAGTCAAAAGCTACACCTAGAATTGCCTTTTTTTTTTTTTTTTTTCCCCTTCCCCTCCCCCTGCTTTAAGCTGCAACAGTTGACACATTTATGTTGGTGAATTGCAGTGCTGCATTTCTGTGGGCTTTCATCTGGTTTTGGAAAGTAAAATTCCTGACCTGCTAAAAGAATGTTGGTTCCCACCAAATGCATTTAACAGTTTTAATCAAGCTGCCTTTGTTAAGAACCCAGTAAGGTCACGACACTTGAAGCAGGAAAACTGACTGTGTACACTGGGTGCCAAAAGCCTTATCAGTCAAACCTGTGCTGGTTTGCTTTCCTTCTGCATCCCTGTTTGTCAGTGTAGTTAAAGACAGCTTTTATGCAGATATGCAACCACTCTACTAGCATGTAGATATTTGTAGCCTAAGTTTTGTGCCCTATTGCCCTATCTATAACCCAGTGATTGAGACATTGATCCTAGAAGCATGAATTTAAACATAAGCGCTGAACTAGAAAACGAAAAGCTTTAAAACAGTTTCCTACATTCCTAATGTCTCTGTTTCTGAGTGAAAGCTAATAGATGAAAACCAGGGTGTTCAAAGACTATTCCGGTAAGCCATGTAATCCGTATTTGTGGGTCCAGCTACAGTCATTTTAGCATATTCTATTCTAGCTGCATCATTCCAGATTTCTTCTGTTTCTCAGTTCAGGAAAGTGGCATTAGCTGGTGAAATTGTCCTCGGGCCCTTCCTGCTTCTAAATGGAGCCCAAGGTGGGTGAGGAGAAGGAAGTCTTTCCCAGTATACATCTCAAATTGCATTTGCACGAGCTTAGCAGATTCATGAAACAATTTGTATTGTGAAAACCAGAATTTGCATTGTAACATATCAGGTAATAAAAACATGTATTTCTGCATTGCATCTTGCAATGCAGTTTCAGTGTTGAATTGTTACTGGCTTGATTGATAGGTGATTTAAAATGAGTGTGTTTTCAAAAAATGTTTCAATGAGGAGTAACGGCAAGACAACTTCAGTCGGTGAGAGTTGCAAATAATAGAAATGGAAGCTTAAAGTAGGAGTTGAAAAGTTTGCATGTAGTAGAGAAAATGAAAGATACAGAAGGAGGAGTATTTAGAATACAATACAGTTTAAGGGAAAGCAAAAGATAATCATGGTAGAAAGGTGTCAGTTACAAACATCTGAGAAAGACTTTGATAACGTCTTAGAGAGTAGTGAGAGTCTGTTCTTTAGAGATTCCCAGTGAAGTGTGAAAATAAATAGGTTTGGATAGGGCTAGCAAAAAATCAAGAAAATACCTAAACTTGTAGGATCGTATGGGAACCAGTTCTGGTGTGGCTGTCACTGAGCCTCTCAGCCTGAATTATGGTGGCTGCAAGGAAGCAGCCAGTTATAATATGTAAGTTATTTTATCCATCTATAAAAGGTTTGTAAAGGACGGAAATGCGAAGATCTTGGGTATGATTAAAATGAAAAGCAGCTGATAAGTTTCTAAATTAGAATCCAAAGTCATAGCCACACTGCAGTGTTTCTTATTCATTTATTCCTGTATTCTTTATACTGTTCGTATACATTTACTGTGTACAGTATGTTGTGCATACAGTATATTTATATGTGAATACATATTTTTATATAAGTTATATCTCTATGTTCCTTCAGTACTCAGGAAACTCATTTACTGAGCATATTTTGAGGTGTATTAGGGCTAATAGTGTCTTTTTCTGCTGTTTTGGTTTATTCCAGTGTTCAGATTCATTAGTATAATTCCAGGCATTTATCACAGGATGCCTGTGCTGAGGGAAACTTAGTTTCTCTGAATGGTTCATATTTCGTTACTGGACAGTGAGTGACACTTTCCGAGAGCAGTTCATCCCAACTTAGAGCTGAATTACCATGTCAAGGCACATATCTTTTGCTACTGTAATAGAGAAAGCTTTAGATAAATAGGCTGCCAATCTGAGAACTCATTTAAATGACTGAATTGCACTGCTGAGTTAGATGTGAGTACAGTTGGTGTGTGTGTGTATGTGGGTCTGGGGTGGTTTTTGTTTGTTTGTCGAGTTGGGTTTTTTCCCCCCAGGAGATATTCTGAAAAGGTCTGGGTAATCATGTGGTTGCCTGCTTATTGTATATTGTACGTATTGTTTAGTGTACTTACACTACTTGGCGATTAGCACAAATCAGGAGCAGAACAGCTTTGCACTTGTGTCTTGGGTGACAGGAAAAAATACACCCTTCACCGCTCAAATTCCCCTGAGAACTAAGCTTGGCTCTTCTGTATTGATGGGGATGCAGCTAACTCAGTAATACAAAGCAACAGAAAATTCGGTAGTAATTGATATATTTTAAATTAGATAGTTAGCGATTATTTATTTATAAGTTGTAAATTTGCCTTTTAATTATGTACGCTGAGAAAACTGAATAATATTACAAGTAGGTAAAGGAAATGAACACTGAATGAAGTTGCCAGCTTTTAATTATGCAAATGAGCACCACTGCGGAAGAATTATTTAGTAATGTTTTTGTGCTTAGAATTGCAAATCTATCTCCACGATTGTGTTTAGAACAAATGAAAATGGATTTGTGTAACCTCTTTTCTGTCGATCTTTGCAATTAATGAGATTGAGCAGAAGTATCAGTAGTCTTAAGAGACAGTATGTAATGTGCAGTGGATCAGGATAGTAGAACTAAAATATTACTGCCGATATTCAGCTTGTAGGAGATCCTGTTATATTGTACTACATTACTCAAGAAACAACAATTACCTATTTTTCCTGATTTGTTTATATTATATTTTTATTAAATGTTTTATTAACTTTTTATAGCTCTATGGTTTTATGTTCTCTTTCTGCTGTGGAGCCCAGTTGGGTATCTAAGCTATGGCTCTTCCCCTGTTTTGTCATAGCCTCTCCTGCTCCCGCAGTACCCTAGATTATTTTCCTGGGGTACCTTTTTTTCTTTTTTTTTGTCTCATGTGAATTTTACAGCCTGGTGCTGCTCTTGCTGGCAAAGTACTTAGCACTCTGGCACTGGCTCAATGAGTAAAGAGTACTGAAAGAGCAGGCTAATTTATAGTCTCTTCACATCACCCTAAAAATGTATCTGAGCTTCAGTAATGTTGGTAGGCAGTAGGAAGTATATTTTTAAAATTCATTGGGAAAAAAAGAAGGAATTAAAGGCCCTGCAAAACAGTATTGTGACAGAGGGATACATGACGAATAAAGTGCATGTAGGAGCTTGCACACTAAACAGTGAATATCCTTTCCTAACAAGGAAAAGAGATGGGAGTTAGGTGAGAGAGCATTGTCTATCACTGTCCGGCTTGACTGAGCTTTCCTTTTCTGAGTGAGAGAGAATTCTTGACTTTCCAAGTATAAAAGTCAAACTATCCTCTACAAAACTCTACAAAGGGGCACATGTCTCCCCCAACACTGAAGAACAGGCATATATAGATGAGTAATGGAGATAATCTGCCAGCTACCAATACCCAGAAATATTATTTCTTACGTTTCAGTGATTTATCTATGCTACACAAAAAGGACTGATATGAGACATTGCATAACACTGTATAGTATTAACATTTTGTTAATCCCTTTTTTTCCCTTTTTTTTTCCTTTTTTTTTCTTTTTTTTTTTTTTTTCCTTTGTGCGGGACTGGGATTGTGGCATGGAAATGCTATTTGGAAAGGAAAAATGTGTATTTTTAGAGGTGGGAAACCTGAAATTCAGAATGTGACCAGAACTGACTCTTGCCCATGGGCATTTTGGACAAGATCTCCCAAAATCTAGAAATATCACTTCTGAAAGGCAGTGTTCCCCAGAATATCATTAAAATATCACCCTTTGATATCTTCTGCTTTTGCAGTATTTTTTTGGCAATGCCACTTTATGAATGGTGACAGAAAACACCACATGACCGGCCAGCCTCAGAAGGTTTTTTTTTTATGTCTTGAGCATCCAAGTATTTTAAGTAAATAAATTAACCTAGATATGAAATAAGATTCTAAAAGCGTAGCTGGGATTATTTTGTTTCTTGTCATTTTTTTATATAAGATTATGTCTAAACAAGGATTCCAAAGTTAATTCTCTCTTAAACCTTAAGGAATTGTATGTCATTTCCTGTGGAGTTCTGCTGTAAAGTTTAGCTGATACTTAATTTATGTTAATGATTTATCTTCAATTGGCATGGATATGAAATTTTATTTATCAAATTTGAAATGCTAGTGGGACAACAAGTAGTTAAAAGGGGGAAATTATTTTTACAGAGAAATAAAGATTCTAAGAAATTAACAAGTTTGATATCCAAACAAGCCCTTTCTCAAGATGCGAAGGGGAATTTGCTATAAAAATTACACGGAAGTCGGCATCCAACATACACTGTGAGTGAAACACAGCGAAAGAAACCATATACTTTAATTCACCAGATGAACTCTCGTAATTAAGTGTTGCACAATCTGTGTTCTTTGCTCTGAATGGGGAAGTTGTGGTGTGAAAATGTTCCAAATTTCACAACTTTTAGGAAGTTTTGCACTTCTCAGGTAGCTTGTTTATTTTTTAGTTAAATATTCTACTCAATACAAAATCGTAAGACAGATTTCATTCGTATGTCAGTTGTTTATGAGCATTGCTCATTTGTTTGATAAACATGAACAAGACAGTGCAAACCACCAAAATGTTTGTCTAAATGGAAAAACCATAGAAGCATTTCTTTGTATTTGATGGCATGTTCTGCTCAAGCGTTTGAGGCACTCGGTTTGGAGAACAGTAAGATTCTCTACATTATGTTTACTATCTTAATAAATCTTTCTTGTTCAGAATAATGTTTTTGTCTTGTTTTTGTCCATGCATAAAATTTATCTTTTTAGAGCTTTATCCCTTTATTTTTTACGCTCTTTCAATCTGATATATTTATTTATACGTTTAAGTACATTTACTGCATTTCTGTTGCTAGTGGTTTTTGCAGCATGTTTTTCACTATTATCAGTCTGAAAGTATTGCAAGCTTGATTTCTGCACAAGTCAAAAGTTTAAATAAAGAAGAGAGATCGTGGTGTCTCCACTGAACTCTGGAAGTTTTGCAGGGATCAGCTTCATTTTACAGTTGGGCTACATACAGAAACTGTTCTTTCAAATGATCATTGTAACCTTGGTCTTGCTCTCTTTTTTTTCTTGCCATCCCTACTATGGCTATTTTAAGTCTGCCATATGGGAATGGCTAGTATAAATCTGAGGTCTTGGCAACACAATCACTCACCAAAAAAACCTCCTCACCCCAAGCACCTTAAAATTCAGATATATGTTTCTACTTGGTGCATACATAATATAAAATTGTTCCTCATAAGAATTATTAAACAGTATAATGTTTGGGAGAAATAAAGGATAGGGAAACAGACCAAAACATTATTCTGAACAGGAAAGATTTATTAAGATAGCAAATATAATATAGACAAGTTTATTATTGTCCACCGTTAATTTTGAATGGTTCTGCTGAGATTATTATTAGCATAGAAATAAACATGACCACTCAGTCATTCAGGATATTGTCCGTGAACAGGTTCTATTTACTGAACAAGTTCATTGTAATGTGTTACAGGAGATTATAACTGCTTGGTATTTTGTTCACATTTTGACATGTCCAAAAACATAAATTGTGGGTTTGTGTTTGCTTTTCCTGTAAGGTCTCTAAAACCTGTCTCGATTTATTTGTACATGCAGCCATCAACACAATTCAATAGCCAAAGTCATGTTTGCATGTAGCTCTGGACAGGGAGAAATAAACATTCTTCACTGTTCCAAATACTGATAACTTTTCAGTTTCAGCTTTGATTGTCATTATCATTTATTCTCATAAATTCCAAGAAATGAAATGTTCAAGGCTGGAAAAAACTCATTGTAATATTAGTTCTGCTACATTCAGATTTAAAAAAACAGTAAGGGCATATTCACAGCAAATATTATGAGATTTTACATTGTTCTTGCTATTAGGTTAGTCAGTGGCAGCATGCTTTTTTCTCCTTTTGCTTTTGCAACAGAGGCATTGCTGCTGTTTAGAGGAAGGCTGACATAGCATTGATATATTCTGTTCATTACCTGTTGATGTATAGGATAAAGAAATATATATTGAAAAAGGGTGAAAAAATAATGGTTATTTGCTCTACTGAATTGAGAAAATAACGCTCAGTCATTAGAAAGAAATTTAAGCCTGTGGGTGGGTATAATTCTGTCTCTTCTGCTTCATTTGCTTCTAGCTGGAGATGTACTAATTTGGAGTCTGGGCAATGAGTGACTTTGGTCATTCCTTGCAATTTAGAAAGACTCTGGGAAGATGGAAAATGCTTCTTCTAGAAATTCAGTGTTTTATAAGGGAGAAGTTAAAATAGGAAACTAGAATAGTTATTGCTATTAGTGCTAATAGTGCTAGGGAAAAAGGAAGAGTTTCTAGGTTCAAAGGGATAGCTCATCTTTTTTATGGACTATATAAGAAATATAATATATAATTATTTTCCAGTTGATGAAGGGTATTATTACAGGATACTTGGTGTGCTGCCTATCAAAGCTGTGGGTGGTTGAAGATAGTTTAAACAGTCTCTGTTTGCCTCTGTTCATTTAGGATTCACGAATTTCTCATCTAAGCAGAAGTGTATGCATTTTATGAAAAGGAAGAGAAATGTGTCATTTTTGGAAGCTCCTTAGCTTGAAGACCAAAACCCAAATTAATGAACGACATAAAAAAACCTTACACCTAGAAAACCGTGGAAAAACACATTTCCCACAGGGCTTTCAATTACACATAATTTTATCATCACAACTTTAGTGTTTCTGTCCATATGCATATGCAGCTTGGCTTTAGGGATTTTTTTTTTTCAAATATGCAAAATAAAAGTCACAACTGCCTATTATTTGATTTATTTATTTTTTTTTTACAAAATTAATTTAAATAGCTTTCCAAAAGGGATGTTGTTTATATAATGTTAACTATTCCTTTCAAAGGCTTATGGTGATGAAAAGTAACAACTCTGGAAAATTCTAAATAAATGCTAGTTGTTGTAGTTGGCTGGTGAGAAGACTGAAAAATTTAATAGATCCTTTTTCTCCTCTGCCAAATTTCTAGGCCTAATTTTTATTAGTTTAGTTGTCAGTATGGTAAAATCTCATGTTAGTTACCAGCTCCATATATAAATAAGTGAGCATAATTCCTTAATTTAAAAAGTCTACATAGCTTGTATAAGTTTTGCTGTATTTGTGTGGGGTTTTTCTTAGGTGTGTTTTGTTGGGTTTTTTGTTTATACGTTTGGTTGGTTGGGTTTTTTTCTAATTCCTGAAACTAGTCTGAAGTGTCTTGATATTTCAGTAAGACCTAGACCTCAGAATTCAATCAGTCCTCCTCTTTAATTGATGTTTCTTCTCCAGCAATCCAAGGCTACAAATAACGCTAAGGAGTACGACTGCATACATTGTTCATTAATGTGTCCTTGGAGTGCTGATGAATTTATCTTGAATTTTTCTCAAATTCATTGTCAGAGTAGAGCTTTATTTCATGGTTGTGGGCAAGTTACTTGCCACTGCTTTATAGCTAAAGTATTCCTGAAATTTTCCAGCATCGTGTTTTATAGTTTCATATACAACTCTTCACCAGGTATTTGAGGAGCTTTAAACTGTTTTGATAACTTTGTAATTGTAAAGCTGGTGCTCCATTTTCTTTCTTTTTTTTTTTTTTTTTTTAAAGTATTTTTGAAACATGCAGCATGTAATTGAATAAAACTTGAATTTTCTGGAAAATGTTGCTGTTTCTAAGATTGTAATAAACTAGTCACTGGCTGAGTTGAGTCAAACTATTTACATACTGCATCTGTTAAATTTTTATTGTAAAAAATAAACATGGACATTTTTATTTGTTATACTTATAAGCCCTTATGCTTGTATAATTACATGATCACCTCTCAAAAAATTAGTACTGTTATAGCTGAATCCTATGTTCTCCATTTAGTCAGCCAAGATTGATTCATGACTCTAAGGACCTTCTTAAAGTGGTTGTGCTGTTTTGAAAAATTCAGAAATTTATGTATTGTTTTGTGTATCGTCTTTTGAAATGGCTAAACAACTTATAAAACATGGGGAAACAACATGCATGCAGATTCCTTTTCTTAAATTTCACGTAAATTGTTGGTTTCTTTTTCCTGTCGTATTTTATTATTGCAGCAGCACTTACATAATGAAATGTCATGTAAGATTTTTTTTTTCATTTCATCGTTGAATTTTAAAACGTTGATAACTCCAGATATAATTTGCATTGAGGCAAAACTTGACACTGAAGAAACTCCTGCAAGCATACGTTCTTTTTTGATTTTTTGTGATTTGAACGATTGTGAGTATTCTTAATTTAGGGAAAAAAAAAAGTGTTTCAGACTTTTTCTTCTCCTGCAAAGCAAACATGTCTGAAATATGTGATATGAAATGTAACAGATGCTTTCTTTGTTACCTGTCTACATTCCATCCAAAAAAGCACACCAAAAAAAAAGGGGGGGGGGTTAAAACTTTAAAAAAAAAAGAAAAAAAGTTTGATACAGAATATAATGTCTGCTGGTGCAGGAGAGAAGCCCTATAAAAGTTTAAAAAGATTGCTGCATAGGCCATTTCATCTCAGGCAGTTGTGAAAAGTTGTGTTGAAGCTGGGAGGTATATTGCTATTCCACTATGAGTATCTTCATAGTGATGTGTTATCTCAAAAATAGAAGACATTTTTTAGGGTAGGATTCTAGCTACATCTTGAGGTCTGGAGATCTTACTGGTAAAAATAAATGAATAATACAAAAGTATTTTTTGTA
>NW_008795127.1:6100995-6105679 GCF_000699145.1 Aptenodytes forsteri
TTTTCAACACACCAAAAAAAAAGGGGGGGGGGTTAAAACTTTAAAAAAAAAAGAAAAAAAGTTTGATACAGAATATAATGTCTGCTGGTGCAGGAGAGAAGCCCTATAAAAGTTTAAAAAGATTGCTGCATAGGCCATTTCATCTCAGGCAGTTGTGAAAAGTTGTGTTGAAGCTGGGAGGTATATTGCTATTCCACTATGAGTATCTTCATAGTGATGTGTTATCTCAAAAATAGAAGACATTTTTTAGGGTAGGATTCTAGCTACATCTTGAGGTCTGGAGATCTTACTGGTAAAAATAAATGAATAATACAAAAGTTCTTTTTGTAAAGGAAACAGGCCTAAAGGTTACTTCTGGAATCTAAGGTGTTCCGAAATTATGTTAATTCTGGGGAGAATTTTCTAAACTCTTGAAAAGATATATTCTTTCAAGGTGTTTCATTTGTCATTATAATTTATGGTGTTATTTTAGTAAATGTTGACTTTACAAATGCATTGTACATATTGTACTGTGTTAAAATATTAGTTTTATTGGTAATCTAAACTGTAATATTTTTATAGCATTTCTTTTGGTAATTTTGACTTTGCTAATCAGTTCAGAGAAATATTGCTACATGTAGAATGGGATGCAACTGTTTACACTCTGTATGTGGCAGGCTTCTTGGGATTTTTTAAAAGGAAAGCTGTTACAAAAGGATGTGGAGGATCAAAGGGCCATGTATTGTCTGGATGCAAGAAAGGATCAAGAGCTGTTCTAGAGGAAGATTTTGGACAGGAGGTAGGCAGATGAAGACAGACTTTGGTGGTGGTTGTCTGGAAATGTTTGTAATACTTGATGGAGGGGCAAAGTCTCAATGCATGGCTGGCAGGATAGCGCAGGGCAGAGCAGTTCACATCCAGCGGGCACTGTCGTAATTTCTGAAGCTCTGGGAGCTCCCGAAGTGATGAGAAGCATCATCAAAAGCCAAAGGGAAGTGGTTTAATACCTAGGTAAATTGAACTAAATTACATTCGAGTTAATTTAAATGGTTGTTTATAGGGCTTCTTAACAAAAACAGTAGGAAATAATACATGTGAAACAGCAAGAGGTTGAGGATAACATGTTTTAGAAATGAACTCGTACATAAGTTCTGTTTCTACAACCAGTCGATAGGTAGTGGTAAAATTAAAGTGTGAAATGGCAAGGAAACAGCCAGGAGAGTGAGTCCGAAACGGGCTGGAGACAGAGAGAAAAGAAAAGGACAGAACTGTTTCAGCTGCAAGTGCTGACAAAATCGATGAGGGAAGAGGAATACTGTCTTTTTCTGAGGATAATGACCTAAACGGCACCAATTTGGTGGAAGGAAGATAGTTGAGGAGAAATGTAATGCAAAAGTACAGAGTATATAGGAAAGTTTAGGGCAGGGAGATTGGTGGTGATGATACATATAATAAATAATAAATAATAATAAATCCTGTTGTTTTTCTGATGGTATCAGAAATAGTCTTTCACATTGTAGGAGCAAAGCACAATCAAAAAGGCAATGCCTCTGAAAGATAAGGCTATGGAAGAAAGGTTAAGTGATATTTTTGCATCCATCTTCTCTGTGGATCCACTTTTTCTCACAGCATGCTAGAAAATCTGTTTCACATCAAACTGTTGATAGAAGACAACATCAACTATAGCAAACTAGTTACTCTTTCCTTAAGAATTCTTAAGCAACACAGCAGTGGAATAGAGGAGCTACTAACCATCACATACAGTCTCTTGCTTGAAGATGCCTTTGTATCAGGGGATGAGAAAGTGGGAAATATGATGCAGATTTTTAAAAAGGGCCATAGAGAGCTAACCCCCACCATGAACTGAGGTAAGAGACAACAAAGCTTAGGGAATCTACTTACAGAAATCTATGACTATTAGATAACAGAATTTAAATTATTTTCTTTAGAACCTTAAATACAGTAGTACAAATTATAATAAAGAACAGAATTAGTGGCATAATGAAAAAATCAGGACAAAACAAGTATAACATTTATAAAAGGAGCTGATTGATACAATCTATTAGAATTTCTGAAGAATTCACTGAGTGTGTGGACAGGGGAGAATTTCTTGGTAGTTTTTAGTCGACCTGGATTGCCAAAGGTCATGCAGCAGTAACTCTTGCCAGATAGAGAAACTGAAATAAATTATTACCCATAGGATGAGAAGGAAGGTCCTGATGTAGATTAAGACTTATTTAGAAAACAGAAAACAAAGGGATATAACAGATTAATGATAAAGTTTAGAATTGAACTAATTCTGCTGATTTGTGGCCTGATTCTCTACACATGTATTGATATTAAAGTACAGAAAAAGAATGTAATTCGAGTGTGTAAAGTAAGCGTGTTTACAAATCTTTTCAGGAGTCTGTATACTTAGATATTGTTGTGTTCTTTAAATAGTATGGGACTGTTACATAAGTGATGTGCTGGAATATAATAAAAGTAATGTCAGTGTCATCTTGAGGTTATATTAAATGACATGAGCAGTTTTTAGTTTTGTGGGGAAGGGGGCTTCACTTCTGTATACCAAACTAAAACAATTTTCCTATAAAATATTTCAGTATGATATATGTGTATGTATATAATCTTATACTTTTTTCCTCTTCAAATTTGTCTCCCCATCATAAATTTTGTACAATCTTTAATATTTATCTCTAGAAATCTGGGTAAAACTAAGCAGTAACAAGGTGACTTTAACATAAAATTAATGAATATTAATGATTCTTATATTGATTGTAAGTGAGAGTCCCTTTTTCACTTGTTTCCTCTGGCAATAACTTTTCCACTATTTTAGATGGTTTTATTCCATATGCACAGGGTTTTATCTCTTTCATTGCTTACTGCGATTGTAATATTACCACGCATCTCACTTATCAGAGTAGTTCTGTTCCTTTAAATGGCTTTTTAGGTATTTCAGAAAATTGGATAGCAGTTATGATATTTGACTTCATCTTTTTACTAATGGAAATGATTATGATTTCTTTGGGAATGTTAAATCATGTCACAGTTATTTTCCTCAGAAGACATCTGACACCGTAATTCTTGCAGTTTTATATTAGTTAAATTATCCATTACCAAATATTGGACAATTTGCCTTTTTTTTTTTTTTTTGGTAAAAAAGTAAAACTGAATAGTATTAGCAACAAGAAGAAAGTTACTTTAAGAAAGCAGTAGATGTATTCTTCAGACTAGCCAAATGTTTAAGAGTTGACATTCATTTTACTGCTGTGATGAGTATGTTTTTTTGAACTTACTGCTCCATCTGTGGAGTCAACCTAAAGAACTTAATCTGGAAGTATCTCATGATTTACTTTAAAACAGCTGTTGTTTTATATTTACATAGGAAATCCTAGGCAAACAGCAGGCTGTAGAGAAACATTAATGAAGATTTTCTACAATGTCAAGGTGACGCTACATTCTCCACATCCTTCCTAGAACATTCCCAGCATTTTATTGGCTTATTTTGGCTGCTGTTGTACATTGAGCTGATAATTTCAGAGAAACATTGCTAATGACCCCTAGATCCCTTTCCTTCATTTTAGCTCTTAGATCTGAGTTCACTATTATGTAGGCATGGCTTAGATTAATTTCCCTAGGTACATTACCTTACAATTATCAACTCTGAAGATCATCTGCCAACATGTTGCCCACATGCTTGATGTGGCAAAGTCTTCAGGAGTTGCACCACTGCCCAGAAGATCTTAATATCATCTGCAGATACAGACTGCACAGCGTACTGCCTTCTGCAAAACACTAATGAAGTCATTGAATGAACCCAGTACCAGTCTTAACCAAAAGCTTTTTCTCCATCCAACAGCTGCTTAGCTTTTCTAACTCAATTTGCTGTGGAAGCTTGTTAGTGCCTTTCTGAAAAGGCCATGTGCTTACTGATACCTTCCTAGACATTCAGCAGGTCTCCGAGCCAGGATTTCCCTCTGCAGAAGTTGTGCTGGCTCTTTCCAACAGACCATGTTTGTCAATGTACCCAGTGACATTATTCTGTATTACAGTCTTAAGAGATTGCAAGGAATGGAAGTTAGGCTTGGTGGTCTGTAGTTCCTCGAATTGCGTCTTTGGAAAGAAATTAGCCTCCTTTGCAAGGGGAGGTTGCACTGACAACCTGATGCTGCCCTGCTGCCTCAGCTTTTTGCAGTGACATTGCAAAGCTTTGCCAGCAGTTCTGCAGCTTCCAGTTGGTACTCTGAGGTAAAAGCTACTCAGTCCAGGTGACTTACTAACATCTAACTTACCTATTGATCTGATAGTCTACATAGACACTGTTAGACTGTTAAACACCTTTTTTGGGGGGGTGAGGTGATAGAAAACTGTTTCACTGTTTTCCCTATTTATTTTTTCTATTTGCCTTCTAAGTGTCTGTGACCAGTTACTGATTGTTTTTGTCAAAATGCCAGTTGTACCCTTAGATATTTTCACAAACAGTAATTAGGAAAAATTAGATAAAATTGAAGACATAATCTTATCCTAAGGCTATTGGTGAGTATTACCAAAATATCATAGAATCATAGAATCAGAATAGTTTGGGTTGGAAGGGACCTTTAAAGGTCATCTAGTCCAACCCCCCTGCCATGGGCAGGGACATCTTCAACTAGATCAGGTTGCTCAGAGCCCTGTCCAACCTGACCTTGAATGTTTCTGAGGATGG
>NW_008795127.1:6105745-6130300 GCF_000699145.1 Aptenodytes forsteri
TATCTAGTCTAAATCTACCCCCCTTTAGTTTAAAGCCATTCCCCCTTGTCCTGTCACAACAGGTCCTGCTAAAAAGTTTGTCTTTATATATCCCGAATATAGGGATATTAATGTGTGTACAAATGTATAATAGGTGGAACAGTTAAAGGAAAAATGCTAGCAACAGTTAGATGCAAGACTCAATCCTAAGTATGTAAAATATAAGATCCAGAAAATAGAATAAACTGGGAAGACTTTTAATAAGATTGTCATTTGAATCTCTGATAGTCTTTCCCCCCCCCACCACCAAAGCTTGCCTCAATGTTAGGACTCTATGTAGTACTTTGTTATCTTCCAGGCCATCGATTAAGCAGCATTATCTGAAAACAGTTCCATATGAGGCATGTTAGGCTAAAATATGTGTGATTCTGCACGAATACAAATACTAACCAGCTTTGAAAGTGATGGAGTTGGATTTTCTATCCACTGTTTTATGATAAGCCAAGAATTCTCCTTTAGTTAATGATGGTTCTACCTTTTTAGTCTTTTCACCATTTGTTAGATATTACAATTATCCGTAAGTACTATAAATTGTGAAAAGCATAAGGTGGCATCTAGTCATGGTGATCATCAAAACCAGTCTTAGTTTCTCAAATCATATAATGCTTATCAGGATAAAGTTGCTCCACATATATATGTTTAAATATGTTTATAAAGAGTTAGAAACTATTTTTGTCTTATGTCCCAGTTGATAATAGATGTTAATCTCCAGGATTTTTTTAATATCATGTTCATAGGTGTAGTTGTGAATATAGTTAGCATAGCTAGAGTTCTTAATTAAACAATTCTTTGCTGACAGATATTTTACCATAAGTAAGAAAATGCTGTGCATATCTGTTTTCTTTTTGTGCTGTGTGCGAGTGTGTGTGTGTATAAATGTCATAATAGATTGTGTCTGGATTTCAGACTCATGTATTTGTGGTTCAGCATCAAGTTTTTCACTTGACGGTGGATGTAATGTCTTTGCATTGTTTAGCTTTCTTGATGAATGTTTGATAACCAGAGGAATCTAGATTTGAAAACAATCCTGCCATATCATTATAATTCCTGGATTGCTCATGATAAAAATGAGTTGACTGGAGTGTGCTGGCCAGACAGTTTCAGTTGAGTTTTGATCTCTCTAGACTGATTCTACTTTGCACATACCTTAACAGGTGATACTCTGAAGTACAGGTATAGCTTTTGTTTTGTTTTGCTTTCCACTGATATTAATGATCTTGAACTCCATTTCTGGGTATGCATGTGCTTAGCTGGCTTCCAAACAGCACGTCACGCATAGCCATTCAGAGCTTCTGTTAAGACACAAATCACATTACGGGACACTGACAGATTTTTTTCCATTTATTTTATGTGGCCACATGTGAGAGAGAGTCTAGAAGGATAATTTTAATAAAAACCAAGTTCTGTCATTGGTGAATAAGCTCAAATATACAGTTCAAAGAGTTCTTTTTGAAGGGTTAAACTCACCCTTGTCAGATGGACAACTTAGGTTAGATTGGTGAAATAGGTTATTTTGAGTGACACTCCAGTACTGATTACCTTCAAATTGAACTACTGCTCAGGGAAATTTTTTTGTCATACTGCACATTTTAAAGTTGGACATAGAGCTGTGTTACGTACTTTTCTCTTGGCTGAATGTGTCAGTCTACATGTAGCTTCCTGCTTGTCTCTATTTCATAGGTAAAAGGTTTGTATGTTAACACATTTCACTCCATTTTTTCTGTTGTCTTTCTAATTCATTTAGTGAATTTCAGTGAGTATTGGTTATTTTGGAAAGTACGAGGAAATGACTGATTTGTTAATAGAAAGTGCCAAGCAACTTCAGTGGTTTTAGGTGAAAGCTTGAACTGCAGATGTTAAATCTCAAACTTTGTTTTCTTAAAGTAGTTGTTTAATGAAGGAAAAAAATGCAGAGAATATGATTTTTCCTTGTGGTGATTAATTTATTGTAATTCTATATTGCATTTAAGTTTCAAAGCTTTTTAAGATTAGTGGATAGTAATTAAATAATGGTAATTCTGGAATTAATAATGGCAAAGTTAATATTTGTTTAATAAAGAGAATTTTAATCTTTCATAGCTTTCAGAAGCTCTTTGGATAAATGTTGTTCTTTCAGATATTTTAAAACGTCTCATGTAAGCCTAATCTTTAAGGGGATACCCCGCACATGAGCTGTGGTTCTGCCCATCGCAAGTTTTTGATGTTGCAAGGATGTTGTCCCTGTTTAAAACTTTAGTATGTTGATGCATGCACTAACTAGCTAGACACTCCCATTGACAAATACAGTTTTGTAGGACAGTAGAGATCTGTTAAGTGGAAAACCAGAGCAATGTGCTGGTTATTTTGTAAAATTGTGATCATATTAGGGCGAAAGTAAGTACAGGGCATAGTGGGGTAAAAGGCTTGTAAATACCATTTTGTATTTCTATTTAAAGCTACAAGTTGTACAAAAGATGAGGTGGAAAAAAACATAAATTATTTCATTTTCCTTTATGCAGCACCTGGTGTATATCTTCATAAAATCTTGTACTTCTGTCTGAAATATTAGCAGAATGAAAATGGAGCATAAATTAAAGGAGTTTGTCATAACTAATGACAAGAGGTAATTTGGCTGTCAAATACAACGCAACACAATATTTCAAGCAAGCAAATACTAATATGGCTAGAAAGAAATGCATTAGCTTTCAAGTCTCTCTTTGAAATTAACTTGAGAAGATTTAGACAGGAAGAAGAAACATTTGGAATGCATTGAATACCGCATAACAGGAACATAGATACAGCCCTTCCTAAAAATACTGCTTGAAATTCTGGTCCCTTAATCGGACCATCATATGACAAACAACATCATTGTGGATAAAGTTTCAGTTGAAAATAAGGACCTATTTCCTAATCAACTTTATTAGGTTTCCTAGTAATTATTACCAAAAAACAAACAACCCCCCAAAAAAAAACCCCCAAAAAACCCACCAATGCTTCACAGGAAGGCAAAAAACCCAACAAAAAAACCCAGCAAAAAACCCACCCCATGGTATCAGCAATCTGTATGGCTAAGAGTAACTGCATTCTTTTGTGACTTCATGCACTAGGTCCCTGTTCATACACTTATCTAAGAAAATTACTTCACAATGCAGTTTAATTTAAAAACAAACAAAGCTTCCACTTTGGAATCTTCCTGCAAGAAATAAAAAGGGACAGGAATTAACATCAGCTTCCAAATGAGCTGGGACCTTAGCTCACAAAGAAAATAATGAAATTAAGATGTGGTTAAAAATAAACATTAGAATAAATTAGCTCCAGAACAAAATCACTCTACTGATTGAAAAGAGAGGAATATTTTCAAAAAAGATGGATTTTAACATGCTTACAAAATAAACAGAAAACAAAACAAACCAAAACCGTTCATCTTAAAGCCTTGAAGAAAATGCCATCACGCAGTGATTCTGGGTGTCCCTGTAAGGAACTCCAAACTGAAATTTTGAAGTCCTGTTCGTTTTCAGTTTTGCCATATTGTGTGCTAGAAACAGATTATTTTCTTTGTCTTTTTAAGAAGCAATGCTTTGAGTTTCTGGGAAAATGGGGCATTATTAATTTCTTCCAGTGATGTCTCTGTGGGTATCCTATTATACAAGTATAAGTCTTTACCTTCAAATACAAATATTTGAAAGCTACATATCAGGATTGAAGAAAGTGAGTGCAGTAACACTCCACCATGTCTCATCACTGTCTTTTGTGGACAAATTCTACATACTTAATTTAGCATGTGTATTTTTGATATGGTGTTTCTGGATGTTCCAGAAGGAAGAAAACTTTTAAAATACGGGGGACACTCTTGCATTGAACTTTATAGGGAAGATTGTGCTGCTGTTCAAGGATTTACCCAAAGAATGAAAAGCTGTCTGCAGATTCCTCCTCTGAAATAAGGAGCAGAGCCTACTATTGCAACAGCGTGTACAAACGAAATGAAAGAGTGCCCACCCCCCCCCCCCCCCCCTCATTTCAGACAGTATAAAGCACTCTTGTTCCCTTGTCAGGAAGGTGATACCAAAATGCCTGTAGACTAGAATACTAAGTGAACAAAGATCAGTTTAATGAATTGCGTTTTAAAAACTTCATCCACTGCTATTCAAGTTTCTATCCATTTTTTCTCCAATGGATTAGTGTTGTATCTTTTAACATGGAAGAGCAGATAATTTAAAGTGAAGATTAACATAATGTTATTGTGCTATTTTTTTAAATGGCAAATTTATATTAAGGATAATTCTGTCATACTGTGTATTTTGGAAAAAGATCAATTAATAATGAAACATATTTTATTATATATACTCCCATAGGAAGGTAAATGTGTTCTCTGGTGAGTACGTTCCTTTATGACAAAAGAAACAAATAGTTTTATTTAACTACTTGTACTTATTTCTGAAACAATTTTTTTGGTGAGTACGTTCCTTTATGACAAAAGAAACAAATAGTTTTATTTAATTACTTGTACTTATTTCTGATACAATTTTTTGTAGGTTTTTTTCTTAATAAATAGTGTTTATTAAAACATGTACATGTACTTTGGAGAGGCCTGATCACTAAATTTGGAAGTTTTCATGCAAAATCAGATTTTTTGAAAAAACAGAGATTCTAATGTCTCTGAAATAGAGCTACAGATGGAGATTAGATTTTCACTTCCAGACCATTTTAAACTATATTTGTGGTTGGCAGACCTTATTAGGGTTAGATGTATCCTAAATCAAATGTGACAACTAATTAATACAGTTTGGGCACATTGTTCTCTCCTATTCTTCTCCTTGCCTCCTTGTTTTCACTGCTTCCTTGTTTTTCTGGAAATTTTTGTCCAAATGACAACAGTGATCAGAACAATTATATGGTTGAGAAGGGATGGAGTGGGCATGCTGTGCTTAGGAGCTTAAGGATCCTCCTGTCCTCCTGCCAGTAATATGTTTTGAGACTGACCTTGTGCTTGCCCAACTTAATTATTTCTAAATAACCCTGGATCAGAAGGACATTTTTAGTCTTAACCTGGCAGTTGTTGCATCAAACTTGGACAGTGTGGAGACTTGCAGTTTTTATAAATGTAAGAAGACATATTTAAAAACTTTTTAAATTTTATTTTAGGATCATATGTATTAAAAGAAAAAACAGAATAATTTTTGCAACACTGTGATAATAATTTAAGGTGTTATAACACAATTATTGTATAAAAATATTGATAATGTATCTACTTTTCAAACAGCAACAATTCATTAGTTATAAGCTCAGAAGAAATGCCTACAAGGAGCAGTTTTTAAATAGTGTAGGATGGTGACTTATCCACAGTAATACCATTACAGTCATGCTTTTGAGAGATACTTGTGTCAATTTAGAATTTATATGAAGAAGATAGAATTCCATAGGTTGTAAGCTAATTAACCTCAGAAATTTTGATTTGGATGTGCTTTTTGTTTAAAACAACTAATCGAGTATGAAAACTGAGTTTTATACTGATTAAAACTGCGATAGATCTTAACAGTTCCCTTGTGAATCCCCCTGAATCATGAACGCACTATGAATATCTACAAAAACTTTATTTTGTAGTAAAGTATTGCTATTAGAGGCTTCTGAATTTATACCATAATTGTGCTTCCTACATGTTTTATACAGACATGTATATATAATTATATTTTACTAAAATGTACTAACACAGAAACTTCAACAGCACACAAACAGGTCAAAAATCATTGCGAGGGTGTCATAAGTACACTATTGACTGTACAGAATGATACTAGAACGCTATTGAATATTGATTTTAAGTTCAGGCATCTCTTCAACAGTCAGTAAAGACACGCTCTGTCAGTCTTGCAATGGAAACAGCTTGCTTCTTTTCTCACCTATAATGTTTCCTAATTGTTATAAATAAGCTCCTCGGTACGCTGCTTTTATGTATTTTTTCCCCTCTCCTTTCTCTTTCTTTTTGTTCAGTGTTGTTACTTTTATAGCATACATAACTCGTTTTATGGCACAGTAATTGAAATACAGCTAAAGTGTCTTTTACTCTTTTTACATTGTGGAGTGTAGAAAATACACAGTGCAGGGTTTCCCTGTGTGCGATGCTATGGATAGAATTAGGCAGGCTAAGCAAGTTGTGGTTTCTTGCTTTTCTACACAGAGGCATGTATTTTTTTTCGCTCTCTCTCATTTGGACTGGCAAGGAGTGCATAAGTAGCATAGAAGGATTGCATCCATAGCAATGTCTGGCCATTTAATTTCAGTCTCTTAATTGTCCTTTCTGCTGCATGTCGCTGGAACTTGCAACTTGGATGACTAAGTGAAATATGCCGTTTGTGTAGGACTCTACAGTGGCTTGTTGCTTTCAGTATTAAATGAGTTTGTGTGTATATTTAGGCGTATATCCTCAATACCCATTGGCATCTTCATTTTTTCCCCACTAGTTTTGAAATAACAGTTTTTTAGAAAAGGGTGGAGTCAGGACATAAAGATCTTTGTTTAGCTGAAATAGTGATACAATGGGGGACTTTGATTCCTCTGTTTATTCCAAATCGTCATAAGCTGTAGATGCCTTTAGTGCCTTTCAGTTCTTTTCCATTGCAAGACTCTAATCACCAGTCTTGAGCGAATAGTACATAAATGATTCAAATGAACAAATAGTACAGTGAATAAAGTTGCAGCAGGAAATCTTTACCAACAAATATAAAGTAAATATAAATATACTTTTGCAGACAGTAATTCTGACACCTTGAACAATCTGCCTCATCATGAAAAGAGTAGATAGGAAAATTCCTGCTTAAAAAAAGGAATGTCTTAGATAAGAATATGTTTTTATCTTTACACAGAACTGGGTTTCCAAGGAGTCAGATACTCAGAGTATGCTGATATACCTGACCTAGAAATTTAAACTGCAATTTTAAATTCATTCCGTCTCTAGGACAGAGGCCCCGCTTTTAGTTGTATACATGCCAGATTGCCTTGAAAACATTTCCCACAGATCTCATGAGACGATGTGCCAGAAACTTGACTTTTAAGGCAAGAATGACTCACTCTATAGGCTGAATGCATAAGACACAAAGTAGGGGTAAAAGTTAATTGCTAAGGAATTTTGTCACTATTTCAGAGAGTAGAGTATTTCAGTAGTATTTTCTAATATGGTAAAGTAGAACTTTATTTCATTTTCTTTTGGCAATAGATACTTCGTAATTGAAGCTAATTATAATTAAAGGATGCAATAAATGTCTCCTTTAAGCATAAATATTTTTAAACTTTTTTTTCTTTTTAACTTTTATCCATATTAAATCAGACCAGTTAGCCTTTCTCAGGAGCAATACTGCTCATCATTAAACGGATATAAGCTTAAATTGCACTACTTCACATTCTCCTATAGTAAGTGTAATACAGACAATGAAGAGCCCAGAATAAAAATTTTTGTATTCACTAGGTGAAATATCTTCCTGTACAGAGGGCTGAGCAGTTTCTTTTTTTTGGTCTGTCTGAAACTTAACAGCCTGTATGATAAAATGAGATGCTTCTTACATAAACAAGAAGATCAATCTAAGCTCTCTGAGGAAAACGTATTATGAATGATAGCGGTTACTCTGCTTTTTTTTGTCTGCTACATTGATTTATGTACTATAAATGTTTGATTTCAGTCTAGATAAGTGGGACTAGTGTAACATAGTACGCATAGATTTTATTTAATTTAGCAGGCCATAACATCACTAAAATTTTGGGTTGAAATATTTACTGACTGCAAAAGCCAGGCATATTGTACTAAACCAAAGCAGTAAGTCTATCCCTGGAGATAAAAAAAAAAAATCAATTTTTGCTATCTTTAGATCTTGTAAGCAAATTAATTGCCTTTTAGGCCTTATAATTCCAAAAGGGGTTGATTACCCACTCTCTTCCAGTGTTTTGAATAAATAAATAAACACAAACTCTTATCTAGTCATAGAGTCCTGAAGAGGTGGGTGTTACTTTTCCAGCCTAGTTGTACATATTATAAGTTTACACATGAACAGCACAATATTGCCTCTCTGATAATGAATGGCATTGTAGGCTCAGGGAAAAACAGTACTTTGGATCTGACATTTCTCTTTGTCACACGTGCATTTGTAGTACTTATTGTCAATATTTTATTACATTTTCCCAAGATGGCTTGGTGAAAAAAAATGAAGCCACTGATGGTTGAACATGTGCTTGGTGTACAAATGTGGAAGAGGTTGGAGTTGACTGAAGACCTTGTGCTTGCTTACAGTGGTAGAGGCTTCAGATGGGAAGAAGTCTGCACTATTTTGGCAAAGCTCAAAGCAAGCTTTACATACACTAAGAAGGTTTGAGGAGGAATTGTGCTTCATCAGACAGCCTGACAAGTAGCTGTACAATGCTTCACTAGTCCAGTAGCAGTTTCCAGTGATGAGCATGTAAGGTGGAGCCCTTCTAGAGAATTTAGAAACAGAGTATGGTAATCGCTGTACTTCCACTAGCTTGAATCTATGTGCAGAAATTGAGTGATAGACTCTTAATACTCACTTTAGAAGCCAAAGATAATTCACATCTATCTTTTTGTTTGTCAGTCCAGTGGTTTTTCTTTTTTTTTTTTCCTTTTCTTTGTGAGGTATCAAAAATGCAGTATTTGAAGTTCTGACTTCTCACAGCTGTACAAATAGTGTTATTACCCTCCTCTACAATATGATACTTTTGACTATGAATTTTGAAAGTGATTGCTATTCTTGTCTCTGCCAAACCTTCTTGGCTCCACTTACCTTTTTGTCAGTCCAGTTGTTTTTCTTTTTTTTTTTTCCTTTTCTTTGTGAGGTATCAAAAATGCAGTATTTGAAGTTCTGACTTCTCTGAGGTGTACAAATAGTGTTATTACCCTCCTCTACAATATGATACTTTTGACTATGAATTTTGAAAGTGATTGCTATTCTTGTCTCTGCCAAACCTTCTTGGCTCCACTTACCTCTTTTCCTGTTCACCGCCAGCCTCACTTTTCCTGGTGCCTTTGATGATTTCTAAAATTATTTTTCCCACTTAACAACTGGCTTTTTATTCTCAGTTTATTTCTGAGAACCAGCTTGCATTTTGAAATAAAAAAATGCTGTATGATTACTTTAGCATTCATAATACTAGGATTTTTCAAGTTCTGTGAACACAGTATCTTTATCTTCACTGGCATTTGTGTAAATAAATGATGCTGTGTACCCATTCTCTGAAGTTTTTAATGAAAATATTAAGTAAAAAGAGACTCACAATTGCTGCATCCAATCAGGTAATTCATTAATCAGTTCAGCAAAATACCCTTATATGATGTCATAGCTAATCCACTGGAAATTAGTTTTGCAAAACATTTATGAGCACTAGTGTAAATGTTTTATGAAACCATGTTTGCATATTGCTCTTAGTTCTATTGTTAATTTTTAGGTTGTTATTTACCATTTTGCAATTCATTAGAAAGTCAATTATTCCTTGAAACAGAGTTGAAACAGATATGTGAAGAGTTTACATTTTACCTCTTTTTCCTCAGTTAATAAATACTTTCTGAAAGGATCCTAATTTGTTGACCAACATTTCAACTAAACAACCCCCCCTAAATTAATCAAGTATTTAGTTGTTGCTGCTTATTTTCATGGGCCCACTCCACTGTTCTGCATCAGAAGCTCAATATATATGTTAGCTAATTCCTGTAATTCTCCGAGATTTATATTTCCTATGCTTGATTTGTATTTCTTCAGCCTCTCTTAACTATTCTTTTACCTGACTTCATAGGAACTATTTTCCATGATCTCTCATGAGTTATAAATTGAAAACAAAAACAAAACCAGGAATTCAGAATCATAGTGGTACTGTGCTGATTACTCATTTGGAGGCTTACTGTTGTGTAAGATTGCACAATAGGTTGATGTTCACCAAATAGATTCCTGTCTCCAATGATGTATTTATGCCACGCATCAAAAACATCCCAACCAAATAAAACCAAGACTTCAGGAAAATATTCTCTCATTGATTAGTCAGTGAGATTTTGCTTGCCAACTTCTTTTCTGTATTTATATAGTACTAGCCTTTAAAAAGATCTGTTCTAAATTTTAAAAACACAGTCTACCTGCTTATTCACTCTGATTCCAAAACTGTAGCACCATTTTAATTATTTGTTCAGGTAATATGAGTTTCTGATGTAACTGCTGTATAAAGGCTATGTCTATTAATTATTAGTAGTTAACTATTGTACAAAGGACAGCAATTTTCCCAGCATCAACAAAGTGATAAGATTAGAGTAATGCTTCTGCATGTTCCAGATTCCTCTTTGTTAACTACTGTCTTCAGTTCAGGAAATTAAATTAGTTTATTAAGAACTTTGATACATATAGAATACTATAGTGCATATTTAAAAGTTTTGGACTGTATTTTTCAGTTATCAGTGTACCTTCCAGTAATGCATGATTAGGCTAATGTTTTTTATTTCTATCTTTCTACAAGGAGGATAATAGAATGTTTGTTATTAAAGACTACATTTTTGTTATTTAATTGTGCTAGAAAAGCCAAGATTGAAGAGATGTGACTTTTAAGTTTTGCAATATGGTATGGTTTGTGATAGCCTCCAGTAGTTTTTGCAATTAGATAGTGAGGATGGTGATTCTCTAGTTGCATGTAATCCTGCTTGACAAAATGTTGATTATGTCTCCAGCAAATTAGTCTTTTTGAATCTGAATGCTAGAAGAAGTAAATAAAGACCAAGATGGCTTTTACGCCTGATCATGAGTTACTTGAAGAGATGGGAGGCTGAAAAAAGAAAGCAATTTCAGTAGCCATTTTAGAAATTAAGCAGAAGGAGATTGTTTTTGGAGACAATGCTGCTTTAAGTCATGTTGCATGAGACTCAGACCACAGGCCATGAATTAGAAATGGCGGTCATAATCCAACAGCAAATGATAGGGTCACCATAGGGTCACCATATATTATAATGAGATTTCTCACATTAACTGTTAAATCCCTAATATTTTACAGGACTCATAAAGAAGACAGATTTTTTTGTATTTTTGCAGCTCCCAAGCACCTTTTCAGGTGTCCAAGAAAGCAGTTCTCTTAGCGACACAGATCTACATGGGCTGGATGCATGGCATTTGTCAAACATCCTATTCAGTTAATCTGAACAAATGTACAGTGGAGAATCAGGCTGTTTTATTAGGTCTCTGTGTTGTGGATGGCACATAGAATGTCATGCAGTCTGTCACATCATACATATAGACTTAGGAAAACATAGAGTTTCATTTATTCACACTGTAAAATAATTACCCACTGCTCGTTGCAGTAGAAAAATACTGTTTATGTGTGACTCACTTGCCTGAGGAATTAGGTGTCTGCAACTGGTGTTGCGTATAAAATCATTGAAATGAATCCATGCCAAAGAAAAAGATGCCTTGCTCTGAAGGAGAAGTCACAGTTTGGAGAGGAGGGACAAGGAGTGGGTTATTTAATTTCTAAGAGGACTCTGATCAGAATCCCTAAAATATTTCAGACAACTAAGGAAGCTGAGTCAAGAAAATAATTATAAGCATTTATTATTTTCAGTGTGATTATTTATTATGTTGTTGCAAGGAATGGAAAGCTTTGGAACCCTAAAAATACTAGGTTCCCTGTTGCTTTGGGGACAGCTTGACAGGGATGTTAGGAGTGGAAGGAATGGCTAGTGTTAGGGCAATTATGAGCTCATTTTCTGTAAAGGGATAACTGCCTCAATAATATGCTGAAGTTAGTGAGGAATTAGCTTTCCATAAAGCTGGAGTTTACTGTGAAATGGCCCTAGTGTCTTAAGTCAAGATCCTAAGTCCGTTAATGTCAGGAAGCAGGAAGTCTTCAAAGGCTGCATCACCAGAAGTTTGCATAAAGACGTGATAATAGACCAAGAAATAGGATGCATCCACTAAAAAAGAGTGTTGCGGAGGAAAAAAGCATCAATGCAGTAGGAATTTTCTTAAGTGTTAGAGGCTCTATTTTCAGACTTTACTATCAACTATGAGTAAGTCTGTTGATCAGAAATATAAAAACTAGGAATTCTTTGTAGAGGATATTCCTTATCAGAAATACAATATAGGGAAAGAATTCATTATGCTGAATTGGATTTTTGCAAACTCTGACTTTATACAGCATTAATCACTACAAGTAAGAGGAACTATTCAGAACGTTTCTGATCAGAAGGCTTGATTCATTGATACAAACATGGGTGTTTTTCTTCTTTTCTTTCCATACATTCTTCCTTTGCATAATTGTACTGATTGGATCATGCCAATCTTCCTCACAGCTCATTAAGTAGGCTTTTCCCCCTTGTCCATGGATATCTAATTAGTTATAAATTCCAGTTTGAATCACTTGTAGGGCTAAAACAGACTTCTGGAGAACATCTGCTCATTGTTCTGTCTTTTTATAGCTGCTTCTCTGTCTTTTTATAGCTGCTTCCACACCAGCATCTTAAAAAATCTTTGTTTTCCAGTCTTTTTATTCTTCCAGATCATTAAGGAGCTTGTCTGTCTCTCTTTGCTGTACCTAACCTCCCTTGAATATCCTGTTCATAAGAATCTGACTGAGTAATGACATCTGAGTACACAGTCTCCAACAAATCAAGTGTTTCATGTTTGTCAATTTTCCGTTTTGCTGACCCTAGCTTCTTGTAGGGACAGGCAGCTGCACACTGCCTATTCATAAAGCTGGCTCAGTGTAGTTCAGAGAAAAGCAGTTATTTTTTCTTCCATTCTTCCAGCAGTGCTTACAAGTATCTTAGAAGATAAAATGGCGTAGGCACTGGATCTTCCTTCAGTCTCTTCTTAGTATAAGAAGAAGGCTTGTTTGTTCAATTCCAATCAGTCTTCTCTTCATCAAGCTGTATTGATTCTTTTTTCTTTTCACAGTGGGGAGAACACATTATCTGTAGGGTGAGTCTCATTTAATTTTCATTACTCATTTGAGGAAAGTCAGGGAAAACCTCCACCTGCATTAAACTATCAAAGGATTTAGCCCAATTCCCTCCAGTAAAGAACTGAAGGTAGTTGAATGCAGTAAAGATGAGATACAGATGAGATATAGATGACCACCTGAATCTCTCTACATTTCCCACAGCGCTTGAAAGGATTGGAGATTTTTACCCCAGAAATTATTTGAGTTCAGTTCTATTGTTTAATAACCATGATGTTGGCACCATCCTTTTGATTGCTTTAAAAAAAAAAAAAAAAAAAAAAAAAGGAAAAGAATTAGCACAAGGATTAGCTCTCAGTACTCAATTTAGCTAGTTAATGTGTTAATGTGCCTGGAAGAAATGTGACATTTAATCATTACATATTAAAAGTCTTCATTATTAGCAAGTCCTTGGAACTCCTGTTCAATAAGGAAACAACTCTTGTGTGGTTGAGCTTCTGTCCTCCTCAGTGCTTTGTATCCTGCTAAATCTGAACACGTTGACTGTTAGGGAATGAATGTACTTCTGCATGCATTTTCTGGAAGGAGAAAAAGCAAACAGAAATGGAATGGAGAAAGTGAAAATGTGGACATAATTATAAGAATAAAATAAAGCGTGTGCTTCCATTTTTGATGAAAAAAATTTCCAAGGTGAAAATTTTGCTAAGGCGATTTAGGAGTTTAGATCTCCTTTTCCAAAGGAATATTATACCTTTAATACTCTCAACCACATTTAAAATAGGTTTTGAAAAGATTGTTAAAATGTTTTTCACCTTGGGATCTTAAGTCATTTAGGAGCTTTCAAACACACCTGTTATGTTTCTTTCCAAAATATCAGCTAAAATCTGAAAAGAAAGTAAAAGTTCTTTTGCTTTTTAAAACATAGAACTGAATTGTTTAGTTATTAAAGTTATTTTTAAAAGTGCAGCAAACAATAATTCCAAATTTCATGTAATAAAAAGGCAGACGTTACTCCACTGTTGTATTTGTAATGCTTTTTTCAGATCATAGAGGAAGATGATTCTAAAGGTTACTCTCACTTGAAAGTTTTACAAATTGCACTTCATGTTCAGCATCTGTTGGTGTGGGATTTTTTGTGTGAGATGTCATTGGTCATGTGGGTGATGGAAAGATGAGAAGACTTTTGTTACAGTATTAAAATGCCATGGTTGTTTTTTATAAAGAGGCGGGCACAGGTACAGGCCATCACTGTGAAACCACATTTATAAATGATGAGATTACTAATCACAGGGAACAGTTACATCCATTAGTAAAAAGGAAGATGAGGGAGCTTAATGTAAGGGAGGAAATGCTGAACACAAAAAAGGAAACAATTAGTTACTTGGTCCCTAATATTATCATATTAACTTAAAAACATGTAAACTTAAGCAATGGAGCTGTAATTTCATCTTAGATTCCTGGTGTCTGCAGAAACAACTCGGGTTGTTCTCCATTGCTTTATGGTCTCATCTGAAATAGGATCATAGAATCATAGAATTGTTTAGGTTGGAAAAGACCTTTAAGATCATCAAGTCCAACCATTAACCTAGCACTGCCAAGTCTACCACTAAACCATGTCCCTAAGCAGCACGTCTACACGTCTTTTAAATACCTCCAGGGATGGTGACTCAACCACTTCCCTGGGCAGCCTGTTCCAGTGCTTGACAACCCTTTTGGTGAAAAAATTTTTCCTAATATCCAATCTAAATCTCCCCTGGTGCAACCTGAGGCCATTTTCTCTTGTCCTACCTTGACCTAATGGTGAAATTATAGATTAATAACTGAAATCTGTATTTATTTTCTGTTTGTGTCTCCAACCATTTCCATCAATGCAATTTCATCAAAATCCTCTCAGAGTATTTTAAGTATTGGGTTGTTCATGAGTGTTATCTCAGCACAATGGTGGTAACCAAAATGTTAATATTTATCCCATGGTAAAACAAACCTGTTATAATTTTTAAATTCTGTTCTTTTAGACTGGAGCAGGACCCCATGTTGGTAGGTGCTATAAAATGAGAGATTACTCTCTATATATGTATTTTTTTAATCTAATTCTGGCAGTGTGTTCTATCTTCTTCTATTAAGATAAATTCTGTTATTTTCTGGCTGTACTCTTATCAGGCAGACAGGTGAAATATAACTTACCTTTTTAGAGCTGTGGATAGCAGTAAGATATGATCCATGTGTATATTCTAGTAAGACCAAGACTTTTGTTTGCATATTGATATCATTATAATTGCTATTGATTAAGAAATCTTCTGAAAGGTTGGGGAATCTGTTTCCTATTGAATATGAGGTCATCAAATTCACATTAAGATTAAACTGGTGAATTAAAAGCTCAGTGTCATTTTGGGACATGGTATTGTTGCCTACTTACATCACAGAAGAAGCTCAACAAGTACAAGTCAAACCCAAAATGTAATCATTGTCTTTTTAAGGCATACTCCCGTTCTTCATATCATAGCACTTACTCAGTGTGGCTTGTTCTGTACTCTTTAATATCTAGTCCATGTATTTTTAATTTGAATTAACAGAGATGTACGTGTTAGGCCAGAAGAGACATGCTTGTGGCTTTAGACCTACAAGCATTTGTTTCCCAGCCATACAGCAGAGTTGCACTACAGGTGTATGCAAATAAGAGGAAAAGGAACAGTACTTAAAAGATGGTTCTTCATCTTTCTAGCAATTCATTATTTCATTCACATTTCCCATCTCTTTCCTATTCTTTGATTGTGGACTACATGATTACCCCACCACATGAATTTTAGACTTCAAACTACAGGTAGGAACGAACTAGTTCAAGTGTTCATTTCACCTGTTTCTTCCAGTCCAGCTGAGTTTGTTTCCCTTGGTGAATCTGCCACTCTTAAAACTTCTTTCTTGACTCTTGAAGATTATACTTTTCTATGTCACTATCTATTAGAACTGATTTAACCAAACGTATTACTCACAGAGGAAAGCTAGTGCCAGTTTGTGTGAAGCTACTGAAATACTGGTCCTGCCGTCTTCCATTGATGTGGTTGCCAGGTTTTCTCCTGATGGAATATCCTTAACAAAGACATTCTTCATCTTATCTTCTCAGTGGCCTTATGAGAGGGAGCTGAGCAGAAGATGTAAAGTGCTGGTCACATGCCCTGCCTTATTGAGATATGTAGAGTGACAGGGATGAAGGCCCACCAGGATTAAAAGAAAAGTGGTTTTTAAACTGAAATCTAATGATTTACTGTGGTTTTCCTGATTTTGTTGCTATTTTAATAGACTTTTAGAATTTCTTCAGTAAGACAAATTTAATCTGTTTATCTAGTAGTAGGAATATTTGAGATAAGGTCCAGAGAGCTATAACAGGTGCTAGGGCTGTATGCTGCTTTATTTTTCAGCAGTCTACTCATCATCTACTTGTCTCCTCAGGTATCTGCTTTTCTCTAAGGCAACTCAGCTATACTGAATCTTGTGTTGCTGCTACTAGACTGCTTCTGTGATCCCACCTAGTTTAATTAAGGTTATCCTTAGTAATATACTATACATATAATATACTGTGTTGCCAGTGTAGCTAGATAGAACACCTCAAAAGTTATTCTAAAACACAACATGCACGTGTAGATGATTATAAAGCTAAATAAAGTGAAGTAATGAGTAAGCTTTTGAAACCAAAGATTCTTTAAAAAAATACACAAAGTATACTGGAATTGTTCTGGTTATTAAAAATGTAACTTTAAAAGCATATTACTAGGAAACATTATAGCCTGAGACGTATTTGAATCCAGCTACCTGAAGAATTCAGTATAGCACATTACTATTTAGAAACATTTCAAGTCACAGAATAGTGGGGAAAATATGATTCTATTCATTACATGATTATTTATTGTTAACATGCTGTGAACTTCATTGTGCAGTGAACATATTACAATTAAATATGTTAAACACAGAACAGCCATAAAGGTTCTCACTAAGTAATAATGGTAATAGTATCAGCTCACTGGTATCCATTTTTGTGAAGTGATAATTTTATTGGAGAACAATATTCAAGATGCAAACATTTATTGTCCTTTTTATAGACAATTGTTCCAATAACTGTTTAGTGAGTACTGGCATCATAGGGAGAAAACTGTGTACCTCAGCTGCTGTCCTGCCTGTGGCTGTAATGAAGTCTCTGTAGTAATCTAATTGTACTGACTTAGCAAAAAAATGGAATTCTAATTGGCAACATAAAGCCAAGCAAATTGCTAGTAAAGACATGCTGACTTAAGCCTTGTTGACACTGATGTCAAAACTGTTCTTTGTGGCCAAGAAGAAAAAACAGATTCTTCTGAATTATTAAACTTCAAAACACATAAATTATGTAATCAACTGACTTTATGTACAGCTTGATGGTGAACTTATTTACATGTTATTTCCTTTAGATTTTCAGGAGTGCAAAGGGGTTTCCAAATGTGTTACTTAAGAAACATGATTTTTGGAGTTTTGAGTACAGTTGCACCTCTGTTTCTGAAAGTGGCCATGGCAAAAATACATGGCTGAACCAAAAAGGCATCAAACTCTCAAATTATAATCTTGAAGTCCCTTGGATTTGGCACCTCTTCCTGGCAGAAATAGCTGGATCTCCCTATGTAGTCAATCTGGAAGTAAGTTTTTCAAGTTGGTGATTGAAGACTGAACGAGCGAAGCCTCCCCTGAATCATCTTTCACTGTAATGTGGTACTGACTAGGATGTGGCCTAGCCATAGCAAATATGAAATACGGAGCATAGAATTTTTCCAAAATCTTAGTGGTCCCTAAAGCTTGACTGAGGGCCTACTTAATGTAAGTACTTTCTACTCAGTAATCAGTAGCTGAAGAGATTAATTTTAGGTTTAAGTGCTTTTTAAGAAGTGGTCGGTGTCTGTATCCCAACTGGGAGTATTTTTCAATAGAAGATAGTACATGAGCCAGCAATGTTCCCTTGCCACAAAGAAGGCTAACAATATCCTGGGCTGCATCAGGAGGAGTGTCTCCAGCAGGTTGAGGAGGGTGATCCTTCCCCCTCTATTCAGCACCAGTGAGGCCACACCTGGAGTACTGTGTCCAGTTCTGGGCTCCCCAGTACAAGAGAGACATGCACATACTGGAGAGAGTTCAGTGAAGGACCATGAAAATGTTTAAGGGGCTGGAGCATCTCTCCTATGAGGAAAGGCTGAGAGAGCTGGGACTGTTTAGCCTAGAGAAGAGAAAGTTCAGGGGGGATCTTATCTATGTGTACAGATACCTGAAGGGAAGGTGCAAAGAGTATGGATCCAGACTCTTTTCAGTGGTGCCTGATGACAGGACAAGAGGCAATAAGCACAAACTGAAACACAGGAGGTTCCCTCTGAACATCAGAAAACACTTCTTTTACTGTGAGGGGGGCTGAGCACTGGCACAGGTTGCCCAGAGAGGTTGTGGAGTCTTCATCCTTGGAGATATTCATAAGTCCTGACATGGTCCTGAGCAACCTGCTCTAGGTGGCCCTGCTTGAGTAGGGAGTTGGACTAGATGACCTCTAGAGATGCTTTCCAATGTCAAGCATTCTGGGATTCTGTGACATACCCTAGTGTGTGTCTCAGAAGGACCACACTCTCCAAATGCTTTTGAGTTACTGTAGCAGTTTTAATAGTGATTGATCCCAATTATACTAAACAGAAGAAAAAGTCTGACAAATGTAAAATTGTCCATCACGGCAATAAGGATTTACACTGATTTCTGTTGCCAGTAATGTACAATAGAGTGATGTGGCTTTTATCATATCTGGCCAACAATTTGTGGCCCAATGACCATTTATACCAGGGTCAGTTGCTGACATGCTTTTGGCTATCTTTAGAAAGGCTTGAATGGCTAATACCATAAGGAGAAGACTTTGCAGGTGTCAGGTGTAGCCCAGATAAAGATGTTTTCAGAGGAAGCTGCTCTCTCCTTCCAATATTTAATTCTCCAAGAATGCAGCTCTACTACCTTGTCAGTCTATTCACAGTAATTAGTATGATCCCCACTAACTCAAGATGATACCGTCTTTCTCTATTATTTTTGGAAATCAATTGTAGAGTACCAAACCCTTGCAGAAGAGAAGAAACAATTTAGCTGCTTCAACACATGCTGGAAGTGACAGCAAGAGCTTTGTATATAGCTGTTTGGCATTTTAAAAGTTTTCCAAGAAAATCCATCCTTTTATTCATAAGGCCTTTTCAAGAGATACAAGCCAGCTTGCCATCTTCGTATTTATTGTTGTAATGAACTTACTGATTTCATCCCAACTCTTGATTTTAGAGTCAAGGTTGGCGTGTAATGTACTAAGTATTTGTGTATTTGCTGTATAAGTTCCTGCTCTGTGTGATACATTTTTCACTACATATGGTAAACTTCCAGCTAAAGTCTATAAAGAAAACAGTAAAATAATATTTCCACTGTAAGCTTAATTAATGCCACATACTGCGTAGAGTGGAAGCAAAATTAATGACTTGCTGTAGTGTCATACAAAAAGAGAGCTGTCCACAGCATGAGCTGCTGGCCAGAGGCCGTGTTGCTGTCAGGGTGATTGGAGAGAGCCAGCTGGTTCTGGTAAATCATCTATATGATGTCCTGAGCTATGGCTAGTTATGAGCAGATTGCTTTTTGATTTATTTTTTTTCTCTAAATGCTGATGTGAGGAATTTTCCCTGCTAGCTATAGTTTTTCTTCTCTCTCTTCACCTCTACAGCTTATCTGATTGCTAAAATGTTCCTTACCAACCCAAATCAGCATTGTGTCTAGATCCTGTCATACTATATTTTTATATTTTAAAATTCCTTTATGTTTTTAATTCTGTCTATAAATTAAGAAAATAATGCATGGAGAATCAATCAGTAATGAAAATGTCTAGAAGCAGTGTCATGTGCCAGGCTACAGTTACAATACCTGAGGTAGCAAAAGTCATATTGGTTTTTGGCTTATCTGTTTCATGGTGTGAGTATTAAACAGTTTCAGATTTGTATCCGTCAAATTAGATGTTGATTTCTTAGGTTTTTTGAATATAGCTAAGTATTTGCTGTGATAATATTGTCAGACTTGAAAATTGCTTGTAGTTTTAAATAAACATTTTCCATTTATAATATAACAATTATCAAATCGTTCCCAGAGTTATATTTCTACTACCATTAAGGTTATTTTCTTTCTTAAGTCTTGATATACTTATGTCAGTAATTCCTGTTAATAAGAAATATCACCAAAAAATTGAAGTCTCAAAAGAATAGTCATGGAAAGAAGTAATGTTTTTATTTTTGTTTCATATGTAAATATAGCAAATAAAATAATTATGTTGAAGTTCTAAACGTTGAATGTTCTAAAAAATGTTGGAAGTTCTTATTAAAAAAAAAAAGTTTTTCTGTCCCCCCAAGGTATGGGTGAATGTTTGATGGCATGCATCTCCATTTTATTGGGAGTTTGTTCAAATGGATAAATTTCAATGAATCGACATGCTCACAATAAGAGCACTCTTCACTGAAAATTTCAACCACTTTTAATCATTGTATTGACATTTCAAACATACTTAGTTTGGTTTTTCTGTTCTACACTGTTGGGAATGCAGGCAGGCTTTATTAAACGCTTTAAAAAAAATCTGTTACTGAATAATATTTTTCTCAAAGGTAGGAGTATGAAAGCTTCGCTAATAGCAAGGACTGTCAACTGAAATGTATTAACTGAAGCTAACAGAAGATCTGGGTAAGATTAGAGAGCACTGTGGGTCTTGCTGCAAGGATTGTGGAACTCTTGAGACCTTCAACTTGAGCTTCTCAGAAAGCTAAAAAGAAACTGGGAGACAACATGAACTAGAAAAAATAACTTTTGACCAGCTCTCATTGTAATGCCCCCAAACTTGTGTTGCCTCTAAAACAGAAAAAAAAACCCTGAAAGCAATGCCAAATGGGAGGCAGTGGAATGAGACTTAAGTGATTCAGTTCTTCAGTTTTTCACTAGTTTGCTCATTGTCTGTGGAGAAGTTTCTTTCCCTCTCTGAGCTTCTACTCCTCATATGTATGACGATGCTGACACAGATCTTTTTTGTTGTAAAGAGCTTTGCTTCCTTGAGACATAGATTTGGGATAGGAAAAACAATGGAGTCCCAGCCTTAATTATGAGAGAAGAATGCTTGTTTTAGATCTGAAGAAAATTGTAGTTATCCTGGCAAATCATTTATGAAGTTTCTTTCTTCCCTCCTACCCTCCCCCATCCCCACTGAGAGACCAGTTTTTTATTAGACTGCCTGATTTTCAAACACATAGAAGACATATCAACCTGTGTAAAAGCTCTCTGATAACTTCTGCTGTTTCTGTTAAGTGTAATCATACTCTTCTGTAGTCACCTTCGTTTCTTAAAGCATGTTGTGCTTTGATCAAAGGTATTGCACCCAGTTTAGCCTTCCACTTCTTTTAGCAGCTGGATGCACATACAGAGAGGTGATCTTCCTAAGAGCTCCTCAATGTGTCATGGAGAAGCTACTGCATTAATCTTGGTTTTTATTCAGCCAACCACACTTTGAGAAGAATTTTTGAATTGCCTTACTGGGATGGTATTACCAGATGGCACCCCACCCCTACCATTTAAGATTATAGTATCTAAATGTATCTTTTACCACTAATTTTTTTTTGTGCAAAATGGTAAAAAAAATACCTTTTAACACATTTACTTGTATTCTTGGGTGACTTTTTAAAAAGTGTAGGATGAATGGAAAAAACATAGGTTTAGAGTATTTGTAGAGCTGATCCAGAACTAAGAATTCTATTTTGTCTTCAAAATACACAAAATAATATAATTTTCTTTTCAGAAAATCAGTAGGCTGGAAGTCAAGTTGCCTGCCCAGATGCTAACAGCAAATATTGGGTTGTTTCTCCTGTTTGACTAACCATTTGTAATTAAGAGCAATGACCCTTTTATTTCATCCCTTAATTTTGAATCTGATTCTTCTTTTGTGGCACTTAGAAAAGAGCCGTTAGCCATTAAGATGAATTTATATTTGTCTAGAGAATTATTTGCAAGGCATATAACATATGTAACATGTAACATAAACAGTTTTTGTTAACACTTGTTTAAGTAGAATGCTACCCTAACTTCAGGAATTATACTAACAGTTTCACCCTCTAGATTTAGTTCATTTGCTGATTGTCTTCTCTTTCATTTTTCTACTTTGAAATTTTACCTCTGTAAGAGATTTTTCCAAAGACTAAAATAAACTTTGAAAATGTAAAATGTCTCTGCTCCATTCTTTAATTACTTTTGTAAGTCTAAGACATCTGTTCTAATAATACATTATGGCCCTAAAATATCAATAGTTTAAAGGTCATTGGCTTGACTGTGATCTAGATTTCATGCTGCGTGCTTACTCAGATTCACCTGTGCCTAGTGAATGTGCACAATCATATTTTTTATGGTACTGAAAAAGATCAAAAAGTGTAGGAGTAGCCAAAAATGAAAATTAAAAATTGCAAAATATATACAGGTACAGTTGTGACATGACTAAATAGTTTACAGTGCTATGATAGTTTCCTTTATCTTGTTTATGATACTTGTTCAGTGCAGTGTAAGAACTGATTTAATTTCTTTGTAGTTACTGAATAATGTATCCCATATTACTTTGCATTTGAATTAGAAATCTCATTAATTATCAGAGCACACAAGTTATTTTTAGTTTCTTTAGCATGTGGCTCTGGGTTGCTTATGACTTTGTGTATATATGCACGTGTGCACCATGGAGTTTACCAGTTTAAGATGCTAACATTGAAACCCTTCAAATATTTAACGGAGCACTTCTGTAATTTAATTATTTTTGGTTTGAGACCCTCAAGCATCATAATGTCAGAAACCCAGGTAAACTTTCAAACCATAGTTCTTGTCTCATCTTGTCTCATCTTGAAATGTCGTCACCAGTCATTTCATATTTGCAAGACCTGAATAATGGGATAGCATTAAGTTTATACTGCAGTCAAATTTTTTTTAATGTCCATTTAATAATTGCTCATCAATAAGATCTGTCAGTCACCTAGTTTAGAATATATATTTTTATAATGTATTTTGAAAGTTCAAAAGGATGAAACAGCACTCAGTCATCAGAAGTTTGTGTGTATATTTGTATGTATTTCTATGATCTACCTTTATACATATTTATTAATAAATACATGTGTATATTTTTGTGTATAGTGGATATATGTGCTTTATCAATCAGAATTCTTGGCAAAAAGTTGTCAGATTTTTTTAGGTGTGACCTAAAAAGACTTTTTGAAAGATGTTCTGTCATATTGCATGGTTTAGCAAGGCTCATGCAAGTCTCTTTTAAAAAATATTTTAATAACTTACTTGTCCTTCTAGTGTTCTG
Source organism: Aptenodytes forsteri (assembly GCF_000699145.1). NCBI lineage: Eukaryota > Metazoa > Chordata > Aves > Sphenisciformes > Spheniscidae > Aptenodytes > Aptenodytes forsteri. The sequence goes on from NW_008795127.1 coordinate 6,129,081, forward strand.
GAATTTCTTTGCCTTTTCATGATTTACAAAAACACAGAGCTCACAACAGTTCCTCCTCAGTTAAAAATACTTATCTGAAGTAGATATGGATAGTATATTTTCAGTTACTGGTGAGAAAAACATGATACTAAATGGAGATATTTATCAAATATTTATGTGGTTTTTGTCTTAATACTTTTAACATCTCCAGGTACTAATTACCAGACCAACTAGGATACGTTTTTGTTTTCAATAGTTTAAAAATCAGCTGATGATTTTTTACACAAGTATACAAATCAGTAGTGAGAGTGCTGCCAATAACTGTAACCGGCCAGATTAATAACCCTAAAAAATAAAGCCAAAATCACAATAATAGCGTTATATTCATAGCAAATGGCAAATCCTTTGGGAGTTTATTATGTATATATGTGCAGTTCTTGGAGAACTGAGGCCTTGATCCTTGTGGGTGGTTGGGAAAAACTGATGGTACATGAATTGGGTCTGACCAACTTGCCTGAGGTCTGAAGGCAGGTGGTGGTGTGTGGTTTTATATTGAACAGTTTCAGAATTAAAATGTTTATTTTGGTTTTTTTATTGGAAAAATATTCAACAGATTTAAGAAAAAAAATGCTTCTAGGTGATTGTGGTGGGTTGACCTTGGCTAGCCACCAGATGCCCACCAAGCCACTCTGTCACTCCCCCTCCTCAACTGGGCAGGGGGAGAGAAAATAGACAAAAGGCTCGTGGGTCGCGATAAGGACAGGGAGATCACTCAGCACTTACCGTCATGGGCAAAACAGGCTTGACTTGGGGAAATAAATTTAACTTATTGCCAATTAATAAGAGAGTATCATATCATAGAATCATAGAATACCAGGTTGGAAGGGACCTCAAGGATCATCTGGTCCAACCTTTTGTGGCACAAGCACAGTCTAGACAAGATGGCCCAGCTCCCTCTCCAGTCGAATCTTAAAAGTGTCCAATGTTGGGGAATTCACCACTTCCCTGGGGAGATTATTCCAATGGCTGATTGTTCTCATCGTGAAAAATTTTCCTCGTGTCCAATTGGAATCTCCCCAGGACTAACATGTATGCATTACCCCTTGTCTTTTCCGTGTGACTCCTTGTAAAAAGGGAGTCTCCATCATCTTTGTAGCCAGCGTTTAAATACTGGAACATGGTGATGAGGCCTCCCCTAAGCCTTCTTTTCTCAAGGCTGAACAAACCCAGTTCTCTCAGCC
>NW_008795127.1:6130511-6137892 GCF_000699145.1 Aptenodytes forsteri
CCCCAGGTCCCTTTCCACAGAGCTGCTCCCCAGCCGGGTAGATCCCAGCCTGTGCTGCACTCCTGGATTATGTTTTCCCAGGTGCAAGACCTTACATTTGTCTTTGTTGAACTTCATAAGGTTCTTGTTAGCCCGCTCTTCCAGCCTATCCAGGCCTTCCTGCAGGGTGGCTCTCCCTTCCGGAGTGTCCACTTCCCCACTCAGATTGGTATCATGGGCAAACTTCATCAGGGTACACTTGATCCCATCATCCAGATCACTTATGAAGATGTTAAACAGCGTTGGGCCCAATATCGGTCCCTGGGGGACAGTATATACTGAGGGAACTGATCGATGCCTGGCTGTGGTGATGGAATAAAATGTCATTGTATTTAGTGATTGTGTTGCAAAGGGCATATTTCATGGTGCCACATTCATAGTTTTAGGGGCTACTTCTGTCATTCTCACAATCTGGAACTAGACTTTTCAACTATTTTTAATGGTAATAATTGTTTCATAAGTAATATATAACCTAAGGTCACAAGACAATGGAAATGGTGTAAAAAATACTAATTACTTTAAATCTCAAAATGTAATCATTCATTGCATTTTTTTTGCAACGGCTGACTAAATAAATGTGTAGAAACTCAATATAAGGAGAAAGATGGTTAACCCTTTTGCACATTCAGTTTCTAAATTTGTAAGGAATTCAGACACAGCTAGAATGAATACTGCCAGGATACAATAAGGGAGTGATCTAAGCTCCAGCTTAGATTTAGTGCCTGGTGACACTTTGCTCTGGGAGGACTGAGAAACGTCATTGAGAGAACTTCTGTTTGTAAAAGTTTACTCTGTAAATAAACTGCTAAACGTTACATTTAATTGAAATTATGGGCAAGAAGAAGCAATTCTGATTGAAAAGAATAAAAATTACAAAATGCCTGTTTAATAGCTTATTTAAAACCTGCTTTATAAATTTATAATTTTTGTTTTGACTTATTTCAGTGATGTATGTATTGTGGTAATATGGATGTGTATTCTATGACTTGTGGCTGTCATTATTCACAGTGAATTAATTTATGCCATTAATATCTCATTCAGTAACAAGTGCATGGTAAAACCCCAGGAGTTTTGATTTGGAAAAATATCTAGTTTCATTTTTAAGTCATGGAGAAAAGTTAAAACCTTCCAGTCTAAAGGCAATGTGACAGCTGAATATGAATATAAATATCTGTAAAAGAAAGTTAAGGATGTAAAAAATGTCAAATGGTTTCTTATTAAATGCCATAAACATTTTTGCTCTCAAGAATAATTAATGATATCTTCTTTAAGCAGTTTGCAAACAGTTACTGCTTGCTTGTATGCTAGAAGAACTTAAACTGGTTCAGGAAAACAACAGATGATGGTAGTATCCATATCTCCTAAAGGGCAAAATTAAAGCTTTGAAGGGTTTTCGTGTTTCTTTTTGTGTAAAATATAGTATACACAATTGCATACTTTTGTGTAAAATATGGGTGTATGTATAAAGCCATAAATTATTTAGTTTATTTACTAAGTAGAATAAAAGAGTGACAGCTTCATTTATGACAGATGCATTTCTAGAAAGAATATTTGTATGAAAGAGTGTACTGGTTTTGGCTACAAGCTAATATGAAAAAAAATTACCTTTATCTCAGCCAAAACCAGTACAAAAAAAGTTACATGAGTTTTTCTCCAAAACGAAATTTTCCTGAATGACCTCATAAAGGACAATAAAACAGTCTTCAGAAATAGAATGTAAGATACATACATGGATTACATTAATATTTTTTACAGTTTCTTGCTGATAAATTTGAAATGCAAATCCAATTTGAAATATCAAACGAAAGGTTTACTTTAAATTAATGAAAACCACAAAATTCTTACTAAATGCCTAGTAAAAATAACATTGATGTGGTTTATGCTGAATGAATGCATCCCTTCTGTGCCCATAGAAATTGATTTTCTATAAGTTCTCAGACAATCTTCATGTAATAAAATCTATGAAAAACAGACCCCTCATTTGCTTACTTATACTTACATCTTTCTTTTCCAGATGACACGAGAGCAGTATATATTAGCAACACAACAGAACAGTCTTCCAAGGACTGAACATCCTCAGTTTTACCCAGTAGGGATTTATGGATGGCGAAAGAGGTGCTTATACTTCTTTGTCCTTCTGCTGTTGGTTACCATGATTGTTAACTTAGCGATGACAATATGGATTTTGAAGGTTATGAATTTCACAGTGGTAAGTATCACAGTAACTTTATGTACCCTGTTTCTTGAAGTAATAACTTGCAGTTTTAGTTCTCTTTCCTTTACCATATTATATACAAATCTTGTAATTTTGGATTTAAAATCATTTATCCTTCTTTGAGTGTTACTTCAGATATTTATACCTTTTGTGCGTATCCTGCAGTGAGTGGACCTGTGCCCTATCTATTCAGATATTTTTGGTTAATCATATCTGCTGAAAATATATCTGGATCTTAGATGTTTTTGTTTGCCCAACCAAAAGCATCATGGTGACTGCCCCAAGCATCTCATGGTTGCTTGTCACCACTGATAGCAATCAGTAGGAGTTTACTATGTCTGTTCTATACGATATCTCTCTTAGGAGGAAACTGGGTTAGTTAGGTCAACTTAGGGTGGCTTTTTTAGTTTATATTGTTCTTAGTATTTTTTTAGAGTATACTGACCATTTGGACTGTGTTTCACCTAGAACTTAGAGTAGTTGTTTTGATGTTGATAAGAGGGGGTAGGTAGGTATAAAAGCCACAGGCTTTTATGAGTCAGCCTCCATCTGGAATCTTAGTAGCAGCAAAATGTTACTGAGTCTGTATTTCAGAGGTACACCTGAAAGAACATCTGCGTTCAGTGGAAACTCTGTTATCTGCCCAGCTGTTCCCAAAGCTTTGTTTGGATAAAGGTGGTAGAAGTGCGCTCTAGTTGGCAGTGGAGTAGTGTCTTTTTGTATATCAAAAGAAAAGATAGAACACTCCACAGTTTAAAATAGCAGTGCTTCTGCTAGGATCAGTGTAGTCTCTCTCTCTGGATTTTGACCTTCATAAGCTATATTTTGATGTAGCTAGTAATACATTTCTAATTCCTAGGGTCATAGCACATTTCTATTCTCCATTAGTTTATTGGAAATCCAAAACAGCCAACAAAAACAGCATTAAACATATGTCTAAAATTGTTCTATATCTGCTAATGCTGTGTTATCATTGCCTGGTGAGACGTATTGTGCAAATACATTCTACTTCTGAGTTGCTACTAGTGGATGAATATGTTGGATTCATATTTTGACAACTGTGTGATTTTAATATTCATGTAATGAAGAGTTTGTTAGAAGTTGGGGGGGTCTGCTTGGTTTTTGGGGAGTTTTTTTCATTTGTTTTTGTATTTTTTTTTTTAGCATAATGTGCTTGCAAAACAGGACATCCACATATGCTTTTGCTATTTGTATTAGAAACATATTTAGGCATACTTGACTTCAGTAAAATGGTCTGCTAATATTCCAGAGGAGAACTAACCATGGAAATTTAAATAGCTTAAGAAGATATTTTAAAAAGCACAGGATTTTTCTCTGTGTGGAAGATTGCATTCCAATAAAATATTTGAAACTACTGCTTCCATATCTTGGCAATGTTTGACCTTCCACACTACAAGCTACTATAGCACTATCCAGTTTAAAACTCTTACAGTTTGAACATACAATCTTCTTAAAACTAAACCAAAAAAGATATTTTGAAACATTTTTCTTTCCCGCGTGTCAAAGCTTTGTTAGAAAGTTAAAGGTTTATGGTGAATCACTAAATCAGTGCAGGAATCTAGTGCAGGAAACAACCGGATGGTTTCAGCAGTTCTGTTTACTAGTTAGTGGATTGAAGGCATTGCTTCAGTAGCTTGAGAGATGTATGTATCTGAAATAATTATGCAAACACTGGCTTAATAATTTCACAAAAATAGTGTTTGAAATATTATGCACTTGATTGAAATAAACTCGTTATTTCATTATTACAATTCAGAAATCACAAAGCTTCTGTGCATCTTTAATAATCCTGAATTTGTTATAAATACAGATAAATGGTATGCCACTGACTAGTGTGAGTTAATCTTTAACTGTCCTGTTACAGAATTAAAATTAATTTTGTATATTCATATTTACCATAGTCATATATACCAGTAAGCGATTTGGAAAACAGAAGTGGAACATATCACTCCTCTTTCATATTAACCCCCCCCCAAAATATTGCATATTCTTGGGAACACTGTTCATTTTTGTATATCATATACCCCTTAACTACCTTGGAAATGAAAATTCCTTCTTAACAGTTTGTAATGAACAATCTGCAAAAATTACTGTTTCCAAAAGTATTTTGTACTTAAAAAGAATAACAGAAGCATTTTATTTAATGATCATAGCATCACAGATCATTCTTACTCAAATTTATATGTACTATATCCCTGTTGACATAAAATTATTAATCATTATTCTTCTAATGGCAAAATATTTCATGCTTTTGTTTAATGAAAAGTACTGCTTCAGGACTGATTTGTTTTTGTCTTCCAACTTTTATATAAATTTATGGCATGATCTGTGGTTAAACTGTTGCAGAAAACAGAATCCATAAAACTGTGGTTTATGACCAGAAATTATTATATCCCTGTTGACATAAAATTATTAATCATTATTCTTCTAATGGCAAAATATTTCATGCTTTTGTTTAATGAAAAGTACTGCTTCAGGACTGATTTGTTTTTGTCTTCCAACTTTTATATAAATTTATGGCATGATCTGTGGTTAAACTGTTGCAGAAAACAGAATCCATAAAACTGTGGTTTATGACCAGAAATTTTGTATCTTAAAGTGCACACATTTGTTTTACGAAGAGACTTAAAAAATTTAGTAATTAAATGACATGACAATAGGTTATTTAATATTATGAAGCTACATGTAATAGCTGTAGGCATATCATATAACTTAAAGCTGAAAGAATGAAAAAAGTCTGTCAGTATTTGCTTCTGCTTTCATAAGCACCGTTACTTTGGATCATGTTTGAATCCATTCTGTTAGTTATACGCTGAAGAATACCAGTTTTCTTCTGCAGATTCATGGAATGGTAGTCTACTTGGACTAGTTAGTATTCACATTAGTAGAACCGCAGGAGGGCAAAAAAAAATGACTGCTGGAAGATTGTCATATAAAAAGTTCAGTAAAATCTTCAGGCTTATGTCCACACATGCACATTTAAGCACCAGTGGGAAATTTGTATCAAGTCTGAAGGAGTCACATTCTTAGCGACAGACATCTGAGAGTAAAATAATTTAGTTTATGAACCTAAACTTCATGTATCTAAAGAATGCAATAGCTTTGAAATATACATATATTTCTTCCATGTGGATGTATAGATGTATAGATAGATATAAACTAAGAAATTGTATTTGTATATCTAGGCAGTGAGAGGAAATCAGAAGTGCAGCTAAAAACCTTTTGAAAAGGAAAATACTTTTGCTAAACTGGTTTAAAGAATATTTGCACAAAAGAGGAATCTAGCCATGATAAAACAATTGTTGAAATTTAACTGCTTTGACGTTTTGACATTATTTTAAATTATTCGCTGTTTTAGCATAAGCCAATGTTGAGCTTTTTATAAAAACAATAGTAATTGCACCACTTCAAGGGGTGGTGAAGAGCCAAGGCATGGGTTTGTCATTGCTGGCTGACAATTGCAACAATGCTATTTGTATTAGCTGTTGATTTTCTATTTTCAACCATACAGCTGCAGCCACTGGCCAACTGGCACAATAAAAGCCTTTCTGAGTTCAGTTTATAGATTCTCCAGTTGGAAAAGTTTTCTGAATATACTGACCTTGCATGTAAAGGTCGCATTCTGAATCTGAGCTAGTTATCCCATGCTCTTTTTATACACAGAGAGGAGAAATAGGGTCTCTTGTAAGGCCATTCATCTCAAAATAAGACAGGCAACTGAAGTGAATTGTCCTTAAGGACGGATGTTGAATAGCTCATCAAAGAAGTAATTAAAAAGGAAATATGGTTTATTTGCAGTTGTGTAGAAACATAGTACAGGCAAGTTGTGCAAGTCTCTTTTTATCAGATTAAGTGGTATAGCTGGGAAAGGCAGAGAAACTTTTGGGTGTACAGTCTCTTCCAGTGTACAATATGAGAAAGAAACTTGAAAGGTAAATACAAGTTACAAATAGTTGCCCTGGTATAATATGTACCGTACAAGCAAAACTGAAGGAAATTAGTATCTGTGTAGCAGAAGGAATATTAGATGGAGGAATCAGAGATTTAGTAATGATTTTTTGAAAGATACTCCCCCACTGGTAGCTTAGTGTTACTGTCCTTTAACGTCTAGTTGAGATCTGTTACCTCACTGTTTGATCATCTGTTTAGAAAGATACATGTGAAAGCATGTAAGAACTTCAGGACAAAGAAGTCCCCAAACATTTCCACTGATAGATGCATGTAGCTGTAACACACCATACTAGCCTCGGTTTATGTGGACAGTAATCATTCAGGAGTAGGCTATATTAGAGGAAGATCTGACCTTGAACAAAATGGTCTGCCAATGGCTTAGCCCTGAAATAATCCCCTGGCTAAACTCATCATTGGAATAAAACTCTTTGTTTTCTTACGTGCATCAGGTGGATCTACTCTATCCAGAGTGGTAAGGATAAAATAATTTGACAGCCTCTACAATATATTGTCCCCTAATGGAACCACCAAAATCTCTGAATCACATGCTTGAACTTCAGACTCTGTTGTGTTAAATCTATTGTGTTAAATGCTTTCCTGAAAAGTAAACAACTGCTGTCTTCAAGAATGAACTCAACTTTCCTCATGTCTCTTAAGCCTGATCTTCAAGGAGACATGCAAAACATCTTGGAAAAATCAAGCTGGGAACTAAAATCTGTAGCTTTTGTCAAAATCAAAATAATACTTAGGAGACTTGAGTTTTATGGAATATTTATAATTTTCTTTCCTTGTACTAACCTTGCCATGTTCCACAGGCTCCCCCATGGAAACATCTGTCTTTCACTTAACCTCAGGGTGTAATTGCCTCTCTCTTAGTCTAGGTTATATGTGTCTAATGAAGCTCAAAGCTGTTAGTTACTTTTTTGTGTCTGTACAATTAGTATACTAGGTGTTTCAAGAAGGATGGGACACTCAAGTCATAACTTGGTGACATAACCACAGGGTAAAATATGGATATGTTGTGTATTTATAACATCCTGGTTATTTCACTTATGTAATATATATGAATTTTAAAGGATAGCGAGGAAAGAAATATTTTTTACTGTGCTTGCATTGTTGTTGTCTTGTATATGTATGGTCCATAGCATAGGTAAT
>NW_008795127.1:6139889-6157824 GCF_000699145.1 Aptenodytes forsteri
TACAGTCTCTTCCAGTGTACAATATGAGAAAGAAACTTGAAAGGTAAATACAAGTTACAAATAGTTGCCCTGGTATAATATGTACCGTACAAGCAAAACTGAAGGAAATTAGTATCTGTGTAGCAGAAGGAATATTAGATGGAGGAATCAGAGATTTAGTAATGATTTTTTGAAAGATACTCCCCCACTGGTAGCTTAGTGTTACTGTCCTTTAACGTCTAGTTGAGATCTGTTACCTCACTGTTTGATCATCTGTTTAGAAAGATACATGTGAAAGCATGTAAGAACTTCAGGACAAAGAAGTCCCCAAACATTTCCACTGATAGATGCATGTAGCTGTAACACACCATACTAGCCTCGGTTTATGTGGACAGTAATCATTCAGGAGTAGGCTATATTAGAGGAAGATCTGACCTTGAACAAAATGGTCTGCCAATGGCTTAGCCCTGAAATAATCCCCTGGCTAAACTCATCATTGGAATAAAACTCTTTGTTTTCTTACGTGCATCAGGTGGATCTACTCTATCCAGAGTGGTAAGGATAAAATAATTTGACAGCCTCTACAATATATTGTCCCCTAATGGAACCACCAAAATCTCTGAATCACATGCTTGAACTTCAGACTCTGTTGTGTTAAATCTATTGTGTTAAATGCTTTCCTGAAAAGTAAACAACTGCTGTCTTCAAGAATGAACTCAACTTTCCTCATGTCTCTTAAGCCTGATCTTCAAGGAGACATGCAAAACATCTTGGAAAAATCAAGCTGGGAACTAAAATCTGTAGCTTTTGTCGATATCAAAATAATACTTAGGAGACTTGAGTTTTATGGAATATTTATAATTTTCTTTCCTTGTACTAACCTTGCCATGGTCCACAGGCTCCCCCATGGAAACATCTGTCTTTCACTTAACCTCAGGGTGTAATTGCCTCTCTCTTAGTCTAGGTTATATGTGTCTAATGAAGCTCAAAGCTGTTAGTTACTTTTTTGTGTCTGTACAATTAGTATACTAGGTGTTTCAAGAAGGATGGGACACTCAAGTCATAACTTGGTGACATAACCACAGGGTAAAATATGGATATGTTGTGTATTTATAACATCCTGGTTATTTCACTTATGTAATATATATGAATTTTAAAGGATAGCGAGGAAAGAAATATTTTTTACTGTGCTTGCATTGTTGTTGTCATGTATATGTATGGTCCATAGCATAGGTAATTAGCTTACTTTTTCTTTAAAGATTTAATCACTTGAACATTATTCTCTGATATAATTTTTATCTTAATTAAAAACTAATTGTATCATCTTTAAGTTATTCTCAATAGAACTATAATTTTATATAATTTATTCTTCATATAGCTGTTAACGAATAAAGTATATCAACAGTCTGTCAATCTGATGACTTACTCTGTAAAAGAGATTTACCTTACATTTTTGTCACTAAACAAATACCAGTGTAGAAATAAGCAACTGAAAGTTTTCTACTGGTATTTCAAATTACAGATTTAAAAAAGAAATTCAAAGTATTCCTCTTACTGCTGTGAAGTGACATGAGGCAATCAGCATAGAAACCTAAGTCCCCCTCTTGGTGGGGGATGCGTTTAATATCAGTGCATTCATACATTTTCTAATATGTACACAATTGGCATTGACATTGGCCTTTACTTGATATTACATTATTCCATTGCTTATTACATTACGTTGAAGTTTGGAGTTTACTAAAGCTGAAAAAATTGTAGTGGTAGGAAAAATGCAAATGTGAACCCCTTTAGTTCTTAGGATCTCTTTTGGGTTGGCCTGTGACTCAGCCACATATCCTAGGAAGTGTCAGTGCCAAATTGTTTTACTGGTTTTGGTTGTACATCTGGTTTTGTGTGTCTCTATAATCTGCTTTCCCCTGAGGAACTGATGTATGAAAAGACTTATTTTGTTACCCCTCCAAGAGTGCAGTCACCCAATTCAGATATTTTCTCTTGCTGTAGTTACTTCCAGTGTTGTAGTCGGTTTTGACTGCTGTCATGGCACAATGTTTTCTGTATTGATACATGTTAAGCTCCTCTTGCCTGTAGTACCATGGGAATTAATTTTAAGATCAGGAATGAGACAACTTATCATCTGGGTTGAGACAGTTATTTCTCAAGGAAACTTGAACTTCAATTTAGCTTCAAACATAAGCAGAGCATAAACAGCAGTTTGAATTTCCTGGCCAGGATTCACGTGCTTCATGCTCACAACTGAACATACTCTGGCTGCTGGCTGCCTAGCTCCAACTTCACGTTGTTTGGACAGCAGGTAGTTTGCAAGATGGTTGAATGTCTGCTAGAAGATACACAGGCCAACTAAGCATGATTTCTTTTTATGTGACAGCATATATAATAATGCACGTATATGCAACCATTAACTCCTCTCTGCATCTTTATAGACTGTCCCTATATTCCTTTGGGAGTTTGACTTTTAGAGTTAGAATCTTTTGGATCTACAAAAATAAAAATCTGAATGATAATATTTTATTAACATTACTTATAGAGACCAGTAAACACAAATATATTTGGTTGCTGTGGAAGAATGATGAAATCTTTCAAATTTTTAACTTTCCATGTTGTTGGGACATGCACACACACACTCTTCTGTTCTTAATATCCAATATGGAAAAAATACTTATAATTTCTTTCAAAGTACAATTTGTCCATTAAAGCTATAATTTGATACTTAAGGTTTTAGTGGTACAGAACTAAAGCAGCTGTGTTCAATGCTTTTATCTAGACTTACAGCAAACTGTCTTGGCATACTGTAGAATAAGAAAATAATTTATTTGTGAAACTATACTGTAATACTCATTATCCATTTCTCAACAAGCATGACAGTGATATGAGCTGTCAGGCTTCTAAGATTCTTTGACCACCCAGATCTCTTTATCTGATATTCAAAACAGTATTTGTTCTGTTATCAGTTCAGTTGGTTCTGCTGATCTATGCGATGAAGATAGTATTTGCCCATGGCACTTAACACAATTTCAAGTAGAACTAAGAAAAAGCTCTTTTCCATTTCTTAGCTAATTTTTGTTGAGGCATGTCCAATTTGTAGCAGATTGGCATTTGAAATTTATGAAGTTGTGTAAAAGCTGTACTTATCTCTACTCAAAAATAATTTGGTTGTTTGGCAAACAGACAACTTCTTTCATTTTACAAAGGCAGCAGTTTGTTATTAGGTTTTGAATAAATATTATTATGGTTTAATAGTAGCAGTTGCTGGATATTTAATAAATATGTTCTGTCAAATTTGCAGATTTCATTTATTTCAATGGCAATCATTTATTGTCAATAATTTATTTTAAACTGTAAATGATCTCAGTTTCAGAACTTGTTATCTGAACTTGTTATCTCTTAACTAGATAGAAAACTATTTCTCTACATCCCTCAATATTTTAGTTTTCAAGAACCTGATGTCCCATTTTGGGATGAATGCAAGAAAGCTTTTGTTTCCTTTTTGTTTGTTTTTTGTAGTGAGAAAGATCCAGTCCAAAGCAGGCAATATCATTAATTATTAATGATTAAGAGACTTAGTCAAGATATCGGAGACCAAGGTTCAAATTCATGCAGTCTCCAATATAGATCATGTCCCAGGTAAGTGTCCTACTCATAGGCTATTAGTCCTTCTGATTTTTGATGTTCCTTTTTAATAGATACGTGACCTCTGTCTTACTATCTTTTAGTCTCAAACATTAGATATCATGCTTATAACAAACTTTATTGAAAATTCCTATGAAATAGCTGTGTATTCCTCAAGAATATTTTCTGCTCAGATTTATAATTCCTTTGAAAAAATGTTTAGAAAGTTGTCAGCCAGCTAAAATGAGTATTAGAAAACCATACACAGGTGTACATGTGTGCATGCGTACACGCACACACACACACACACACAGAGTCTTAATTATATAATTGGCTATGTTCTCATCTCCTTTTTATGTTGCACTGGAAAACAGAAACTTAAGCTTCTTGAATGAACCTGTCAGCTCCATGCACGATTCAAACACTTGCTCATAGCATGTCAGCTAAAGAATCTTGCTACTAGTTAATTTTACTTGTACTATTTTATCCCACTTGTTAACATTCGTGTAAAAGCACAACTTTATGGAGCAGGAGGGTATTTTGTAAAACTTGTGTCTTCTTTCATTTGGAGTGCAGTGGGTAGGAGTGAACTGATTTTTTCTTACTCTCTTTTGAGCGCATCACATAGTTGCTGTCCCGAGTACAATGAAGAACTCATTTTAAGTATTTCTAATACCATTCTTTGAAATCACTTTTTATCTCATTCTGTATATGTAAGCTCCTGTATTGTATACCAAAAAAAGCTTTTGCGACTGAGGTGGGGGGGGGGGGAATCAATCTGTCCATGCAAGTATGGTGTAGGTTTACTTGACTGTATAGTAATTAATGTGCACAATCCTAATTAATTTCTGTAAATCTCTCTTATCTCCTCTTTTTTTTTTTTCCCCAATGAAAGGGAAAAAGTTAAAATCTGTCATGTCACAGTGGAAGGGCAACTAATCTGAAATCAAGTTTGCAATCTCCTATTTGTTACATATACACAAGGCAACAGTTTGCATGAACAGTCAAGCCACTGTTACACATATTTAGTTAGCTATTTTATGGTACTAGGCATCTCATGCAAAGGCATCTTCCTGTAAAAAGTAGGAAGGTATTGTTTAAAACAGTGCTATTTAATAGCACTTTTTAGCAAATATGAATTGCCTTGATTTGATGTGCAGGTTACGTTATTGAATCTGGGTGGCTGAATGCAGATTTTAAATATTTCATTTTGTTCCTGAGATATATATCTGTACATTTTGGTGTTTATTGTTACAAATTATCTCTGATGAAGAAAAAATGGAATAAAATCCATTTCTGACTTTTATATTTGCTTGGTCATGCAGATTTAATGACAGAATACTAGTAAAGTTCCCAACAGAAAAAGGGAATAAATACTTTGCACCCTACTTAACCTTGTAAAAATATGACTTAATTCACTGTAGAAAAAAATATCTATTTATATGATAGTTTAAAGCAATTTCAACCTGACCTTGCAGTGGTTTTGGAAATTGTACTGTAGTATCCAGAACTTGAATGCTTAGGGAAAACTGCCTATAAACAATGTTTACTTTATAGACATGCATTGAGAACATAAAGAGATATTTGCCTGTACAAGGTCACTACTTGCTCATTTGTCTCATTGCTTCAGCTTTGTTTCATGAAGTGTCAGGACTGATCTACAATCAGCTTAAGGGACACAGATCCATAACTTGTACCTTTATCCCATGCCAGCAGTCCAGCATGCCACAGGTATCTTGCCCCATGTTTCAAAAGAATTGTGGATGGCTACATCTTCTTCCACCATTCACTGCAGTGCTTCTGATGTGCATTTAACTATGACTCATGCAACCTCCTGTAAGAGTTTTAACATTCAAAAAGAAGGCTTTGTGGCTATAGAACATATAGAAGAGGGCAACAACAATTTCAATTCATGTGATAGGTTAGATGACGATGAATATATATATTTATTTTCAGTTAGTGGATGTTTACCTTCTATTAAATAATAATAATAATGTGTTTTAGCTGAGTGAACAATGTTTACTAGACAGCTTATTCTTAATCATTCACTGTGTAAATAGGCTGGAACAAGTATCTCAGAATTTTTTTTCAAATATTTGCTTTCATGAAAATTTAATTAACTGAATTTCCATTATTGCCTTTTAGCTGTGGTCCCTTTCCATGTGTATGCTAGCATGACATTAGTGTTTGTGGAAAGTGAGATTTTCAAAAGAATGTTATACAAAGATAATTTTGAATTCTTAAAGGTTTATCCAATAAGCCAGTTCTGACACTTAGATTTGTCCAATTGCATAGCTTGAATAGCAGATGTTTGAAGAGAGTTGTTGACGGGCAATCATTTTTAATGGGGGGGGGAAGAGAGAAAACTTAATTTTGTATATTAGGGGTCAAGAAAATAATCAACAGAAAGTCATTACATGGAAAGAAAAGAAGGCTAATGCATCAGCATGTTTGTTTCAAATAGGGCAACTAAAGCAGACCAAGTTAATTTTATAGTTCAGGCCAAGCAGTAAGGTTTTGTAATGTTATTTAGCAGTAATTAGAAAGATATCAAAACGCTTGAACAAACTTTAGTTACTTAAAGGCACCAACAATCTGTATGAATAATGAAATGTGTCATGTTTTTCTCTTTCCCTTCTATTCCCTTCTATTTTTGGGAGGATTTATGTGAGTATAGAGTACAATAAAGAATTACAGTCTGTGCTTGGAATCCTGCTTTTATTTGTAATAATCTTCCATCTCAAAATCAGTACAAGTCTGTGTACAGGAGCAGAATGTACTCGTGTCAATCTAGCCTAAAGTAGACCTAGTACATCTAGAAATTATAATAAAAAAAGTAATAGGAAGATAAGCTAGAATATGTAGTGAGACGTATCTTACGTGGCAGAGTATTTCCTCTTCTTTCTGATAAGTCAGATGCATGGTTGGAATCCCAGGCAGGATTAAATTTCAGAAATGAAATGTTCTAAGCAGGAATAATACAGCAGCAAGAACTTTTTTTTAATCAGAAATGTGATTAAGATATTTGTGTGGCCTGCAGTAGATGAGGAGAAAAAATTTTAAGACCCTTACCCAAAAGATGCAACACTGATGGGATATCTTGTTTATGTCTGCCAGTCATCTTTCTATACTGCTAGATACAATGAAGGAATAAAAATCAAGAAATCCAATAAAAATAGAATATAAATGATATTGCCAGAGGCAACATAGAAATAGTGGAACCACCACAAAATAGAAGTCAATGTTATTACACAATCCTAAAGCTCTTGATTGTAATATAAATTTGGCTGCCTTTTTTGGAAAAGCCTGGTCCAACGGAGCTTGTCTAATGATTCGTTATTGCAGGCAACATGGTGCATATCCTTTCTGTCACATCAGTGTCCATCATGCCAATAATGTATTCAGTCGAGCATCAAACCTCAGATACTCAATACAAATTTCTTTACTGTGCCATTCAGTTAGGTAAAACAACTTGTGCAGGGCCTCCTGTAAGATCTTGAGAGTTTTGAGTTTATTTATTGCATCTTACAAAAAAGAAAAAAAAAAATCAGATACATATTTTAACATCTCTAAAAATGAAATGTGTGACTTTATGGTGCACCAAATTGTTTTTAATTATAGATCTTCCTTTCCTCTGACCCCATTGAAATCTGTCTACACAGTAGAACAAAACCAAGAAATAGTTTCCAAAGCAAAAATTTCTAGTTACTGTGTTTACTTTTGATATTATCTTCAAAGCTCAGGTTTATAAAAGCAAGGACATGCAAGAGGGTAACATTTCTGTCTACTTCAACAACGACTAATTGAAATAAATATAATAAAAATACGGTACGAATTAATATATATGAATTTTGATTGACTAATTCAACTTTTAATCAGTCATTTTATTTTTGTATACTGTGATTCCACAAGTCAAAAAATGAGAAAAGGAGTTCTTTCCATAGAATGAAATACTATCCTGCTCTCCTCTGCTCAGTAGAGATGATATTTTAATACTGAAGGTAGATGAAGGTAGATGTATAGATAGAGAGAAATAAAAAAAATATACTTGGTCATCTTCAAATCATGCTTTTACGACATTTTTTATAGAGATGGAGCCCTTTCTCATTTCCTTCATTGTCTTCAGAAATATACAACTCGTTTAAGCTATCTTTCTGGGTCTAGACATGCTACATAGAAGTAGTACAGGAGACAAAAATCTATGTTAGCTCTATTGGATGAACATGCAATCCAAAAGACACTTTTTTTTTAAATAATTTTTGTCACGTTATATGTTAAGGCACATACTCTAACATTTTAATTTATTTACCAAATGATGATAATGACTATTAAATAACTTGTTTGTTTTTACAGTAGTTAATTTAAAAGAAAAATGTATGATGCGAACAGTTAATAATAAAAAGAAATTTGCCTGTGAATTTGTTCTCAGGGCTGGTATAAGCTTATGTATATATACACATCCAAAACTTATTTTTTCTCAGGAGGGATGTAAACTGTTTACATTTTAATTTCCTGATGGTTTCATGTTGGTTTTGACTCTTCCATAATTAAAATGTTGATTATAAAGGGAGAGGGTTGATTTTTATGCTTAGTTCTACATTATCTTGCTCTCAGTTTTAAATTTCATAAATGATTTGCAAAGTGATTTAAATCACTTTATGACTTAACAACTAGATTTAGAATTACTGATTATTATAATTATCATTAGTGTAATTTTTAATATGGATCATTAGAATGCTAAAAGAGAAATAAATTTATTAATAAAAGTAAGAGGCATAAAATTTTAAAATTAAAAGATGGTATAGAATTACTTAAGCTAGAATCTAGTGTGAGTTAGCAACCACATCTTTATGGCACTTCTGAAGTTTTAATGGAAAGAACCTGAAAGATAGATAACCCTTGCTTTGCTATTTTCCATTTCAATCACTGCGCTCAGAGATGATATTACTGTTATGTGTTTTGGAAAGATTACTTACGTAAAAATACATTTTAGTGGGTATTGTCATTATTTCAGTTATGAAGACTATATTGCTACTCCATAACATTTAAAATGAACTGTTTCCATTTCTGCCATTTTGTAAAACAGTTCTGCTAAAGTGATTAATGGGGGCTGGAGATGGAAAGAATTAAAGCCTAAAAGAAAAGACTGGGGCAGAGATCAAGCTTGCATCCTGAGTGTTTCTTACTGCATTTGGATATAAAGATAATAATACTGTGGAAACATACAGAGAATAAAACCCCACAGTATCTTTTCCTTTTTCCTGGCTATACTGAAAAATCTTAATAAGAGGAAATAGAATGATTCTGTAGAGTCTCTTAAAAGGAATGCAATTGGATCTTTTTGTAGGTGTAGATCTGTTTTCCTTCTTGAGAAATAAGTTATGATAGCCTCTTCATTTTTTTTTTTTTTATTGGGCCCATCAGGGAAGACCCTTGTAGGAAAGATCTGAATGGAAGAACTATCCATGTCCAAGTAATCAAGTAATCTCTGGTCAGGTTTTTTGTTTGGTTTGGTTCTTTTTGTTTGGGTTTTTTTTTGCATTAATGATGTAAGTAAGCAAATTTGGTATTTAAGTCAAACGGATGAAGTAGGTAAACTATTATCAATTAGGTAAATAAAGTTTAGCTCTTTCTATAATTGCCCTCAACTTAAACCATTGCCACAGCCCTTTAAAGTGAAGAGTCTCCCTTTTCTCTAAAGAAACCCTATCTACAGGATACTACTGGGGAAATCCCTTTGTCATGGTTACAAAAGGATCACACTCTTGTGGTACCTAAGCAGGATCTGTTGGACAGCAAAAAAGGGCAAAGAGTATGGCAACACAGTCCGTGGCAGGTATGAAAATGTTGGGGAATATGCTTTCCATAAGCTCTCAAGTCACTTCTGATTTTTAACAGGAGTGTTCTGATCTCTAGTTCATTATGAACTGCGGGAAAAAAAATATCCTGTTATGAATTATCTGAGCTTTGGCCTAACTGTCAAAGGACTGTTATACTCCTGTTTTAAGATTTAATAAAGCTGTAATCTGTAGCTCACTGAAGGTTAACAAAGCATTTACTTTCAAAATAACACCCCCATATACCTAGATTATTTTCTGTGCTTATTCTCAGGTCTCTCTCTCTGTCCCTCTGTAAAATCTACAAGGAAGAGGCCACTATATATATGGGCAGCTCAGATCACTTTGATTTACCTTTTTTCTTTCTTAATTGTTGTTTATTACAACAAGTTAGAGAAGCAAAAGCGTGGTTCAGCTATCTCTATCTTTTTAGAATTCATTATGGGTCTGTAACATTCTGGTGTATTACTTCTATGTGTATGCATGCATGCCCTTTGTGTTTTCATGTGTGTATGAAGCATACATATGTTTACTTATACAGGTACGCATGTGAATCATAGAAAGTCTTTCTTATGCTGGCTGCTTTTAATATCACTCTGTTTGCCCTCTGATCGTGATCAAGTCAATGTACAAGCCAGGATTTCCAGAAGCTTGTCCATATATTCAGATTTGAATATACTTTAAGATTTAGCTATAGAAACATGATATCATGAGAATTTTAATTGACTTTGCCTATGTGGTTGGAGTTGATTAATCTCTTTGAAGTAGAGCATCTTCACAGAATACTAGAATATTTTCCGTAGTTCATTTTGAAAGCACCAATACTTGAAAAAAAATCCTCCGTTAATTTTTTTATAGATTGGCAGTTTTTATTCAGTTATCAACCAAAGGAAATGAAAACTGCAGTCACCTCTGATCGACCTACAGCAGGTTAAAGGTATGGTGTCAGTATTACTGAGATATAAAGTGGTCATTTTCCAAAACTACCTAGAAACTAGAAAATACTCAGTATAAGAGGCAAAACAAACTTTCCAGTCTAAAATTGATGTAAAGTGAAAGCAGAAAAGACTTTCATATTTTCAAGAAGTCTTTTTTTTTTTTCATTTGACAAAAAAGGTCTTTATAGTCAGTGTCCAACTTTCTACTGTTATTTATTAGATTCATTTCCTTGGAAAGCAAAACAAATCTATATGCCGGTATAGCAGCAGCCTTGTAAGGTCTATCAAATTCTTAAAAGTACACAAGTCACCAAAACTTCTTGAATCTTCAGGTAATGACATAATAATATTAACTATTTTTCCTTTTTTCCCACTTTTAGAAGTATTATCTGTTTTCCTATTTTTCCCAATCCAGGGTCTTAATCAATGGCAATGACCATGGCATTGCCATGTAGTCATCAGCACGAATGACATGTACTGATATTACTTTGCATGTTACTTGAATGTAGCCATATGGTAAGGAGGAGAGTGAGGACAGAAACTTCAAGAAAAAAAATAGTTTAACTACTCTAGTTTTATGTGAGTGGAACTATTCATATAGCTATACTTCAGAGTCTGTTGCATACATTTGAGTTCCTACATGCTGCAAAATGAAAGTAAAAGGGTGTGCAGGAAAGGCATGTATTGGAGAGGGAAGAAGAAAAGGAAGGGAGAACAAAGGACTAACCTAATGTAAAAAATATGAGATCAAAAAAGAATTATGAGATTGAAAAGTTGAAATAAAGAAAAAAAGCCATTTATGTTTCATATAAAAAAGATTTCTTAGCTAATAGCTGTAATAGCCTCAGGCAGCAATGTTTCAAAATGAAAAACAAGACATACTTTTTAGACCACTAAAATTAAAATGGTGACAGCCTAGCAGATATGATATACTGCAAAGAAGTGTTCTAGTCTTCTGAGTAAGTAACTGGACTATGGAAATGGGAGTTTGATTTTTAGCACTCTTTGCAGTTCCCTATCTGTGAATATTAATGATTTATTACTTCAAAATGGAAGTTAATGGAAAACCCACTTGAATATTTAAATTCTAGATAATGAAATCAACAAGAATATATAAGTTGCTAGAATTTTATGATTGAAGAAATATATGACCCAATGGATCAATTAAAGTACTTGTGTCTTTTGGCAGCTAGTATATTCCTCTCAGTATTAGAGGAAATAAATGCAAGATGGCTTGATTACAATGTAGTGATGGAGTGTGTTTTGATTTGGGGGGGTGTCATTTAATTCTTATGCATCTTATGTCTTTGTTCTTTCACGCTATTTGAATAAAAAGAGAATGTCCTTTGGTGAGGTAGAATAAGCATTTTTGTTTATTAAAATGGTTGATTTTTGAATGACTAAGTGCTTAACTTGAATATTGGTAACAAGCAGCCTTGGTGGCTTTCAAAAAGTACTTGATTCTTGATTTTATTTAATGGATTTTGTCATGCTTTTTAGTCATACACTGTCTTTAAATAAACAAACGTAATTAAAAAAAGCTTTTCTGATAGTAATCAACTTAATTATGGAAACAAGCTTTTTTAAGATATAGTTTTGGAAAGGAAAGAAAAAGGAAATGACAGTCAAGAAAAAAATTGTGGGAAAGAACAAGCAATAGAAAAAAAAAGAGAAAAAGAAGGCATTAAAAGCAGGACAAAACTAATAACTGTACTCCTTTCAAAGTGTCTACTGTAGGACTATGCCAAGTTTTACTAGCACAGAGAGGTACTCTGAAATATACCTAAAACTGGGTTCTTGAAATGGTTCTGGCATTTTATCCACACAGAACTGTACTGAATATACTTTATTATCTTTCATTGGAAATAGGCACTTGGTTCAACTTTCTCTGAAAGTCTCTCCTAGAGGAAATACAAGTCTGTTCTTATCAGTTATGATTACCTTTCATGTCACTGTAATATAAATTCTAGCATATTTAGCAATATCAGTAATGTGTTATTTACGTGGGTGTGAGTTTTCACAGTGCTACTATAGATGCCTGCATGTATGTGTTAGCAGAGAAGCATGAAGTACGTGGCACATTCATTTTTATATGATTTCTAGGTTTAAATGTATCTTGAAATATTTAAGTATGCTAAAAGTGCTTGAAATACCTAGAAGCTATTCATTAGTTGTTCCTTTATTACTTTGCCCAATTAATGAAAGGCTATAAATTTTATATTATTTAATAAATGCATTTGACCTCTAACCATTACAATCTTTCATGATGTGATGGTGACATAATATAAACACAATTGCTGGATGCCTGAATGAATTTTAGAAATATTTATTACTTACGATAAAACTGTCTCTCAACTCTAAAATGATACTATAAAAATTACAGTACCGCTAGAGAAAGGTCTTTAGTAAAAAGTGGTTTCAGGCTGATAGTAAGGCAGAACAAAAAGGAGAATACAGGCTGAGTCTTGAAAATGCTAGAAGATTTAAAAGGAAGAAAAGGAAGAAAAGAGAGAAAAGACGAAAAGATCATCTCTTCAATACAAATTAAGTTGACAGTTTCTAGGTGTTGATCTGAGGCTCATTAGCCAGGTATAGCTAGCTAAACAAGCTCTAAGGAGAATAATTGGTGAGACAAAACATAGGTAAATGTTGATGGATTAGCATAGAATTGTCGATGCTGACAGCTCTGTGTTTTCCAGGGAAACATTTGTGTGAAGTTAGGAACAGATGCTGAACAATACGGCACATCTGATTTCATGCTGCTCATGCAAGCTGACCCCTGGCATTCTGTGTGAGGTCAAAAGATTTCTGAATTTTCAGTCAGCAGGAACAGTGGACATGTAGGTTGGTGGCTCAAATCAGGTGTATGTCTTGCCTTTCAGCAAGTGTCTGATGATCATGGGATTAAAATAAAATCTAAGGCTCAGAAGAGAACACCTGAAATGCTAGTTGTTGTATAATTTTGCTGCTTTTTAAGTTGTGTTGTATAATCTGTAGTAATTTATTCCTTTCTTCATTTGATTATTCAGGATAGAAAGTATTATTGCAAGTTACTCTTACCGTTGAGAATTAATTTCAACAAAACAACTTGTAATGCACAGTTTAGGAAACGATATACAGAAATAAATTGCTAGAATTAGGTAGAATTGCATTTATTACCCTAAGCACTATAATTTATTTTTTTTAAATTGCATAGGAAAAATGATGAGTCATCCAAATAAAGATCCAATTTTCATTTAAAGCTTAAATAACTGTTCTCTCTGTCCCAATCACTTACATGCTGATTTTTAACATTTAAATACTGTTACTTAACCAAACCCAGTGTGTTTTAGAATCTAGCAGTTAACAGAGACATTTGTCTCTAGCCGTTTTCTTGCATGCACTTTTGCTCCAGATATGGAGAAAGGGATTTAAGATAGTCAGCAGAGAACTATTCAAAACCTGTGTTCCTCCATGAACTTCACTAAAACTAACATTGTTGGGATAAATTTCTTGATGACATATCACATATCAGACCCAAGTGCAGTATCTTATCTCTGACAACAGCAAATAGTGCATGTATAGTAGTGCTTCCCCAGTACTCCCCCATGTTACAGATTCAAGGTTCAGAGATTTTGAGTGCTAGGTGATAGCGTTGTGTTAAGAGGCAGTAGATGGATTTGGGGAAGAACGACAAAGGTTTAACACCATCACCCATAGTGGAACAGAAGGCAGACAAAATTGGCTTTAACCTCTTGCTTCACAAAATTTAGCTTTCTTGGATCCTGAAATATCAGGAAAAATACAGGAGGAAAAGGGAAAAATAACATGCCTTGAAAAGTGGTGTAATTTGTGTACTGGCAGACAAATAATGCCACGAGGGTAAATCACCCCCGCTCCTCCCTCCAGATAATGCTACAAGTCATTTATAAATAGGATATTAATACTGAAGTTCATGCTTCAGTGAAGGTTTCAGCTGGCTCATAAATATGACTGCGGCTTGCTTCTGTAAAGTACCATGCCACTTTTTGTGATAAGGTACAATTTTATAATCAATATCAAAAAGTAAATTTGGGTTTTCAAAGAGTCAAATCAAATAATCCAAATCATCAAAGTCCAAATTCTACCTGCATTTATAAAACTACAGGTTATGAGATTAAGGCTTTATCCAGCTCTGTAAGAATCAGAACTGAACTCAGAGTCTGGATCAGAAAACTACTTTCGATATTGAGAATTTAAAGGAAAGAGGAAACAATTGCCTAAGATACTGTGTTTCATTTCAGTTTTTCTAAAACTGTGACTGAGATATTCAAGGTAGTGTTGGTCATCCCAGACTGCCATACTCATAAAAGGAGACAAAGTCTTAATGGCAAAGATCTGTTGTTTTGGACCACCTTCTTTCTTAACATGAACAATATGATTATATTTGATGGCAGTATTCTAGAATAGCATTTTTCTTTCTAATAGCAATGGAATGCATCAGGTTTTTAATACTCAAGGACATATTATGAAGCCTGTTATTGTTTGATTCTTTTGCCATAAACTCTAGAATGTATTCACCTTCAATTGATTAAAAGAGCTTGCTTTTATTTTCTGAAGTGATAAGCTTTTACATATAGATGCCATTAAAATGCCATAGAAATATTCATTGCCTGAAAAAGCTAGATAGAAAATTTTATTAATTTTCTAACAAGGTCAGAAAAACCTAATAAAGATATAATCTAGAACAAAATATCAAATAGCACAGGATATAATAAAAAACATAAGCACATAGAATTTTCCTGAACAGTTATTGGCAAAGAGAAACCAATGTAATGAACATCTAGTGCTGGACAACTTTATAGAAAATCTCATTATTTATTATTTTAAAAATTTCTAAATATTCCTAGTACTATTGTAGGAAAAACCTATGTGTGATGGTAGATGATGATAAAAGTGTGGAAGGCATTTGCAGTGCTGTAGAATGACGGCTTTGATCCTAGGCTTTCCTTACAAAGCTGATTTATTCATACAGTGCTCTATGGCACTCAAGGACATACAGTGTTTATTACATTATAAAGCAGCACAGAGAGGAAACAGCAGGAGTTGTCTACAGAACTATGTTTGTTGTTCATATTGTCATATTCTAGTTAGCCCCATGAGCTAGGTGAAAAGAGCTCTTGGGTTGTCAATCCAGGTATCCAGAGCAGCAACCTAGGATGGAAGACAGGAGCCAGAAAGCAGGCCACCAGGGGAATGGAAACTCTTGAGAAGCAAAGGAGGTAGTAGATGAAGAGTCATGCCAGTGGTGTTAGCTTTCAATTTTTTTATCTTCCAATTTTAATAACATTTTATTTTGTTTGTAAATAGACTAAAACAACATTATTGCTGTGGGCAATGTTTTGTTCGGACTTTCTGAGCTAATCCTATATTAAGCAAGCAAGGAAAGCCTGTCAAATAGTAAAAGCCTTTAACCTATAAAGTGAATGAAATATCTGATGTTTTTCTACATACAGTGTATGCTCATTAAGTCCATATTTGCAATACTGATTCCTATGAAACAAAGATACTGATCATATATTATAGGGAATATACTTCTGTGTTTATAACTGTGGAACAAGGAGTATTCACAAAACCCAATAAGTTCCTAAAGATTGTGTGAAAATAAGGAGCTCTACATTAAGTCCTTTGCAATACTGATTCCTATGAAACAAAGATACTGATCATATATTATAGGGAATATACTTCTGTGTTTATAACTGTGGAACAAGGAGTATTCACAAAACCCAATAAGTTCCTAAAGATTGTGTGAAAATAAGGAGCTCTACAGTCAAGGGAAACCCTATAAATATCTCAAGTAAAGGGAAGGCTTTACTTGACAGGTCTTACTTTAAGAGATGGGAAAGAATTCACTTTGGAGAGAGTCCTTCTATATGTTCGAACAACATGGAAGAGCTCCAGTCACAGCTAGTGCCTCCCTTAACACCAAAATCAATCATCAGTGAGACACAGGCCGCAGGATACCTGGAATTACTAGTCCAATACTTAAAGAATTATTTGGGTTTATATCTTCTTCATTGACGTTGCTCCGTCATCACTGTATATATCAGATTTCTTGACTTCCCCTTGCTCGCAGAACCCCTTGTCATTTCTCTGAAGCAGTAATACAACTGGGACTCAGGGGTAAACTCTTTCAAGAACAAAAGAAAAAAAAAGGCACTGATCCTTCTAGTGTCAGTGAATTCATATAAATTGGGATTCACTGAAGGTTTCCAGAGAGAAAGAGGGGAAGAAAACCAAAACAGCCCCCTTCCCCATTATTAACAGCTTCAGAGAAGGCGTTACTTACCTTAATGAATGTTCATTCTGAAAATCTGCAGCTTGATTGCCCTTCAGATAAAATTTGTTTGTGTTCATAGAACTCATACAAATGAGGAGAGTTCTGACACCTCCGTTTCTGAGGTGAAAGACAGCGAAAGGCTCAGTGCCACAGGTCACCACAAGATAATTTGTGGTCAAATAGGGATTGATTGAACAACTGTCTCCCATATTTCTTGGTAGAGTCTCAGTGGATAACCCATCTTCTAAAAATTAGGTTCAGGTTCAGAAATATGTAGCCTTGCTCATTTTTATTTTGGATAATCCTCATGGTAAGATTCCAAGTTAAAAAATACTTTAAATTATCTCCAATTTTCAGGACTTTATTTATTGGGATGTTTGTAGGTATTTGATAATCTCTCCCCCCAACCCCAACTGTGATGCAAGTTAACAAGTTAAACTCTGGGCAAGCCTGAAAAGAAAAACTAGGAATTCATACTTGTTTGGGGGGGTGTGTGTGTGTGTGTTTTCATTTTTTTCATTTCTAACTTGAAATACTATTATGATGCAGTCTTTCTTAAGTAGGGAGAAATGAAGGGTTGCAGTATCATAAAGATACTGAGATACTGCAGACTGGCCAAATTAAATTTGCATTGATCATTAAACATATGTTGACAGGAGGATATGTCTGAGAGTGAGAGAAAAAGAGACATGTTCAGATATAGGTCCTCCAGACATTTTCCTTAAAGGAGTATTGGTATTGAAAGTAATCATAATTATCTGCTCCAGAATCAGAAGGTTAGGTTGGAAAGGTGAGCTGGAATCAAGGTTCTGTGCCTTGGCTGGGAAGAAATCTACGACAGTGGTGTTGGAATTGGGAGAGATTGTTATTGCTTGATTCGATTTTTCTGAAAAGCAGATTGACAGAATTTCAACATGTTTGAGGAAGAAAATTCAGGGAGTGATTTCTCAGATGAGGGTTTTGTTTCTTTGTTTACAACAATACATCATATGCTTCTCCTTCCTCCCATAGCTTCTCTGCCTGTTGCACTGTCTTCCTAAGTATTTTCTTCAAGATAATAGACCCAAATATTTATGAATCTTGTGTGTGGCCAGCAGGAGTAGGGAAGTGATTGTGCCCCTGTACTCGGCACTGGTGAGGCTGCACCTCGAATACTGTGTTCAGTTTTGGGCCCCTCACTACAAGAAGGACGTTGAGGTGCTGGAGCGTGTCCACAGAAGGGCAACGAGGCTGGTGAGGGGTCTGGAGAACAAGTC
>NW_008795127.1:6158088-6160629 GCF_000699145.1 Aptenodytes forsteri
TGGTGTTGGGTCGACGGTTGGACTCGATGATCTTAGAAGTCTTTTCCAACCTTAATGATTCTATGATTCTATGATTCTAATCTTAAATTGAAATGTAAGAGTAAAAAAGTAAAACTCTTTGCTGTCTTTCCTGAAGTTGAGAGTTAATTTTCATTGAGGTAGTCTGAGAGAAATTGTCAGTCAATACTCAGTGAGGTGTTACTACTCTGTATGTTCTATGTTAACCATATGGAAGAGTAATTAGTGAGTAGATGATGGTTTCAGTTTCATGTCAGTAAGAACTATGGGGGATTATGGGAAACTGCAGGTAAATTAAATACATTAGTGTGGAATATCACAACCATCGATATAATTTTACATGGATAAATGTGTAACAATCGTACTCACAGAGCTGCTCACTCAGTAACAGGGTTTTTCTTGATTCTTTGAGAAATAATCTGTTGAACACATATTACAGCTGAGTCAATAAACATTGCTGAATGTATTTTCAATATAAGTAAAATGTACTAAATAATAAAGATAAATAGATTATACAACAGATTACTGCAATCTGAATAGATCTGATAGAAATTATTTGATCGCTTTTCTTGGAACAAGCTATAGGAATGACTGGCATGAGTGGAACAAAAAAGTTTGTTCTGGACTGGGAAAACTTGCATTTAGTGACTGTTACCTTTTGCAAAGGATTCAGTCAGCTTCTCTGTCTCAAGAAAGGTAAAAAACTTGGATGTGGTGACAAACATTAATTGTTAAACATGTTTACACAGAGATTTATAAATGAAAGAGCTAAGTAAGTAATAAAAAAGGATACACATAGGACAAGAAAAATGTTTGTATTTTGTATAAAATCCAAGGTAGTAAATATGATGGAATGACACAAAAGGCTAACTCCTGTTTAGTATTAATTTTTTATTATAGATGGCTGATTTCGTGCCTGCTGATTTCATTTATGATAATAATTTTTACAAGTGTGATGCAGTATTATTGTTTTGGATATACATTGAATATTTGCTGGAAAGGGTGAAACTATTTTCTCTCCTTAACTTTTGATCTACTGTATTGTATACTTTCTACTGAAATCTTTATTTTGCCAAGTAAAGATTGCCATGGCATTGCTCTGGTACCTAATTGTGTAAAAATTATAACTTTATTGCAAGCACAAGGAAAAAGAATCACGAGTAAGGCCTATGTATTAGTAACAACAACAACCCAGGGAGCATTTTAGGTGTTGGGTACCATTTTGCCATTCTAGATTAATCTTGGTGGCCTTTTATAACTTGGGTGTTGCATACCATTCTAGGTTATTGTTGGTGGCCTTTTATTTCTTGAAGGTGACACATATCTTGCAGGTCCTGTATCATGTATCAGTGATGATGTCTTGTATATTCCTGGGCATTTTACATGGTGATAAATGCCTACCCTCAGCACCTTGGGTTTTTTTATTCATTTTCTGTTTTATGAGTCTTTAATATAAGTGGTTTCAAGATCTTTTCTGTAACATTTTTATATTTTACTGAAAACTGAAGGAATCAAGTAATTCCAGGTGTTGAGGCACTTGGAAATGGAAGAAAAAGTCCTCATCTAGTAGGATTTTATAGTCATAGGAGCTGGCAGGCCTTGGTTGCTGTCAAAAGTTGTATCTGATATATAAACTTGTTATATTACTACTATCAACATGATAAAGACAAATTCATTTACATCTTTTATAAAACTTTTATGAAATCAGATCAGATAATCTCCATGTTTCAAAATAAATTCATATGGACAATAAAGAACAGAAAATCTCAGTGAACAGTGGGAAAACATTTGTCCCAAAATAGTTCCATTTCTGACCTCATTTCTGATCCCTAATTCTAAAGGAAAACTTGCAAAATATCTTCAGCAAATAAATCTTGGATCTAAAACTAGCAGCACCAAAAGATACAGCAAGAATGAACTCAGTGGAAATACTTGGTTTATGACACATTATAATTTTCCTCACACCTCTGTCTCAGATAACCCTTCATTTTCCATAGGTAATAACTACCTTTCTCTTGCTGTTCCTCCAAAGCTAATGACTTATTCCCTTGCTAATCTCTCTCCGCTTCATGGGTGCTAACCATACTTGTCTCACATTAAATCTCATGGGAAGGGGATAAAACCAGGCCCACTAGATGATGAGCCTAGGGGTAGCATGCCGATGCTGGGGGCGAAATCGATAGCCCAGCTCAAGTGCATCTACACCAATGCATGCAGCATGGGCGGCAAACAGGAGGAGCTGGAAGCCATTGTGCAGCGGGAGAGATATGACTTAGTCACCATCACAGAAACACGCTGGGGTGACTCCCATGATTGGAGTGCTGAAATGGATGGCTATAAACTCTTCAGAAGGGACAGGCGAGGAAGGAGAGGCAGTGGGGTGGCTCTGTACGTTAGGGAGCGTTTCGATTGCCTAGAGCTCAACAATTGTGATGATGATACGGTTGAGTGTTTATGGGTAAGGATGAGGGGGAAGGCCAACGAGGCAGATATCCTGCTGGGAGTCTGTTATAGACCACCCAA
>NW_008795127.1:6163325-6183842 GCF_000699145.1 Aptenodytes forsteri
AGTGATAGGACGAGAGGAAATGGCCTCAAGTTGTGCCAGGGGAGGTTTAGATTGGATGTGAGGAAAAATTTCTTTACTGAAATGTGGGGATTTAAAAGGGTGGTTAAACATTGGAAGAGGCTGCCCAGGGAAGTGGTTGAGTCACCATCCCTGGAGGTATTTAAAAGACGTGTAGATGAGGTGCTTAGGGACATGGTTTAGTGGGCATGGTGGTGTTGGGTTGACGGTTGGACTTGATGATCTTAGAGGTCTTACAAACCTTAATGATTCTATGACTGTATGATTGTATGATTTGATGATTACCTAGCTGATGAACAGAATTAAGTTAAGAGTCAAAGCAATTGTACTCAATTTGTATTTCCTTCTGTTTCAATGTGAGTTCAGTGTGTGAGTTCAATGTTCAGTGTGTGAGTTTATCCCTTTAGCTATACCAGTTGGGCTAATAAGTGATACGACTTTTTCCTGTATCTTTGCCTTCTGCTTTCTAGCTAGTTACTTCTGATATTTTTCATATGTCATGGGGGAAAGGTAGTGAGAATATGATCTACACTTGCACATGATCTACATAAATCTTCATTGATCCTGCCAAATTATCTGAATTTAAACACAGGGGAGTGTCACAAAGTAAGAGATTTTGTAGCAATACTGGCTTGTGAAGTTCCTGTCCAAACTTTGTAGTCATCAACCTTTTAGCCATTGCAGTTGAATTTTTGTATCACTAGATGACTGAAATAACCCATTAAAAAAAAAAAAAAAAAAAGGCACCCTAGCCAGGGATACAGTTTACAGGGGAGCACGGCTGATACCAATGAACTGTGGCTGGGGGGGGCAGATGAACAGCCAGGAAAGTTACCGCTTCGGGCTGCCTGTATTGCTTTGAACCTGGTTCTTGCTGAACTGCAAACAACCAGTTGTCCTCTGAGGGTTACTCACAGTAAGATCTAGGAAAACCAGATTTGTAAAAAGCAACGTCACTATTATAAGAACAGATTTATGCTTTTTCTTTGGCTTTCACATCAAGTTGGTCACAGAAGTCCCCCTATGTCATTACTACTCTGTCTCACTAGATGAAAAAAATCAGCCTTATGTTCCAGCACATAAACAAATGGTGTTTAATTCACAGCCTTCTTATATTAACAATTTAGTTAAATGAATGTTTGATTTTATATTTTTCTATTTTTATGTATTGTTTTTCACACCGTACTGTAACTTGACATGCTCTTTTCTGATTCCTTGTGAGCAAGACTATCCAACTTTATTTAGCAGGCATTATGTTTAAAGCAAGAAAACCCAAAGATTAATGAGATTACAGTAAAAGAATGGAAAGTTGAGGCTGTCTTAAGACTAGAAGAGCATTTAGAAGGTGTCAGCAAGGAATGCAGGTATAAAGATCTATTACATAATTGTATTAAACAGAAACCTCACCGAGTCGTGGGCTCATCTCTGCTGCTATGGAAACTGTTTTCTGGGTAGTCATAGAATCAGTGCACTGAAGTGATTACAAGCAGGGAAGGATGTGAAACACAATGTGAAACTTCTTTTTGAAATACTGATAAATGTCTAGACAGATAAAAATGGATTTCAATAAATGAGGAATACATAGTAAAATATTTTGAGATTTTATAAACTTTTCTTCTTCCCACTGAAACGAAAATAAACTTTTCATTATTTTTAAGAACTATCCAGTGGTCTGGCACTGACAATGAAATTATGGGATGTAGGAGACAAAGTTCAAAGGAGGTAATATAGCAGCTTGAATGTGTTTGATCATGCATTCCAGTATTTCTGAAGAAATCTTTCTAAATTAGAAGTCAGCACAGCTGATACATTTTCTAGTAATCATGGGGAGGTATCTTATGAATTAGTATTTTCACTGAAAAAGTTTATTACTTGAAAATTTTGCAGTTACCTAAATAATGACAAATAATGTATCTGAGTTAATGGGATACACTTCTTGGGATTACATCAATGGACATATAATTCAATTTCACAATTTTCTTTGTGAGAATTTGTCATTGTTTAGTTTCAACCACAGAAAAACTCCCCATAGTGAATCCCCAGTTTTGAAATGGTCTGTAATTTATTTTATTTTGGCTTTTTAATGGGATATCCTGCATGTAAAATTGCTTACAGTTTTTAGTTGCTGCTTTGTGAGTTATCTATATGTAGTCTATTGCAGTAGTGGCAATGGCTCTCAGTTCATGACCTATTAATGGCTGTATGTGCTCAAACAAAAAGACAGTCCCCAAATATATCTTAAAAACAAACGAATTTCTTTCACAATAGCGATCTACAGGCAAGGTTAAAATACTTTGTCTGTTCACTGGGAAGGCATATGTCCAAAATTAAACATTTTTAAACTGACATATAGGTGAAGAGATTGCCTTGATCAAAATTATTACTCATCAAGTGTTCACTTGGATATGTGAACACAGTCCTGCAAAATGACCACTCCAGCTCTTCTCTCATGTTCTCTTACCAGCGTAATGAGTTCATTGGGCTTGTCATGGCATCTGAGGAGCACTGGCAGTTGGGATGGAGGGGCAGTGTCAGAACTCCCTTTCAGCTGTCATGAATGGGAACAGCAGCTGCTGCTGCTGTAGATTTCATGTTGTGAGACCACGTCTTGAGCCAGTGTAAGTCAGTGCTGCATGCAGCTACTGTCTCCCAGGCTCTCTGGTACTACGGGTGTTTCCCAGCTCTCACACATTCCTCTTCCACTCTCTCCCATTTGGTTTTGTAGAGTCTGACAGAGACCTTGATGGGTGGTTTTTGTGCTCTCTTGATTCAAGTAATAATATGGAATTGCAGATAGATGACAGAGTTTGTCCGTGGCCATCACACCTACATGAAAAGATCTCACGATTACAGTCAGTGCTTGTATGGTTGGCAATTTATGCCTTTGTTCAGAGGACATATATTTTAAAAGTTGGGGGTAAAATAAACTATTGCAAACTTGATAGAAGCTTTACAGAAAGGCCTCAGCTTTTATTCATACCTTCTGTCAGTTTTACAAAACTCAGAATCTTCATTTTGGCAATACTGAATAGCCAGTTCACATCTCCTGTAACTGGTATTAAGTTATATCATTTGCAAGTTAATAAGGATAGAGTGCACATTTAGAAGGACAGAATTTAGCACCATGTATTTCATTAGGCATCTTGCCTTCCCTATGGTGTGTTAAGGTGTTCTCATTTATATGAAATCCCCACAAGTCTGCTGCAGGAACCTATTGGCAACACAGTTGTGAACTCAGGAACACTTGCCAAAGAAGCAATAACTTTACCCCCAACTTTTAAAATATATGTCCTCTGAACAAAGGCATAAATTGCCAACCATACAAGCACTGACTGTAATCGTGAGATCTTTTCATGTAGGTGTGATGGCCACGGACAAACTCTGTCATCTATCTGCAATTCCATATTATTACTTGAATCAAGAGAGCACAAAAACCACCCATTAAGGTCTCTGTCAGACAAATAAGGGAAAATCAAATGCACCGACTCACCAATTATCTCACTTCTGGGTATGAGAAGACAGTAATAAAATACTGTTTTTATTATCTGCTTTAGAACTGAAGTAGTAGAGATTGAAATAAATCTTGAGATAACTGCATAGCAGCTGGAACTAGATAGTACAGGCCTACTGCAATGAATTCTAAGATATTTTGAAAAATAGTAATATATTATTAGATCTATTTGGTACTCTCATATGAGAAGATAATTGCAAATTATGAAAAATACCAATAACAAACTATTACGGAGATACAGTATGGTTGTTTGAGTGGTGGATGGATAAAACAATTTCTGAAACAAAGTCAGTTCTAATTGTGCCAAAACCTTCAGCAGTTAAATAGGTATCATATAGGTAGTGTATAACTTAGTTTTGTCAAATATTATTTCTGTAAAAGCACATATGAATTATACTGCTTGAAAAAGAAATACATTTAATGTATGGACTGAACATGCATGTCACAACACACAGGTTCTAAAAATGAAATACAGTACTTTCTGATGTGTTGAATTCTTAGCTACTTATGCCACAGTTACTTGATAGGTAAGAAAGCACTGAGGGAAAAACAAATAGCTTGTTGTTCTCTGCTATCAGTAAGGTTTCAAAGCCACCATGTTACTATGCTGTAGTTTCCTTTTTTCAGGCTATTGTGTGAAGTTAAACTGCTCATTTGCAACTCTGAAAACAGTTTTGGGACACAAATTCTGCTTCAGAAGGAGCAGTATTCTCTTTTATGGGATTTAGTATGAAGAAGTCTCTTCATAGGATTCTGCTCTATCTGCATCCTTCTATCCACCCAGGCCTACTCATTCACTTGAAATTGACCCTGTATGAAAAGATTACGGGTGCTCTGTTTCCCTACGAACAGCAGGGAATTATGAGTCTACAAAGGGATTGAGTGGGGTAGGCCTGGGTCTCTCTTCAAATGCCTTCAGAGCAAAGGGAGTAGGGTGGGTATGGGTCTCTCTTCAGAGGCCTTCCTTCAGTTTGGCACTACCTTGAAATGGAATCTCTGAAGTGGGATCCATAACTTCGTATAAAAGAACATGCTTGTATTCAAAAGTCTGTATAGGTTCAGTAATACAAGAAATCAGAATCTGTGCAAAGCAATGGAACATGCATTTTTCAGTCAATCATTGATAAAAAGAGAGCACAACCAGGAAATTGATTCAGAAGCTAAAAACAATTCAATGATATAGCACGGGTTGAAAATTATTTACTTTAGATTTTTTGATATAACATTGCATTTCCATATGCCAAAAGAAATGTTTCCCCACGGACATTTGTAATGTTATCTTGAATAACAGATTAGTGACTTCTTTATACATGGTGGTAATAAGATCTATTTCTTTGAGTGCTGCAATGTTACCTTCATGTAGATTTATGGAACTGTGCTTTTGTGCTTTCTGGAAGCTCTGCAAAAATCTATACTGAATTAAAGAACGTATTCTGAAACTTTCTGTGGTATTTGTAATTTACTCCAATGTCTTTCATGGAATTTTTTAGCTTTATAATATTAGAATTCAGTACTATAACTAAGCTCTAAATCTAAGTGAAGTTGGAAGATCAAAAGGAAGGGAGTTTAACCTAAATGTTTTTGTTGAAATTCTGTTCTTAAGTCCAGTGGGAACTTTGCTTCAGTAAACAGTGAAAAGGATGATAAGACTTGATCATAAATTTTTTGAATACCTGGATATAAGGAAATAAGATATATCTTAGGATACCCTAAGATTCGTAAGTTTAATTTTTTTAATGATTTTGCTGTAACAGTTTTTCAGCATATGTAATTCAGCGTATGCAATTTATGCAGCAATTATCTAATAATGTTGGAGAATTAACTCCTAATTAAACAGTCATACATAGTGATGCAAGGCACGGTAAAATAATAAGTGTCTTACAGAGAAGTAATACCGTCCTTTCTTTCACAATGCTGTGTGGTTACTTCTTTTGATGCAGAAATTTCTGACATTTTCAGTGCTTTTTTAACAGTTTGATAGGCCATGTCCATGTCCACCTAGAAGTGTTTACCATGATTCATTGAAAACTGCACACTTAAAATCCCTAAAACTTAACAGCTTATATGACTAAAAAGAATTTGTAATTAGAGTCATATACTGTGCCTAAACAGCAGCTGATTCAAAAATATTAAATGTCATTTGCGCAGTGACTATATGCTGTGTATTTGAGTATTACTCGTTTTTCTTTACTCTGGCTGACCCTTTCTGTGCTTACATTTAAACCATAACATGAAAGTAAGGACTAAAGTTAAAAAGTAGGAAGTGTTTGCTGTAACTTACAGGCCATTGCAAGTTTTCAAGTGTATTAACCTCTGTGAGAGCTCTTTGCGGACTTGCTTTATTAACATCCTTGATGACCTATTGATGAATTTTTCTGAACATTCACAAAGTGCTCAAGAATATTAATCAAAATTTAGCAGGATGTAAAATCCAGCTGGGTAAGATGGCCTCTTTTATCCCATTTAAATCCAACTATTATTTTTATTTTGCTGTATGTTTGAAAAAATTTTTGTTTGTCAATGAAAATTTTCATTTGTATTTTCCTTTGAGAAGGATTAAAACTCCACTAAGTAGATTAAAAATTATATACAAGTCATAAATTGCACATAATAACAAGCATATGACAATTTATAAATCTCTTTGTATATGCCACTACTTTATATACACTCAAACACTTATTTGTATAGATCTAAACTAATAAAGTAGAAAGCTTGATTATACTGTCTAAATTAATAGTCTCCCTGCACAACTCTGAAGGTACATTAGCACAGTCTAGACCTAAGGAAAGAGCAAGTACAGAACCTCCTCACGTCTGTTCGGGCAGTGTTTATTACTGGACTCTGACACATCATTCTGTCTATGTGAATAATAGCAGAATATTAGATTTTCAGTGTATTGTCTACTAGACAAAAGGTTTGGGATTGGTTGATTTTGATGCCATGTGAAGCAATGCGCTACTGAGTCATATGGCATTGCTTATCAGTGTTGCTTTGTTGCTCCTCTTAAGTTTTCCGCTTGACTGTTCCTGTGGTACTGATTGTTTGGCCAATTTTCCACCAATTTTACAGTTCACTCATGCAGTCCACATGTCCTTTGTTTGGCTACCAGGATACAGTGGGAGACTGTATCCTAAAGCTTTGCTAAGATCAAGATAAATTACATCATCTGCTCTCCCTTCCATCTACAGAACCAGTCATTTGATTATAGAAAGTTACTTTAATCAGGTGTGATTTGCTAAAAATCACCTTTTTGTTCCCTTTGTCCTTTAGTTGGAATATTAAATAATGTCAGCTACAAATGAGTTTAACACAATATATTTATTTTTAATAATAAATAAATGAGAAGTAAAGTAATATGTTAATTATTAATGCCTCTGTGCTGCTTGGTAATTATTGGACTAATAAAGTAGCCTCAGGGAAACTTTTTGGTATTAAGATTTAAACTCAGTTTGGGGAGAATAACGGAGTGGACCATGGGACATCTGCACTTAAATTGAAATGAATTACCAGAAATATAGCAGATGAACAGCCACATTTTCCTGCATAGGTTCAATTATTTTTTAGGCAATAAGTACAATAAAACTTCAGATTGATTGATATATCACATTATATAGTCCATATACTAGGAAAGTATATAGGAAGTCAAAGCATTCATATCTTGTATTCAAAATACAAAGAAATTCAGGCAAATAAAAAAATCAACAGGAACAGGAAGAACCAACTACAGTCTAAAAAAGTTCTAATTCTGGAAACATTTCAGCAATAATTGTTTACAGCACTTCGTATTTCTCTGGAATCCCTGTACTTTGGATAAATTAAAGTTTAGTCAACCATTCACAAAAAAACCTCAAACAAATGACTGGTCACTGTCTTTTTACTTTGAAAGTATCAGCAATACTGGTTACAGTGAGAGACAGAAATTGACCAAGAGATCATTCCAGTAAAAAAAATAGGGATCCTTATCTGTTTGTTGGGGTTTTTTTTTCCCCAATAGCCATTTTTCCCCAATAGCCATATATTAGATGCTAATGGTAAAGGAAAATGCTTTTCAACTCTGGTCATAAAGGTTTCCACCACCAATATGAAAAAATATGTATTTTCTTTAAATTTAATTGAGTACATTTAGATGCAAAAAGAACATAAAACTTACATAAAACAAATTTTGGAGAACAACAGTTTTATGGGCAAAAGGTCAAAAAAAAGGACAGTAAATGCAACTGATATTTATATCACTTATTTTGATAATATCTTAATGTGAAATTTAACCCCAAAAGATACAGGACATTAGATATGACTAGGTCATAGAAGAAAGCATACCACATGAAATAACTTTATATCTTAAGAGTATTAGTCTCTGTAAGTGCCTTAGCTAGCTAAGACTCCTGCAGTGGGCAATGTAGGTAACTGTCTGTGCCTTGTTTCTGTATTTATTTCTTTGCAGATGATTTTCATTTCAGAAAAGGTTTGTTTCCATACAATATTAACTGTGTTGGTTTATTGCTAGTATTTTAATAAGGTACATCATAAAACCAAAATTAGAAAAGGTGTTTCTTGTTTTAAAAGAAGTCACCTGTGCTTAACTGCTTGTGCAGCACAAAAGCTTGATGAGATAAGCCCAACTTGTCTTATACGAAGCTGCAAACATATTTTAAAATTTGATCATTGTCTGCTGAGATATTAACATACTTTAAAAATACTGTAGCAGGTAATAATCCTGTTTCATGATAAAATTATAGTGGTGCAGAATTCTTTTACTGGAGATGCAGTGAGCTGGTAAGATAGTGGCACATTCAATAACGCTGCTAGAGAAATCAATTTATATTTCATGGGGCAATTTTCAGAAACTTATAGCATGAACTTTGTGTTATTTAAGTGTCATATTTGCTGTATGCCTTCGTGGTTTAATTATATAGCAATCATTATCTTTACAGAATGCGGTGTATGGGATAGTAGTAACACAGAGGTAAATTCACTGGGAGAAGGGATAACTAAAGCTCTAAGAGCATTGCCAGATGCAGTGCACGCTCTCAGGGTTGCATGACTGGGAGATCTGCCATGCTGCTGTATGCCGCTTCTCCACTTTCATTCCCAGTGAGTGCAGCTGGGTCTGCCATAGATTATTTTTAGACTAGTCTGCATTTGTGCATGTCTTGTGTTGTTCATTAGAAACATCTCAAAAATAGAATGTAAGTGGTGATAGAATAATTTAGAACAGTTTGGGGAGAGGGATGAAATAGCAGAATGGATTCATCCGTAGGAGAGAGGAAGAAAGTTCACAGAAAGATTTGGAATAGACTCCAGTGATGCTCCAAACCATAAATCTTATCCTTATGGAAAACACCATTATGGTGGTGTTTTCTTATAAATAGAAAAAATCCTGTTAATCAGCATGGTGTCTTTGTCATCAGAGTAAATCATCTCTTTCCCCTACTTTCCCTTACCTCTCCTGCTGCTGGGGTGTGGAAGGAAGGGTGCTTGAGTGTCTGTGTCTGTGTTTGTGGGAGATCTAACTTTGCTATAACCGCTTTCACCTGATGGCAGCAGGAGCAGCTTGTCCTAGATCTTCCAGTCAGTCTTGGGGACAAACTACCTCTCTCCTTGTCTTCCCAGACTTTGTCCTTCTTGGAATGAGTAACCTACCTCTTTCCCCTCCATATTTGAGGGAAACAGTCTGAGAGGAACAAGACACTACAAGGAGGGGGAACAAAGTGTAACTGCTGAGCAGGAGAGCAAAGGCATCTTTGGAGACTTCTCTCGTCACCTCCCAAAATCCCCATTAGACCTCACAGTTCCTGTGTTCCCACAGACTCCTATTTCTTCTCCATTGGTTTCACCACCCCGGAGTAACTCATATATCCTCTTTTTTCTGATAACAGCTGTATTTCAAAGCAGTGAAGATGATACTGCTTTAGTCCTTACTAAAGGGAATTGTTATTAAGGATTATTATAAGTATTTTAAAGGTTATTAAAATGTTAAGATAATTCTTCCTCTTATATTTTGTGCCACAAAAGGTTATTATAATGGAACAGTCTTTTCCCCTGTTTTTAGAGCAATGAGTTCATTATTTTCTGACTTTAAAGAAAAATACCTCAGATTTGGTAACTTGTACAAAACCACCAAGATCACAAATATCTATGAGTATTTGGGTCAGAGCTCCATCTGGAAAAGAGAACTGGCCACAGTCTTTGTCAGTGAGTTGTGGAAAATATCATAGACTCTTTTAATCATGACCAAAAAAAGTAAATAAATAAAATGACCTGCTAGTGAGATTGAAACTTAATTGTACCAACAAAGTGAAAATGATAGTCTGTGATCTGAGAATGATAAATATATTATCATCAATCATTTCAATAAAATTCTAGTACATAGCTTTCTTTTCCAACTAGAATTGGAAAATGAAGTAGGATTTCCAGCTAGTATTGTTAAAAGAAAAAAAAATAGACTTTGTAAAAGTATATAAAAAGAAAAAAATGCAAAGGCTAGAAATGAATGATATTGCCAGGCTTGATTCTTCCTTATTCTTATAGAAGTATATAAAAGCCATCCTATCCCTTCTTTACCTTGGCAAATGCTACAATGGCACACAATTCTAGTGCAAATTCTAGGGGGAAAAAAGGACACTTGCAGACTAACTGTATCTGGAAGTATCAAATCCTGTCCTAAATAAGAACCTTTTCTTTTTTTCTAGTGCATTCTAGGGGGAAAAAAGGACACTTGCAGACTAACTGTATCTGGAAGTATCAAATCCTGTCTCCAATAAGAACCTTTTCTCTTTCTTATAGGTTTCTCTGTCACTAATCCCAAAAGTGAAACTCATTAGTTTAAACTGCAGTGCTATTTTAATGCCAAGTCAATGGTGCAGTAAGTTCTAGTCATCCTGACCGGAAGACAGAAAGTGTGATCCACCACTAGAAACGAGCTTAACATTTAATCTATTATAGAAGTTTTATGATAGTTACTCAGATGACATCAGTACAAGTAGGTTAAATGAGAATTGCAGGGTTATAAAACAGTGGTTTAGCTGTAGTAGTGTAGGTTATTGTCATCCAGATTACCAATCAAAGAATTGAGTAGAGATTGTGCAGTAAGTCCATGAGCAATAAGAAAATGTTCATATTGTTAAAGTTGCTTTAGCATGAAACAGATGGCCCAGATTTTTATCAGCTCTGTGGTTTCAATCATTAGTTTAACTGCAGTAATACGATACTGTCTTTGCAATGCCAATGCAATTCACCTCATTACTCCTGGGTAAGCCACACTTGTTAAAATAATGAAAAAAACCTAATGTTTGTGTGTGTTTGTGTTTTTATATGGGAGACTATATTAGTGGCTGATGCAATTACTACATCAAGCACCTAAGAGAAATATTAAAGAAAAATTGCAGGAAAAGATCTGGTTTGGATTTCAGGTAGAATAAAAGCATCTTGTACTCAGACCAGAGGAGAACAAATGAATAGAAGAAATACTCAGTCTGGAATGAACAACCCTAACTTAATTTTTTTTGCCACCAAACAAATCCTGAATACAGCAATTTGCAGTATCACCCTACAGAGATTCATGTGGCTACTAAAGGATCATAAAAGATACGACAAAATATTTGGTACCTGTAAAGTATTAGTCATTGAACTGAACAAATCCAGCAAGATAACAGCATATACAATTTATGACACAAACTATGTTCTGTGGTATTTTATAGAAATGAATGGAAGCAATATGAATATTTCAGTCCCTATGTATACTTGCACTGCACTAAAGATTGATGTAGGAGGAATGTTTGCTATATCATTATAAAAGAAATATATCTTAAATTAGATGGTTTTAGACATTAAAGTCATGCAAATGTATCAGTTACTTAGAAATTCTCTTTAAATACTGACTTCAGTATTCTTAAGGGAGAATATACATTGTAGTGTTGCTTTAAGCAGAAATTCTCTATAATATTTCAAGGCAACACTGGTTTTATTTGACTGGTTGAAAAATTCTGAATGAGACCTTAGAATATTAATTTTCTCTATCATCTATATTTCATCAAGATTTTTTTTAATTTTTGTGTGTGTGAAAAATGTTTTTGAAGAAATGCATAAATTCTGACAATTTAATCATGTTAAGGGTTGAATTTCTAAATTCTAAAATTCTGAACTAGGTGGAATCAAATGGTCCTAAGTGACCAGAGTTACAGACACCTGAGTCTGTAACAAATTCGGTTGTTGCTTGTGGATCTCTATTTTCAAGGTTGAATAGAAAAGGTTTCTAAAAGTTAGGTTTCCATTTAGGCTGATTCACAACACCTGTAGATCATTCAATTTTATTCTCATGTAGAAAGTTTACACAACCGGTTTTCTGGTAGTTTATTACATACAGAGCTGGAAATGAAAGTAATTTGGTGCAAGTCTTTCATATTTGGTCATTTTAATATTGTGAATTGGAAATGTGCTGTATGCTGGAATTATTTATAACTAGAATTATATTTCCCATCAAAACTGATGCCATAGAACCATATAAATCCTAGGAAGAGAGATATATTTAACCTACTCTATAAATTGCAAGGATAAGATTACACTGGAAGAATTAACACGAAATTGTTCTTTCATTTGTCATTAACATTTTCTTTAGACTTTACAGTCAGATTTGGTATTCTAAATAAGTGAATAAAAATCTTACTTCATTAAGCCCTGGCTATTATCTTTAAAGGGGACATACTTTCAAGGTAACTTGAAATTACTTCAGGTAATGGCTAGGGAGGGGAAG
Source organism: Aptenodytes forsteri (assembly GCF_000699145.1). NCBI lineage: Eukaryota > Metazoa > Chordata > Aves > Sphenisciformes > Spheniscidae > Aptenodytes > Aptenodytes forsteri. The sequence continues at coordinate 6,175,604 of NW_008795127.1, forward strand.
TTAATAGAAAAAACCCTCAAAGTTAGTTTCCTACACTTAAACCTAGATCATCAGTTTAGTAGATTTCATTGCTTGGATTTTTTTTTTCCATTTCCGGCACTAATCAGCTCACAGTATAATTGGCTGATTTTAATTCTGTTTGGTTGCTTTCCTCTTATGTAGTTGTTGAAGAATTTGGATGCTTACTGGACTTAGTATTTTAAATTAATTTTTGAATTGCTGCTGTTTGCAGTAACATTATTAAAATAGGGGAACACAAGAAAAAAAGAAAAATATGGCCAATTCCTTTCAAATAATTCTGTATGACCTGTACATTTCTGAGACTTCCACTTGCTTTTATGGGAGTTCCCTCACTGCAAGAAGAATTCCTTTGCTTTGAATGTTATTGTGTGAGAGCAAGAAGATCTATTAAGACTTTACGAAATGTGACATAGGATGGAGTTCCAACCAAAAGAATAGGTTCCACAGAGCTACCACTAGCAGGGCAATCAGAGCCTCCTTTGGCTGTCAGATTGTTTCACTCTGTTGTTAAATCCCTATAGTAAACCAATGCTGAACCAATGAAAAATGTGGATCTTGAATTATATTCATGAAAAAGATGCAGGTAAGATATTCGTAACAAAATCAATAGTGGACAAAATAAAATGGGCTAACATATATATAAGTATTGTTTTCCTAGAGGACTCAAAGATATCATTGTCAATTATAATGCAGCAGAGAACTCTACATCTGATTGATCAGAACTCTAGATCTGATTGATCAGTCATTTAATCTCCTAGTGTAGTAGAGAAGTAAAAAGAGACTGATAATCTGCCTCCCTATAGACTCTATCTTTGTATGATAGGTAGAAATATCCATCAACTGTGGCAAAAGGAAGGACTGATTCAAAGAGCTAAGGTTGGGGTTCTTGTTGGTTTTAAATGCAAAGGCATCACATTTTAATTAAGTGCAAAGAAGTTTTCAAAGCTGAAATTTTTCTTCCATTTCCAGAAATTGTTTGAATTTACAAAAAATTGAATTTTTGAACAAAGAATATTTTAGCGGGGAAATGTAAAGTTCATTTCTACCGACCTTGATGATACTTCTGTTTTCTGTTTCTATAAAATATCACAGCATTAGTGGCAGGGAGAAGATTTTGGGGGAAAACAAAATTTGAGGGATTTTAAGCAGAGATTTCATGACTTGTTTTAAGTTTATAACATGAAGGAATTGTGTTTTCTCCGATTTTGCATGTATATCTTAGACTGGAAAGAAAATTTGCTGCACACAATTAATGTGGTTATGGAAAAGACTGCAGAGCAAATAACCAAGTTTAGAGATAGATTTGTTGTGTTCAATCTGGAATCTAAAACGTGTTTATTGCTGAAGAATGCCTTACCTGCTTTACTAAGTGGATACATAGGAGCATGGAAACTGAAATTCTGCAGTCATGCTTCAGTCAGTTACATTAAGGTGGTCTTATTTCAAACAGTTCAGTCTTACCTTCCTTTTCTTCCTTATATGAAAATGAAGACCAAGAAAGCCAACTATGACAGTGCTAAAAGAATACACTAATATCTTCTCAAATCAGACAGTACAGAGCAAGAAAATACAAAGTATGACTTAGTAACCTATAGGTGGGATTTGAATCCCAAATGTTTAAGCTCAGTCTGCTCTCCATGTTGTTTCCTGCCACACCGCTGTCATCCAAACGTGGAGAGCACAGGTTAGATAAACATTTCTTCTGTGAAATCCTCCCTTGTATTTCTTAGATCATCTCCCTATTCATTTTGGTGTTATCTAGGGCTAAGTATTTTCCAGAATATTTTTCATGAATGTGTGTGTGTCATGAGAGTACTTTAGGATTAATTTTGCTGACGGTGATAGTACTAACACATATCAACATGAATTCATTTGATATTCCTCTGATTAACACTGTTTTCAAAGGGATGGCATTTTAATTCAGCAGCAGTAAGTAGATGTTACTCGTTAGTATGTTTTCTGATATCTGGTACCTTTACAGTTCCTTGCAAGTTCTTAATCATTGTGAATAGCTTTGAAATTCCATTGGTTTACAGAAGAGTTAGATATAATTCAGACAGGTAACTAAAGCAAGTATGTTTATTTATTATCATCTTATTTGTTTTGCTTTTGCTTTAATTAATCCTTTGTTGTTGTTTTCCCAATTTGTCATTTCTTTTTCTCCAGCCTCTGAAATTAAATGTTTGGAAACTGTGTGTTCTGTTACTTACAAAAATATAGATAACTCACAGTATACGTGTGTGAGTGGTTTCTGTACTTGCTGTGATTATGGAAATTGTTTGCATAAACATTTGCTGAACTTAAAATGAAAAAATATATGAATATAGAAGGGTGGGAAAAAAAGATTATTATAATTTTAAAATACTTATTTTTTTAAAGCAAAAGTGTTGGCATTTTCTCCAGAAGTTTTAAAAAATATAATAAATTATAAGTTAATAATTTTATTTCATGAATACTTTTCCTGGATCATGTTAATGTATATTTCAAAAAATAAAAAATTCACACATCTTGTACAGTGGTTTTTGAAGAAAACTACAGAGAAGTATAAAAAAACATGCATCGTATGAGGGATTTTCATTAACATTCCTACTTTATTCTGTTACATTTAACTCTAAATTGGTTCTTGATTCTGCTGATCAGCATTGAAGATGTACAGTGTAAAACTGCTATGATAATGCACTTGTTAATGTCAGTATTTCTGCCTCATATTGCTCAGTTTGGCCATCTAGGATCTTTGCATGTCATTGTGTACTACGTCCGTGGGAATAGGAAGAGTATGACTAAAAGAAATATAATCAAATCTTCCAAGGGTTATTTAAGTAACAGTGTTCTTGTTCGCTTCCAATTGGACCTTAATTTAACTTCTTTTCAGCCTTCCATTTAGTAAAAGTAAATTAAATTGAAGAAATTTAGTCACGTGGACCTAATTTATATTTGTGCCTGAGGTATTCATGAAGGAATTTAGTGTAGGTTTAAGAAAACGGCCTGGACTGTTTCCATAGATGGATTACTGATATCAGAGAAAAGTTCTGTAACTTAAAGGCTCAATAACCATCAACAAATTTGTCTGAGTCAGGAAGTCCCAATCTGGGAAGTTCAGTAATTACTTCTCAGCAAGGGAATGATTAAGTTGGGACATGGTATCTTGAAAATGTGATATTAGTGCCATGCCTTCTGTGAAATAGCAAGGACTTCATGAATAGATGCACAGTATCTCAATACAAATGACTACAGAATTCTATCATAAAAGCATTCTCTGAAATATTTCAATATCAAAGGCAACAAATATCAGTATGTATCCCAAAGTAACTTAGATCAGGATTTGCTGCCACACAACTCCTTGCTGAAACAAAATCTCAAACATAATGTATTACCAAATCACACAGTTTGCATGTGGAAGTGAAGTTGCCTCATATACTCTTTGTCCCACAGCTGCTTGGTCATGGCCACATTCTTACAATTCCTGGTATGAAAGCTCCTGAAACATCTGGATTTACTAATATTCCCCCTATGAGAAGTCTGAACACCATACTTCCAAGCTGTTGTCTTGAACTATTATCTGTCCATTGTGGTTTTTTGTTTGCAAGACCTTTTTTAATTTTTTCTTTATTTGTCTTGAAGAGTCTGTCAGTGTGTTGGTGAATTTATACCTTATGATATACACTTCAAGCTGTTTCACAGGGACAGAATTATACTGCAGTCCTATCTCACGTTTCTCCATAAGGGAATCCCAGAAGTCCACCTGAATCAGCCAATGAATCTATTGTCTTTCAAATTATACATGACAGGATACATACAAAGAATGGATATGGTCAGTCCTATTCTGTTACTATAATGAAATGGAAGTTGATCAGGTTCTGTGGCTGGGCTTAATATAATTCTCTCAGGGGTCCCAAAATACTTATATTAGCTGAATGTGAATCTTTAATGTGAACTCACTTTAATACACCACAGCATAGATCCTGCTCCCTAGTCCTACCTGGCCATTCCTTAATTTTATCAATAGAAAAAAGCCAAATCTAGTGTGTGTGCTTGCCTATGGCCATATATGGCCCTTCAGAAAGGGAGCTATTTAATAACAAAGAATCTATAATTAACTGAGCAGTCTGTTTGTTTTTAGATGTCTATTACTTGCCCCAAAATTTCTAAGCTTATTGCAACAGAATGCAGGCAACATCTTCTGCCCTTTTTAGTTACAGGCTGATAACTCTGTCTGCAAGGCAGCAGTGTGTCAAATAATATATCTTGGCTCTGTGGTTAGATCGGATATTTTCATTTGACTACTGAGTTGAAACCTGCCTCCCACGAAGAATATTTCTCAGCTGTCACCTAAATGGGAATTAACAATGACATATCAGGAAAAAAAGTAAGTTTTTAAAAGTCCTGCAAAAAAAAAGTCCTGCAAGACACAATTTTTTAGTATCTTAGAGTAAAGCCTGTGACTCATTTTCTGAATTCTTCCTCTTCCAAATCCTCACCATCAATGTGCTTATAATTGTGAAGCCATGAAGACTAAAAAACTTTTGATGCCTTCTTGTAGGGTGCTCACACAGCCCCAGCAAATTCTGGTATTCAGTGACTCAGAGCATGGATTCACATACACAATTGGACTTTCCTACCTTTTCTTTCTAAAACTTACTTGAAGTCACGTCAGTAGAAAACAGCCTAAACAATGAACTATTAAAAAATCAATTTTTCCCCAACTTGCAGCGTACAGATGTGTTGTGATGAGCTCTGTAGCATTCATTAGAAGAACTTTTCATAAATGAATACAATGAAGTTTCCTACAGCTAGGTAGAAATCAGTTTGGATGAAGTAAAGCTCTCATTTTTACATTCTTTGAAATGAATAATTATGCTTATTTTAAGAAGTCTTGAAAATGGCGGAAAACTTGCTCAGGTTCTAGTCTAATAACCTTCGTACAATGCTGTGTTCTTTCCTTCCTGAATGGCACTGGTGATTGATACAGTTATACAAGAAAGAAAACTAAGCTCCATCCTTCCTAGCACAGACAAACCGTATCAAGGAGCTTAATGAGCTTTAACTTCATCGCTTTATTTGCAAAAAAGCAATGCCAATCCCAAGCTCTATTGTTATTGAGATAAGGAAGCATGTTCAAATCATTGCAGGTTAATCTAGTGTAAAGCTGTCTTTGACAGAAAGGTAGTGATTGTGAATATTCTAAGCCTATTTTGAAAATGATGTTATGGTAGTGGAGTATGGAAATACACATTTTCATTTAATGTGGGAGTATAGAAAGCCTTAGAAAATGTTGATTATGTTTTCTAAATTCAAAGCTTTGCATAATATATCAATTCTCTAGTAGGTTACACCAATAACAGTATCTTACCAAGTTTTTCTCATTGAAGCATGCTCTAGGGTCACTGCTGATGGTGCCGACCCCTCCTCCTCTCATGATACATCAAAGCATCAATAACATTCTAAATTATATGTAGAGTGATGATAAATATCCACACTGAATTTAGATAAAGAAAATCTTACCCTGAAATAAGCAGCCTTGCTCAGATTCAAAATGCAAGAAATAAAGGTTGATGTTATTTTTCATTAACGTATAGCTGAAGAATTTCTTTGGTCTTTAGGAATTTGTGAAAACTTTTCAAACCTATCTCCCGCCTTCCTCTTCTTCAAGTGTCTAAAGTAAAAAAGACAGTTATTTGGGGTTTTTTTTTAGACAGAAGTTTCTTTCAGTTTTTTTTCTTTAAACTCCAGAGATTTATACTTCTTTGTTGGATAAGGTTAATAATGCTACAACTTACAGGGAAACATTTTCTTAAAAACATTCTACAACCTACTGTGCTATACCACTAATGATTCACAGACAGAATATGCACAGAAAGTTCAGTGAAGGACCGTAACTGGGACCTACTTAAGGGATAAACCTCATCAGTTATTTTAGACCAGACATATATATCAGAAAAGCAGGGGGAAAAAAGCTGCAGACCTTTAGCTGAAGGACAGATCTCAAGCCTTCAAGAAATGTTAAAAACCATATTCAAATATCAGAATGAAGGAAATGTAATGAATTTCTTATCAATGAAAACCACCATTGACTTTAGAATGGCAAAATAATATTGGTAGCCAGAATCATGGATTATCATTCTGGAAGTTATACTTCACAAGTTATTCCAGTATTACATAAAATAACACACAAAAAATATTTGAAGTGATGAAATAGTAGTAATGCTAATATATTAAATTAAGATTTAAATACTGACTTTCCGGCGCCTTATATTCAGATCATTGTTTTTATCAGTGAAAATGAATGGTTTTGCATTTACTTGTGAAATGAATACAGCCCAGATTATATATTCAAGTACAGCGGAACTCAAAATTATGTATGTAGAAATAAAAGACTACTGGCAGTATCAAAAGGAGAGGAAACTTGGAAACGTAGCAAGCAGTTGCCATACATAAGCTCCTTTTGCTGTGCTCTGGTAGATAAAGCCAGTGCATTGTGACATGCCATATAAAAAGTATTGTATAAGTTCCGGGATGTGGTCTTTGCTATACAAACTATCAAAACTCGATGTGATCATGTAATACTGATACAGGCTTAGTATATATAAAACTCATGAAATGTGTTTTGACCCTATTAGTGGCACATTTCCCAACTACCACCACCACCTTAATTTTCAGAACTTGTACTGAAGAACGAATCATCTCTGAAAATGAAAAGTAAAAGAGAACATTGCTTTTTTGGGGGTAGTTGGTGTTGTGATGAATTAAAAGGTTCTATAATCTAGAAAATAAAAAGCAATTTGAAATCCAAATAACTTTTGGTGATATAGTTAATTTACATCACTGTTTCAGTGTGTATTCTGGACTGTTACATTTCTTTGTGGCCATATTTAACTGCATTCACACATCAAAATCCACTACTGAAAATAACTCTTTAAATGCATTAGCCATATCACACTGATGCACAGATCTGTAGTGTTTGAAAGACTTCATTGTTTGGCTAGGGCTTAACTACAAATCGCCTTACATGACGAGGTAATACAGGAATCTGAGGCTGGAGACTCACAAGATTATCTGTATCTGTTTCTTTCATGTGGTCAGAGAGGAGGAATGGGGGAAGAGGGTGAGTGGATTCTTGGCATTCACCCACTGATAATGTCAGACAAGGCATGGTGATGCAACCAGGAAGTGTCCAGGACCAGCAGAACCGGGATCAACTGTGATGTACAAATAGGTTGTGCCTATTCCATCCCATAAGCTGTGCTTTGCAGTCTGAGATTACACTGGAGAAGCAATCTTGATTCTTAATAGAAACTAGCAATCAATTACTGTCTAAATCAAGTCTGTCTGCCCTTGGAAGGAGTGAACACATACTACCCCTTATGACAAGGATGTAGTCATTTACAATTTAGAAAAATAATAACTCTTTTCTGCTGCCAAGAGCACTATTTATTTATTTACTTACTTGCTAACTGCACTCTAGCGTAGATGTGATTTTCCACATTGCCTTTCCGTCAATATTCCCACAGCATGTATGTGAATATTCATCATGCTACACTTTTCTGGCTGTTCTTTGATAAAGCCAGTGCCTGCCATTGAAAGGATGATAAAATCAGAGACCTTACTGAGTGAATAATGTTACTGCTCAGTGAAAGGCAAGGGACTGGACTTTATGAGTAGGGATATCTCTTGTAGTCATATAATCCTGTTTTAAGTCACAACTCATGTTCCTGTCTCAGCAAGTAAAACAGTATTCAGTTTAAGAAAAATAAAATAGGATTGAAACAGAATCCTGTTGTTTGCATGTGTCTCTCCTCAGATAATGTTTTAAGCCTTAAAAATCAGGCTTTTACAGTCCTCTCTGATTGTGGCACCTAAATTATTTTCATAATGATTATGCTTGAGAAAACTAAGTTTTTTATGACTATGATATTGACTTTAGTAGAATTACAACTAATGGAATAGTCTGATGACTGCATGAATTATATTTTAGTTGCATTTGATGACTGACTCAATTCATACAGATTAGTGCTCATGTAAACTAGAAATGAAATGGTGAAAGAGAACAGAATAGAGACACTATGCTATAATTTGCCTCTGTTGTTTTATTTGCATCCCTTTATAGTCTAAAACACTAGCATCTGGTATGTGACCACATACCAAAGCTGTGTCCTGGTTTCAGCAGGGATAGAGTTAATTTCCTTCCTAGTAGCTGGTACAGTGCTGTGTTTTGGATTTA
>NW_008795127.1:6184157-6209735 GCF_000699145.1 Aptenodytes forsteri
TACTCTTCCAATTCTCTCCCCCATCCCACCAGGGGTTGGGGGGGGAGGAGTGAGTGAGCGGCTGCGCAGTACTCAGTTGCCGACTGAGGTTAAACCACAACAGCTGTGTATTGATAATGTAAATAGGCCATACTCGAAAAGAAAACAAGAAACAGAAAACAACAAAATACAAAACAACACTGACAAAAATACTCCATTGTTCACCCATGTATTATCATTGCATTTTTGAAAAGCTTAGCCCAAACTTTAAAGCATAGGCTGCACTTTTGTATATGGAAAATTCTTTTCTAACTGACTTCTCCAGATTGGATTGACACATATGATAATTTCAGTTAGTCTTTCTTGCTGGTACTAGAGAATTGGCTTTGTGTAATCCTTTGCCATCTTAGGTAATGTGCCTCAGCAATGGATTCAGTACCATTGACTTCTCACAAGATGTGCTTGGCAACGGTAGACTCCAGATGGTGAACTAAAAAAATCTGCTTTTCTGCAGCAGCAGTAGCATCTGGGTACGTGGCTGCCTTTCTTGTTGATTTCTGCTCAACGTACTGGGCTCATTTTCTTGTTTTATATCATCATAGCTATCAAACTGCTCATGAGAAAGCTCCTTTTAGGATGCATTTTCTTGTTAATGAAAAGTGATTAACTCTTTTGATCTGCTTCATAAAGTTAAATGTTTTGGGGTGGAAGTGGTAAAATATGAAGTATGCTTTTATTGTTATGAATAGTATTTCCCATGGACTGAATACCCATTAGTGGTTAGAGCACATTAGTAGTTTCACTAGAATAGACTCTGGTTTTCGTGTGCTTTGAGAATTAAGCAGCATAAGTGGGAATGATCTGGAGATAATCTTCAGCAGATTCACACCTGAAGTAGAACTATAAATTTAAATTCAGCCCCAGAGTTGTTCCCAAGGCTTATGCAGGCCTGCAAGAAGTTTAGAAAATTAGTATCAAGCTAGATAAGGAATATAAAGCACAATTGCTTTGCAGTGAAATTTGAGGTGCAGGAATTCAGGATGAAGAACGCTTATCAAATATGTCCTGCTGTATCAAGAGCTTGATCTAGATGAAAACAAAGCATCTTTTTCTATGATAATAAGATGAAGCTCTGCAACTAGTCATATTTTCACATCAGAGTGAAAACTAGATCTGTCATTACTTTGTTTTTTGTAGGGAAAAAACATAGAATTTATTTGTTGGTGTTTGACAGTGTCAAAAATTATGGAAAACCAATATTGGTCAGTCCTTGAATTTTGGTAAAGACACTTCAAAGATGCTAAAGGCATCCACACTAGCATTCCAAGCAAAGGCTGCCTACAGTTGTCTGTATGCACCACATCAGACCTCTTCTAAGACAAATTGTGTAATTGATGCTGTTTAGATATAACTCTAGGATGAGAACAGGCGGGATACAGCCTGACAAGTGGCTCATACAGCATGTAGATGTGTACGCAAACCCATGCAAAGAGGCAATGAAGATCAGTATCTTCCACTTCTGAAAACTTTCATTGATAGGTTGGATTTGTCCATGCTTTAAGAAAACATTGTCACAGGCAAAAGAGATGTCGTGCATGCAGGGAATTAAAACGTCTTTGTTTCTTTATTTAAGCAAGCGTGATATCTTATTATCAAGTTAAGCAAAAATCTACTCTTGAGGTTCAGGGATGAAATTCTTAAATCATAGAATCATAGAATGAGATGAGAGTCTTGCTATTAGCCTTACTGGAACCACAGTTTTACTTATAATTTTTTCTGACTACTAAAAATCCCAGAAGCAGCTTGATACATCAAGGTACTCAGATCCCAATTTTAGAACTCCCAAGTTAAAGCTCAAACTCAACTTCAAAGTAGGATTTCTCATGCCTCCATTTCACAGAAAGAACTATTTGGTTGCAATACATAGTTGAGGTGCTACTCTAGAATAACTCATGGAACAGGTCCAAGCATAAATGCCATTATTTGTAGTACTTACAAAGTGATAACAACTTTCACAGCTTCATTTGTTAAGTAAAATCTTACACTTTTTATGAGTGATTGCTTTGAAAATCCTGTCTTTGATAATGGCTCTCTGAAAAACTATAAACCTTTTCTGTTAATAAACATGCTAGATTGCCTTGGTCTTATCCAAATGTTTGCTTATTGTAGGTTTACGTAATTGTACATCCCAGAAGCAATACAAAAATAATTCATATAAGTATTTGACTTCACAATACATTTATCTGTCTCTCATTTATGCTGTGTGTTGCACTGGCTCAAATGTTTCTTTTTTTTAAAAAGTTTGTTTTTTTATTTTTTCTGTGAGGTTATATCTTACACTCTAATGTAGAGCACTAGGAGTTTGCTAAATGAATTGAAAATTAATACATACAACTTACATAAATTGATACTGAAATAATACTAAATGCTTCATAGGCTGTGAAACCCAGAATATAATTACAGTTATTTAAAAGTAAGCAAGATTGTGCTTTATGGCCACTAGTAATTTAAAATATTCACTTGCATTAAAGAACTGTTTATATCGTAACAACTTCATGTTTTTGAATAATGAAGGCAAGACTATTTAAGATATTGTTCTCCTCCAAATGACCACGTTTATACTAACACATTCTGTCCTGGTTTCGGGAGGGATACAGTTAATTTCCTTCCTAGTAGCTGGTACAGTGCTGTGTTTTGGATTTAGGGTGAGAACAATGTTGATAACACACCGATGTTTTAGTTGTTGCTAGGTAATGCTTACACTAGTCAAGGACTTTTCAGCTTCCCATGCTCTACCGACTGAGAAGGCTGGAGGTGCACAAGAAGCACAAGAAGCTGGGAGGGGGCACAGCCAAACTGGCCAAAGGGACATTCCATACCATGTGACGTCATGCTCAGTACATACCTGGAGATGGCTGAACACCTGCCTGCCGATGGGAAGTGGTGAATGAATTCCTTGTTTTGCTTTGCTTGTGTGCGCGGTTTTTGCTTTACCTATTAAACTGTCTTTATTTCAACCCACGAGTTTTCTCACTTTTACCCTTCTGATTCTCTCCCCCTTCCCACTGGGGGGGAGCGAGCGAGTGGCTGTGTGGGGCTTAGTTGCTGGCTGAGGGTAAACCACAACACATTCTCACCATGTAACACGGATGGCCCTCTCTTTATGCTGTCTTAATGTTTTTCTTAATGTTTTTCAGTTGTTTTCTTAAATTCTTAATTGTTTCTTAATTTGTTTCTTAATTTAATTCTTAAATTTTTAAATGTTTTCTTAATGTTTCTCAATACTTAATGGGGGCATATAAGAAATATGGAGAGAGGCTTTTTACCAGTGCCTGTAGTGATAGGACAAGGGGTAATGGTTTTAAACTAAAAGAGGGTAGATTTAGATTGGGTATAAGGAAGAAATTCTTTGCTTTGAGGGTGGTGAAACAATGCAACAGGTTGCCCAGAGAACTTGTGGATGCCCCGTCCCTGGAAGTGTTCAAGGTCCAGCTGGACGGGACATTGAGCAACCTGATCTCGTGAAAGGTGTCCCTGCCTATGGCAGGAGGTTGGACTAGATGATTTTTAAAAGTCCCTTCCAACCCAAACCACTCTATGTTTCTATGATTCTTCTTCAGCATTTCTTCAGTGTAAAAATGAATAATGCAATTTGCATACTTGTTCTGTTGGATAATGCTGCTAGAAACTACAGAAAAGGTAAAATAGAAAATGAATATTGTTACACTATTCTGTTTATAATGGGGACATGACCTTGAAGAAATTTACTTATCTCCCATATGTACTGATGTAAAGGGAATAAGTCCTGCCATTCTAATCAGACAAAACAAATTGGCAACAGTAAAATAGCCCAGTTTAGGACTGGAAAATGGGAGTCTAATAAAGAAACAGAGAAGTGATGTGTATGCATTTTGAAGCTTTGTATAGATTTCCATACTTGGGCTGCAGAGAAGCTAAGAAAGACTGGGCGTGCTAAGAGGAGAGTATGTATCTGTTTTGCCCTTACAGGATTTTTCAGTGTAACACAGATGAACATACTTATTGTAAATAAACATTAACATGTTTAGCACAAAGCGACTATGTGGAATACTATGCCTCACTTTTTAACCCTTCAACAGGAAAAAAAAAAAAAGCTGGGGTGATTACAAACAAGGGCAGGATGACTTTTGGTATAATATGTATAATGAAATACAGGCTGTGTGGTTTTAATTGCTGTTATTGTGGCACCACAGAAGTGTAGAGAAGGCCCCCACTCTCTCCCGAGAGCTAGGCTGCTTTCTCAAAAACACTGTCTGGTTCCTAACAAAAGAAAGATGATGGTGGAAATACAAAAAGATTATCCTCCTCGTTTTACATATGAAACAAGGCACAAGAAGATCTTATCTACTCAATCTCACAGTGGCAGCCTGAGGTACAGCTGGGGAGAGCAGTTTGAGACTTTGTCCTATGTTACTCATTTGCTTCATCAGCTAAAACCTCAGGGTTCCCCAAAAGGGAACCTGAAATTAGCAGTAGCACCACAAAACCTCTGTGAATAATTCTGAGATACATGCAAGCCAATTGGCAGCATTAACTTAGTTAAAGTCATTTTCTACTTGATAATTTTCCCCAATAGCTAGTTATACAAGCTATTGATGTGTACTTGCTTCCACTGATTAATGTTAGTGCATACTTTTTTTATTGCACGGCTGAAACCTATCAAACTATGTAATATATACAGACTTCTTGACACTCCTAGCTCAGTGGTCACACAGAAAGAATGTTTTATCTTCAACCAGATTAGTTCTCAAATCTAGCTAAGAGCAGCACAACCTGCAGAAGTGCTAACGTTGGCACGATGAAGAGGCCAGGTACACCTGGCCAACAGCAAGGGTGAACAGATGCCCCCGAACAGTGGTAAAGGGAGATTTGGCAAAAAGCACTGAGCAGTGCAACAACTCAATTAGTCATGAGGTTGGTTTTAGTGCTTAATTTTTCTGGATAATGAGTAGATTATCATAAGTACCATGTTACTATTGATTTTGTTTTTCAATTGATGTTTTAGTCTTTTTTTTTTTTTTTTTAATTTTTTTGGGTATAGAAATGTGCATATCTAAACAGAGCTCCACTGTTTAAAATTCTTGGATGTTCACTGAATTAATTTAAATGGAGTAGCCACAGCCACTGGTACTTAAAAATCCCTTCCAAAGGACTTGTCTTTGTTAACTACAATAGGATTCATCTAGTACTGCTTAAATTAAATCAAGCTTCATAAAAATTCAAGTACAATAAGCTGTCATACTAGTTTCTGACAACATAGACTTTTCTGTTAGCAACATCAGCGCGCTTTTTGGGGAGGGATAATGTATTTGCAATTATGGGATCAGAGTACCTCATGTTTTATACAATATCAGTGATTTGCAAAAGTGTCACTTGTAAAATAACAAAAAAAATTAGCATATGTACATTGGATGGATAATTTGAACTTGTATGTGATGAGTTTAGGTGCTGCTTCTTAAATTTTCTGTGATGCCTTTTCAAGATGCCCTGAACTTAAGGGAGAGTAAATCTACCTATTTCCTAAAGCTACACTGAAGTTGTCATTCTGAAATACTGTTTGCATCTGTAATAAATGTTCTCAGAGAACATTTTTTGTTGTCTGGGGGAAATAATGGAAAAAGAACTGCTGTAATAGCTTCATATTGTCCATGATTCTTCATGGGTTTCTTTTGGGGTTTTTTTTTGAGTTTTTTTGTTCAGTTGTGTTTTGTTTTGTTTATGACAGACACCACCAGAAAACTATGCTAACTGCATCTAATTTTGTGTATTGAAAGGGAGTCAAACTCCTGTGACTATGACTTAGCAGAAATAATCATAAAAAAAGGTGATGGTTGCTTTGACACACTTTTGCCAGAGCATCATTGCTAAAGAAATGATGTCCCATTGAACAAGTGTCCAGATCAAGGAAGTTCAGCTTAAGCTGTGAGTATAGGGAAGGAGTTACATATATTCTTCTTCTTTATAAGTGACAGCATGAAGCTACGTTTTGCCATTGTTTCAAGGCGTTAGTGATGGATTGGTGTCTTAAAATTATACAAATGATAAACCTTTTTTTTTTTTCCTGAACATCTTACTATTTCAACATCTTATAGTAGTAAGTGTTACTACTATTCTGTCATTGTTGGCTATGTGTTTATTGCTAAGTTAAAGAGGATCAAAGAACAACCACTGTCCTAGAGGCCAAGTAGCACAGATTAGCTACATCTATACTACGTAGCTTTTGGCTTGTCTCCCCTCTGGATCCCATATGGTCCCCTCTTGTTCAAAAATACAATTACTATTTTTAGGTTTTAGTTTTAGTTGTCTGAAATAATGTAGCCCACACATGCTTTTTGCATAGTATGAAAGTCAGGCAGTTGCACACCCTAACATGTAACGCAAAGGCATTTTGCATTTGAGGGTGCAGAGTTTCCTTGACTGCTGAAGCACAGTGAATAACAGGAGGATGTAAATCTGGTCCAGGCTTGTACGTGCTGCCTACAGCAACAGTCAATGGGGGGGGTGTGTGCTCTCCCCTTTCACCCTGCTTGTGTGCTTGAGTGGAAAACTTGGGCAAAAACTGTGCCAGGAGGCATGCTAACAGTCACTCAGTGTCAAGAGTTGGTGGTCCAGCTCTTGAGCTAACTCCCTAGTGCTATTTAGCAGTGTAGATGTAGACATTTTCCCATTTCTTTCTTTTATAGTATATCTGTCTTTATATTTCACAGTTTTACTGCTATTACCAGGAGCACCTGAGTTACCCATTAAAGACCTTTTGGTTCAAGATTTTAGTTCAAGATACAGTTAAAAGTTTTTAAATGCTACTTTTTCATATACAAAATATGTATATGGCTGGGGTTCATCTATTTTGGAATCTAAGCTTTGCTTGTGAGTTACATAGATTTGTTGGTTTTAATTAGAAATCTGTATTTTATGGTACAAGCATCATATTTTTCTCCTATTTCTTCCCTCATGTACTGTGATCAATCTCTAAACCCAACAAGTGATTAAAGAATTATGCAGTAATTCTTTAAGTTAAGATACGCAGTGAGCATTCTGAATTGTTTTTAGCTAACCAGTTTGTAGGCTATTCATTGGTTTAGCATCATATAGATCAGAAAGTAGACGCAAACAATTTATTTAATATGCATATATTATTTATGTACAGAACAGATGTAGGTCCTATTTGTAAAATTGCACCCAGTCAATACTATTCTTTGCAATTTGTTGCCATGGAACCACACTCTTGTTCTCACTGTATTTCTTTTACAATGTCTTATCTGTGTTCTGTTTTTAAAAGATCAGAATTGCTAATTTCTGACCACATGGAGCTTCCATTTTGGTCAGCAAGATCCAATCGACAGTGCCTCTTTTGCACACCTACTCTTCAACGTATCCTTCAGAGAGGTTTAATTATACACAGTATTCTGTGAATTTGGCTATTTTATAGTAGTCTTTCCATAAATTAACCTACACAAAAATGGCATTATTGCTTAGAAAGGTATGGTTCTCAGCTCCCTAAAGTGGCCGTCAGCCAAGATGTCTCTGTTTAACCAGTTAGTAAAGAGATATTTCATCACTACCTCATTGTAATCTTTGTCTTTCCTGTTGTATTAATTTGCAAACATCAAAAATAGTGGTTTTTATGTCTGCGTAGCAGCTATCATAATCACTCTAATGTGATTAGCTTTTCAAAGCGCTGTACTGTGATTTAAAAAAAAAAAAAGAAAGGAGGAGGGGGAATTAATTCATCACACAGCTGGTAAAAGATGTACTGTGGTCATTTAGTCTAACCTCCTGTGTAATACATACCAAGGAAGTACATCCATTTTATCTGTGTTGTACCTTGCTTTTATATTTAGTTCCTAGGTACTGGAATTTCTAAGCTGAACAACATCATTATAGAATTTTTCTTCCGCATAATGGGTGTTCTCTTTCAGATCGTACCCCTTAACATTGACTCCTCTCTGTAACTTTAAAGATGGAGCTCCTTGAATCTTTTAAAATAAAGTATAAGGTTTTGCAGTATTTTTCCTAGTCCTTTAATAGTTTGTCACTGCTCTAAACTTTCTCTTCAATTTATCAATGTATTTCTTCTTGAGTTTCTGTTGACCTTTACACTTTGAATTTCATATAAAGAAGACAGAGCCAATATTTTAGCTCCCAGAACTTGGCAAGTGCCTATCTTTCTGTTCCACCATGAAGATTCAGAAGAAAGTTTTCACTTTTGAGATTAATGTTTTGCAGAAACTAGTTTTTAATCTTAAAGTATTTTTACTTCACTATAAAGAAATTTTGTCAGAAGTAATACCAATTATGAATAATTCTGTAATTTCATTTGTTTCCTTAACAATGCCTCAGTAGTGAAATATTCTCAATTTGAAACCTGTGGTCAGATATTTGAATCTAAAAAGTGCTTTGTGTAATCAAAATAGTGAAAGCCTAACATGCAGTGATTTATTTTGATAAATTAATTGTTTCACTTCTGATGAAACAAAAAATGTTAGATTTGTTATCAGCAGTGTTACCAAACTTTACAAAAGTCATAAACTAAATTTTCTAAATTCATACCTACTCTTGTTGTGGTTACATTTTGAGCCATGGAAAAATAAAAACTTAAAAATAAAGTAGTTCAGTTAGGTTATTTGTTCACCTGTTGCTGTAGGAAATAGTTTTGTCAAACAGCTTCTGGGTAAGAGCTTACAAAAATTACGTCTGTCATTGATTTCTTTATTTACTTCTTAGTCTCTTATTTGATGCAGGACAATAATCTGCCTAATTCACCTGAGCTGTTTAAAAGGTAATGGTTGTAATTAAAGGTGGATACAGAGCATAGGTGCCCATCTGATAGTGTACATATTTTGTATAAAGTATATATATTTTTACAAAGTGAAGCTAGGATAATTATATCATATTATAATTCTCTATATGATATAATCATATCTGTTTTTTACTTCATTATTTATGAATGGTTATATAAATTCTCAGAAGAATTTTAATTCTGTATCATTCATCTTGTGTTACGCTTATTTAATGTTCAAGGTGATGTAATGACTATAGAAATGTGTACCTAGTATGCAGACGTAGCTGTTCAAAATAATGCATTCTGTGGCTAAAGATGTGAACAAGTAAGATTCCTTTTATATTTCCTGTGTTTATAAGCTATTAATGGAAATATTTACTTTTTATTTTAAAACTGAATTTATTAGTACTGACCAACCAGAAAGGCCATATAAGACATTTCTGCTCACTGAGTGAATGGTTCCTGCAGTTAACGTAAGTAAAGCTTGGAGTAGAATAGGGTATGATTTGTAACAACAAAATGGAAAGGAAGAGTACTATACAACAGTGTTCATATACGACCTGTAGAAGTGTACAAGAACTTCTATACGAAAGACTTCAATAAATACATTCAAATGATTTTAATCCTTTTTTTATAACAACAAAGTATGATATTCCACAGTTTCATAGGGATTTTTTTTTTAAGAGTTATATAGAAGGAAACAGAACTCTCTTGCATTTTCTAGTTCCTCAGCAAGGCTTAGACATCCAATGGTGTTTCATCATAGCTGAATTCAACATAATTAAACTTTTCATTAGGTAGTTTGTTCTTGGGGTAGCTACTGTAAGAGAACACATGAAAGACATTAATTTGAAATAATTAGTGTTTTAGGTGAGTATGTACACATAAAGGCACACACGTATATATCCACATACAAATTATAGACACAGAATTTCAGAACTTGTCCAGCTTTAAGACTGGATCAGATTAATTTTACCTCAGTAAAATGTCTTGATAGCCCGTCTTTATTGCCTCGTCCAAGTCACGGATAAAGATACTAAACACAAGAGACTGCTGTGGTACTCCACTTGTCACCAGCCTCCAGATAGAGGATGACCATTAACCACTACCCTGTGAGTCTAATTATCCAGCCCACTTTTACTCACATAGTTATCCACCCATCCACATTCTTGGATTGTCCTTTTGGCCTCTTTTGAAGATGGGTGCAACATTTGTCTTTCTCCAGTTGTCAGGGACCTTCTCTGATCTCCATGACTTTTCAAAGATGACAGAGAGGGCCCTTGCAGGTACATTAGCCAGTTCTCTCAGCACCCTCAGATTCAGCCCGTTGGGTCCCGTTGACTTGTATGATTTGAGTTCTCTCAGTTAGTCCTTGCTTCAGTCCTCATCCACTGCTGGTAGCTCTCCTCTTTGAACGGTTTCTTTAAGCAGAGAGGCCCGGGAGACTTAGCTGGTGAGGATTGGGTGCCCACTTTGTATAACAGTTACTTGATGTTTACAAGGACTATGCAACATCACGTTATATGTAACATTTATTATCTCATAGGTAACATTTAATATGTCTTTATGTTTTCAGGTAAAATGAATTGTCTCCTGTGATTTTTTTTCTTTTTTTTTACTCTGTCTCTGTATTATTAGTATTTGTAAAACAATATAAATCTGCTGTTTAAAATTTAACATTTACTGTTAAAATTCAGCATTTTGCAGCTATGAGAAATCCCTGTTTTGATGGCTGGGTTCTTTGAATTTTTCATGTAACTGACTGATAGAATAACTCGCCTAGTAGAATCTAAGCTAAATTGGAATTCATTACCATTGTTTGTGGGATTAGGCTTAGAGAAATAAAAGAAGAAAACAGGTTTATGTTTTGGGGTTTTTTTTCTGTTTTAACAAAGTAAATCCTCATCAGAACCCTGCTGTTAGCGATTGCCAATTACCTGCAACTGCAGGAGCACTAGTAAAGCATTGCCTTAATTAGGGAGGCCTAAAAATGCCCTTGGGAGCTAAGCAAGCATAAATGTAGCTGAAAGGTTTTGTTTCTCCTTGACAGGCATCAAATTTTGTGCAGAAACCACTGACAGGCATTCTTGGAAATACCTTCACTGAGCTGTTATGAATGTACTGTTATTCAAATTAGGTAAATTCACCATCTTGATATTAAGATTTTTTTTTTTTATGGTACTTTCTTAAAATACTGTTTTTGTAATCTTAGGCAGATATACAATGCCCCTTCATTCAGAATTATTTGCTGTAATGTTTTTGCTATTCCATGTCTATCAAACTCCTGAACCTGTAAGACTTTCCAGATAAAGTCTTTTTAAAAAATATTTTTAGTAAGAGAGGAATGCGGGGTGGGTTTTGGAGTTTTCGTTTTAGTATGACTCTCTATAACTTGTGTATGGTCAAACACCTGTTCTCTTTGCTCTCACTCTTTCTATTTCTTGTATTACAACAGATAATGACTCTGAGCTGTGGTAATTAAAACATACTGAATCTTTTTGGTTAGAGAGAACCCTATTTTTAACAGGTATCTGGTTTGTCCAGGTATTTTTATTTCTTCTTGAACTGCGTTGCTGAAAGTAAATCTCTATCTGCTAATGTATGTTGAGTAAGCTTTAGAAAAACCTTAATCACAGCTGTGTATTGTAATAGTGCTATAGATGAGCTTTAGTTCTGTAGGGGGAATGCCTTTCTTTCTTTGCCTTGTCAGTAATATGGCAGTACAACAGGTCATGGTCATCTAGTAGTACATACTAGGTGCTTCCAGTAAGACTGAAAAATACTGGTTTGGTAGGAATAAGGTAATGAGTATAAGATGTCTAATACTAAATGAGTTCTTCCTCCAGTACAAGTGGCTACAGTCAGAAGAAGCTATCCATGAAAATGCATCACTCATGCTCACTTCAGACCTCCCCTTGCAGGTTGGGCATACTGTCATGAAGTTGTCAGTTTTTCTCAAAATAGCAGTCTTCCATCTGAAACAGTGTGGTTCAACATGTCAGATGCTAGACATGCTGGATTTCTTACCCTTGTTTGTCTGCTTTCCCCTGCTCTCCTGTTTAAATGTAAATGCCTTTTCTTTGGTCTTTCAAATGAATAGTGCATATCCACTATTTAAAACCTACTGGCTTTATAGTAATACTGTAACAAATACAACAATGAAAATACTACTTCTAACTTTCATAAATGAGCCAAGGCTATTTTGCCTGATACATAGTAAAAGAGAAAAGGAAGAACAGTCAACTTCAAGTTAAAAAGAATGAAACTACTTTGGATAGTATAAAAACCTGAAACCATTAGCACTGTAGACATAGCTGTCTCTAATGTTCACATTTCACTGTGCTATAAATCTTGCGATGACTCTGATACTTCTTTTTGCTTTTTACTTCTCTCTCTTTATGTAATGGTTGAGCTTTGAGTGTTAAGTTACTATTACATATGACTTCTAATCAAGTCTTTTTAATGTTTGCAATATTATAATTGTGTTGCAAAATTAGCAGTGAGGAAGGTTTTAGCATAGTTGCATTTATAGACAGGAAACATTGTTTGTTCTAGTTTATCCAGGGATTAAATTATGAAATGTGCTTGTTTCCTAAACTGAAAACACCTTTCAAATTCACCTTTTATTGTACTGTAAGATATACAGTGAAGGCCCATTTGATAGTGTTGATAAAAGGTACTGTCTGATGTTTTGATAGGCATTTACAACAGTAATTAATTTAGCTGCTCTTTAGTTATTCTCTAAACTTACTTATTTTCTGGCTGATAGAATGCTTATACTAGAATGTTTCTTGCAATCAAGATGTGAAATATATCCTACTCCTGTACTCTCCATTGTATTATACAGCCCTGCTTGCGTTACCTTGCTAGAACAGTGGTTAAAGCATAGATGACTTAAGAGCAACAAGAGGTTGGGGGGGGGGGGGGGGGGGGTTGTTTGGTGGAGGGTGTTGCTTGGTTTGCTTTTGGTATTTTGTTCGTTTGGAGGGTTTTTTGCTTGTGTTTTTTTAACTTTCAAGACTTTATTTTCATTCAAAACTGGATCAAGTGTTCACAAAGTATAAAAGATCATCTTTTCAATATACAGATATCTAGATATTATGCAGTGTTCAGGCATTAATTTTTAATTTGTGACAACAAAATTAGGTTGGAGGTGATGTTTGTTTCTACATCTGTAAGCATCCTGTGGCTCTAGGAGGAGTGGAGTGAACTGGATTTGGAGGAATGGTTGTGAAGGTGGAGGATGCCAGCCTGATTCTAGAGAAAGCAATGCCTAACTCGCTAGGTCCTAAAATAAGTGTCTCTGATTCTAAAGCCAGAACCTAAATAAGGTGTACAAGAAGAAATCATCAGAAGAGAAACACCTGCACAAAGTAATTCCATTTCATTAAAACAGTACATATTGCCATAATCTCATTTGTTTAGAATTAACTCTAACGAAAAAGCTACCTGGGTCCTTTTCCCAATGCTTCTGTGGCTTTTCTGTATGAGCTGTGATAAATAACTATGGACCAGATTACTCCTGCTGCTTTTCAAGGAAGAAGGAACAATTACAAGCTTTTTGTTCTCTCACACAGTATAATATAGGTTAATTTTTATATTGGTAGGTCATCTGAGCAACTAGGGTTTAACGCTTGTACTAACCATATCTGAAAGAAGAAATATAGATAAGAACAGCAGTGTCTGGATACCTTTGCTTTGTTTCTGGGGGAGAAGAGTATTTTCCTTGTGAGGATTTTTTAATTCACAGGTCTGGATTTTTTTCTTTTGAAATTAATTTGTAAGTAGACATTCCTTATTTAAATAATGATGTTTTTTTCATGTGCAGCTGAATGGCAGAAAAACAATCTTTTTAGAAGTAAGAATACCAGGGTATATTTCCAGAATAAAAAATTCAAACTGGTTATTTTGAAGTTTCAAGTTTAAACAAACCTTTTAATATCAATAACAGTGGTATATTTTTATTGTTTGTAGACTGTATGACTTTTTTTTAACCTTTATTTTGGTCTTGCTTACCTTGTGTGAATCTAAAATTTCCTTGAAATTGAGCACTAGGATGAAAAAATAATGTGACCAAGAGCTTTCTAGCCTTTATTTTTCTTCTTGGTTTTAGGTCTCCTTGTCTCTACAGTACCCTTTCATTTTTCAAAGCATTGTATCTGCAGATTTGACATGGACGTTGTTGTGAAAAGTTCGCTAGGGCAGTATCTCTGAATTTCAAATGTTCTTACTTTCTGAAGAAGAAATCTGATTTTACTAGGCTTTTTGGAAAAAGAAGAGGGAAGTTAAATTCTTGAATTCTGGATTTAGTGGTACTTTTATGGCTTCATGATCACTATGGCCAGCAATGTTGTGAAGGGATAGAAAAATCAGTATGTGTTTTGGTTTTTTCTTCTTTATATGAATTAAATTGTGTGAAGTATTGATTTATGCACTAATCTGTACTTTGCAAGTAGCTGAGGGGTGACAGAGTAGTGACCCTCTGAATAAGAGGGAAATCTGCTAGTGATCCTCCTAAGGGTCACTGATTTTAGAGGAGGGGCTGTTCTCATGTTCCCATTGTTCTCCCTTATTTGTTATTTTATTCTGCAAAAGGATTGCATTTGAATATTTTAAGTATCAGAATTATGAAAAATAGTAATCTTTCTATAATAACAAACTTTAGAAAGTGAAGTTGGGATGAAACAAAGCTATAAAAGAGGACTGCTGGTACAAATTGCTCAAGTGAAGAATAGGTGTATGGGCTTGGCATTAGTTTTGCATAATGCAATCGAATGTAATCAGGAAATGTTCACACTGAGTATCTAATTAGACTCTAGGTGATCAATCTTGGTAGGGACTTTGCTAATTATCAAGTGTCTGAGTCACTGAGAAAGTCAAAGTAATGTTTCAGAGGACTGTACTTCACTGGGGAGTTTGGATGTGTGAGGAGAAGTGTTTGAGGTGATAAATGTTAAAGGAGGTGGATGGAATAGCAAAAGGTTTAATAAATGGTTTAAAGTTAATAATGATCCCTTCCCAGGTAGCAGGAATAATGGGTGGAGGTACAGATGTATGAGTGACTGGAATTGTAGCCTACAGTAATCTGTGTAAACTCTAACTGATCATCTAACACAATGCACTTCTGTGAGGGCAAGTATGTAGAGGTTAAAAATAAATATACAACTTAATACAAGAGGGGCTTGCAGCGAGCAGAAATAGTTAAGAGAAAAGCCCTACCTTTCCTGAAGAGGCTATGTTAGCTCTGAATTACGATGGTAGGAATAATTCTATTTTTCTCCTCCCTTCCTCCCTCCCATCTCCCTGCTGTATTAAGTGTGAATTTTATAGACCTACATATACGTATGCAGAGCAAGCAAATGTAGACTTTCTCCCCAAAAGATATGACAGTTCCACTGACTGCAAAAAGGGGTGGAAGAAAGACTGCAAAATCACCACCTCTGAGTCTCATCTGTTTCTCTCTCTATCCAAAGATTTATGGCACTCCTTTAAACTGTGCTCTGCTTCTATATGGCTTCTGTTAATGCCTTGCATTTCTCCACCATTCCAGCATTTTCTGGGATTTGTTATTTATAGCATCTAAGACACACAAAAAATGCTGAATCGGGCCACATCTTGTTTCTCAAACACTGGACCTACATGTTCCATGACTCTACCAAATAACTTCATATCCATTGAAAGCTGTTCCTGATCAACTATTGTGATTCTGACACCCCACCTAATTATTTTTGCTATTGGATCCTTTCTTCATTCCCTCAAACATGTAATTCTAGTCCTTTTGCAGTTCTGTATAAGTCATCCTTACATCCTCACATACCGTGCCTAGCTGTGAACCTAGAAATAGTGGTAACTTGATTTCAGTAGCAGTGACATTATCTTTCAGGTAATTAAGTAGGAGTTTATTTGGAATATTATCACATTTTAAATGAAGTTGTGTATTTAAATGAATAACTGCTAGGTTTTTTCAGCACTGCTAACAACAGTCTATGTGTATTCCCCCCCCCTTCCCTGGGATTCTCTTCCTGCAAGAACACTGTCCTGCAGTTCAGTAGTAAAGCCCTTACCCTGTGGTAGGGCCTGCTTTCTGCTACAGTGCATAGAAAACAACTGGCTGATGCTGAATAGCATAGAAACTTCAGGGATTGTTGTTAAAATATGCTAAGTAATTAGGTTTATTTGAATATTTAAATTAATGTACTTAAAACATCTATGTAAGAATAATTCTTTTGTATATGTAAATTCAAGTTCTTACTAATGCTTCCATATTTTTCCATTACCAGTTTCTTGCAGTTATATTCATTATTCAATGCGTATGACTTATGAGCTTTATGTTATAGATAGCAGTTGTTTTTATTTTCTCTTTGTACAACACTAAGCACAGTTGGATTTTTATCAGGTAAACTGTTAGACACTGTTGTAACACAAGTAATAAATAAAATGTATATTACTGCAGTCGTGGAAGAAGTAAAATTAGTTTTGAAGCACTTATGCAAATAACCTGTTTTTAACAGTCTATGCTTAGACATATATTCTTCTACTCTCAGAATACTGAAACAATTACTTAAAGTATTTTAATGGGTATTTAAATACTTATATATGTATCTATTTTTAAAGGCATAAATACTGAACATTTGCTTGGGAAATAAAGAAAACAATTTCAGTGAGAACAGCAAAAACTAGTACAATGATAGCTTGTGTAGAATATGTAGTTTAACTTCAGTGGCTCCTTTCAGAAGATAGGGGTCCACACTTTTAGCTCTACACAGAAGAGACAGCCGGGTACTCTGCAGAGTGAAAATAAATCAGTGTGTTCATAATCCATAGGCATGATGAAACTATACTGTCTACTTTCTGTTTGAAAGAAAAATATTTTCATAAAGCCACGAGTGGGATGCTAAATTTTTTTAAGAAGTTTTTCTTTGAGTGATTTCTGCATGATTTAATCTCCTTACTGTCTTGCCTCATCAGTTACTATTTTACAAGGATTAGTCTAATCCTTAGTTGCGTTAGTGGTCACGGTGCAATAGACAACACACCCCCAGGAATGTTTTACTGCATTACAAAGTTCTGGTGGGGATGGACTTCATGATTCCCAACTGCCTATGAGTGGAGTGTGGTGTATTTTAGCTGACAATGTAGACAGATATCTTGTGTGTGTTTTTTGGTTTGGTGGTTGGGTTTTTGGGGGGTTTGGGTTTATTTATTAATTACTGTATAATAACTCAGGTATGTCAGATACAGATTCAAAAAAAACCTACAAGAAATTAATAGAGGAAAACTCTGTCAAGGATCATTAAACAGAACAATATCTCGTATAGCTCAGAAAGTACCGTTATCTGGTTGTCTGCCGTTTCACTCTCTGCCATCCTAACCACCATGGTGGCCAGCCAAATTTATTCTCCTATTCGGGTGTTATTTTTTTATGTTTTCTGTGAGGAGAATGTGAAAATAGTTGTTAAGCATCATTTGGTGAAAGCTTCAGTTGTGTTTTCTGGTGTTGTGTTGGATGACAAGAAAGAAACCAAAGTAAGGCAAAGGTAGCAGTCACTATGTCTGACTGACTTGTCTCTACCTGTGACATCCAGGGGTTCAAGGATATTAGGTGGTAGTCAGCTTTTTTTTGAGATAATTTCCTCTATCTGTTTAAACTTAATAATAAATCAGCTAAACAACGTAATTCAATCAATTTCCTCTATCTGTTTAAACTTAATAAATCAGCTAAACAACGTAATTCAATTTTAAATAATGAGAAAGTAGAGGTAACTTATTAATAGTATACAACCACTTGTCAAATTCACACTTTATTTCTTTTTTTTTATATACTTACATATACAATCCATAGTTCTCCTGGGAGAAAAGGAATTTGTCCATTTCCTCTGATCAGATTCTTACACTGAACATTTAAGTAACCTCAACTTCTGTCTCGGACACAGGGCTTAGGGGTTGTTTGCAGTGTAAGTGCCTCCTCTCGGATGAGTAGCAGTACACACTCACTGAATATTCGCTTCTCAAACATTTTGTTTGTCACTAATATTTAATGTCCCAGTGGTCTGGCTCGCTCACTTCTCCATTTCCTCTGATCAGACTCTTACACTGAACATTTAAGTAACCTCAACTTCTGTCTCGGACACAGGGCTTAGGGGTTGTTTGCAGTGTAAGTGCCTCCTCTCGGATGAGTAGCAGTACACACTCACTGAATATTCGCTTCTCAAACATTTTGTTTGTCACTAATATTTAATGTCCCAGTGGTCTGGCTCGCTCACTTCTCCCAGTAATGTTTAAATTTTGGGAGGGGAAAAAAAAACACACCCAAACAAACAGAAAGCAGGTGGTAAATTCTCCATTAAATAAGTGTGAAATTGCTTGTTCTGTGGCACTACTTTTCAAGCTTCCACTGGTTTTCCCAGCCCAGGAGTCAGTGCTCGCTGGAAGCAGATGTGTGTTACACAGAGGGAGCGTGAAGCTTGTTACAGTGGGAGACAGAAATTAAAATGTCCCAGCAAAGGAGTGGCACTTAAATATAGCAGAAATTTTATAACTGTAACAGAAAAATAGAATCTGTGGGGCAAAATTGTTTGAAAGGTAACCAGTACATAACAAACTAATAATGATTTTGATGTGGGAAATCCATTTTAATTGTGAGACTGTAGTCATGAAAACTTATTTGCATGCAAAGCAAAATGCTTCCAATAACTTTTGTGATGTCCCAACTTACATATTTTCTGTGAGAACTTGATCTTCCCAGTCCTTGAAGGATTGTGTTAAGAAAGCTCATGCTGAACTGTGGCGCTGTCTGTCCTCAAGGCCTCTGTGTGTTGGGTAATACTGGATCTGTTTGTGCTGGAACAGGCATTGCAGATGATCCATAAAAACCAAGAGGGAGCTGCTTTTCTGAAGAAATATAGATAACTTCAGCAATGTCATTTTTTTTCTGAAAATGTGCAGACACCCTTGTAACAAGGTATATTCCATAACAATCCTTCATTTAGATCTAGAATGTTAAAACAAAATACACCATACTTTTTTTAATGAGTGCAGTAGGTTTTAATTTAGCTGTCTACAGGCTTCATCAGACTGAATGTAGCATTATATGTGGCTACTGTAAAAAGAAAGAGTTCAGTACTAACGTGTTTGCTTCTCAGTGTCTTTTTTCCTTCTCCCTCTCTCAGTGTCCTGGGTAATTCAATCCCTCTGAATTTTGGAATGGCTGCAAAATGTAATTTTATAAAGCTTAATAATGAGAAAGCTAAGCATTGAGACTATTTTCCTAGCTCTTTCAGCGTCACAGTGACTAATATTTTTTTAAAGATTATCAGGTGAACTCAGGAATAGAAAATATTTTCCCTTTGAAGTATTTTACTTAATAGGAGTTATCATTCTCTGTCACTATCTGCAAAAAAAACTTAGCTGTTGTCTACAGATATCTGTTCCCTGCTAAGGAAAGCGTAGTTTTTAATTATACATAATTCTAATTCCTTGAATAATTTAACTTTTTTCCTGTTTTTATGAAGTGACCTCAATGTCATATTTCAAAATTAAACACAGTATTCATGGGGCGAGAATGTTTATTTACAGGACAGAGGATACTAGAAAGGTATACTTAAAGCTTCAAACCTGTATGTGCTCCTTCATTGTGTGAGGGGCAATTTACCTTGCTGCTCTTCAACAGCAGAAAAAGGAAAAAAGATTCCCAAGCTCTACACATGTGGAAAAACAAGGAAGGTATTTAAGTCCTTCAGAGCTTTAAATGTTTCTTTAGGACATAGAAAAGATCCAAAGGCATCTTTATATCTCCTTCAAATACTAAAGTTTTGCATTGTCTGACTAACTGTGGAAATTAACAGTAATTCATAAAGTAATACTCCAGCCACTACTTCCATATTCTGAGTAAAGTTTTATTCTTGTTAAGAATGAAAACAAGCAGGTTTTCTTCTACAATGGAAGGTCTTTTGTTTTCCCACTCACTGTTATTTTGGTGAAGGTAGTATTCTTGAATTATACTATCTATATTTTTAACAAGTTACATGTTCGGAATTTCTGAAAACTTGCGGCCAGTGCTTAGTCAGATAAGAAACAATGGTTTTGGAATTTATCAGGAAAGTCCTGAAAACCTGGAGAAAACTATTATCATATTCCATCCATCTGTACCCAAATTCCTACTGCAAATATGCCATGAAGCTCTTCTCATCACATCTTAAGAATAAAATACTGGAGAAATGGATCATAGCATGGAATAGCTTCCTTATGAAGAATGGCTCTCAAACGTGGAAGGAGAAATAAGAAGCTATAAAATTAGGAGTGGAAACTTTAAACACATTACTTCAAATTACTTTTAAACACATTTGCACTGTGAAGGTCACAGCTGGGCAAATGGATAAATAGATTAAAGAAAGCCTAGACCAACTAATAGAAGATATATCCATCAGAGATCATTAAACACAGTGATCAAGGTCTCACCTCAGAGTCTTTAAAGATGGGAAAATATCATTCTGTACTGGTCCTATTTTATTCTTTTCCTAATCAAATGCTACTGACAGCTGGCAGGACGGGGTGTGCTGCTGGACAGACCTTGGGTCTGACTCAGTACAGCAGTTCTTGAGTTCTTGAAACTTCTTATAAGAATACTATGATGTTAATCCTATTGTTCTGGACTGGATTTTTCAGAGCGGTTTCAGAACTTTTGGAGGGTTTTTTTTTGTTTTGATAAATCTATATTTTTTTAAACAAAACCCTCTTGCACCCATTACTGAATGTGTCGGGTTTGATGCTGTTATTCAGAAATGTTTCTAGCTTTTGGGTTGTGTGTGTGTTTTAATTTTTCTGATCGAAGCTTTTTGACTCTATAACACACTAAGAGTTGATCAGACAATACATCCAGCCTGTAATGCTTACTGGTGACCACCTTCTTCATAGGCATTTCAGAAGGAAGCGGTGAGCTGAACAAATTACTCTGGTCACTTTAGTCCGCTCCTCAATTATACGTTTTCTGGGGATTGCCAGAAAACAGTGTCCAAGCAATTTCTACAACTTGCACCTCTCTGCCCGTCCAAGGGAAGGATTGGATCTCCTGTTCATTTTGAATCTACTATACTGTGTATGTGCAGTAGTCCTGCGATGTGAACAGAGGAGTCCTTGTGTCTAGCCCTTCTCTGTACTTGTAACAAGCTGTATGGGCTATTCAGCTGGAAGTATTGGAGATCACTGGGCCACACAGAGATCACGTTTTTGGCTTAGCTGTTATGACACATTATTTTTATCTATTGGCGTGTGAGATAATGTCAGAACAGGATTCTACCCTCCAGGATATCTCATATCACACATTACTGATAAGACCTTCACCTACAGAAATATCAGCTATTTGAGAGTGATGTGATCTTCCACTTTAGTCCCTGGTACGAGAAAGTAAAACTAACACTTATCATAATAATAAAAAGTGCCAAAAATGTTGGGAGAGACCTTTAAAAGCTCTTAAATTTTTTTCATAAAAGGGAACATTCCAAAATGTCACACTTCCATTTGGTAGGAATGCCTGGTTTCCATCCATCTTTTTAATATATATATAAATTTATGTGTTTTTATATATATGTATATCATACTGTTTGGAGTTTTTGCTTCTTCATTTTGTTATGAATTAACATAAGCATTTAACATAAAAGAAAACATTGGAATCCACTGTAAGTGATCAGTGTTCATGTTTTCCATGGTTCAGGCCAGTTACAGTGATATAATACAAACAGAACATAATGTAATTGCTTTCAAGCTCAAAAATAATTCCTCTAGTGTTTTACAGTATATTATTTTCTCAAAACACTGGAAGAACACTGCAAAATTTTTAATTAAAAATCCTTTTTATATCTCAAATTTTTACTATAATGAAAATTTTAGCAAATATTATGGAACTTTTTTTTCTCCTTTTGAGAAGACAGAATAAAAGTGGAAATACTGTGTTAGTCTCTTAAAGTAGCTTCAGTACAGAAAGAGACTTTTATTTTGATTTTACGTGAGAGTTATGCTATGCACATGCTTGGATATGTGTTAGAAAGTTTATGTTCTCTTCTCTCTTGTTTGGGTCACCCTAATTATCCCTGCACTCTGTCAAGCACAGGATCTTCTCCTCCATGTTCACGGTGGCTCTGGTGCTGTAAGGAAAACCCAAAAGAGGCTTGACAAAGGCATTACTGCAGCTATTCTCTGGCCAGGCATTTAGCATTCATAACAGAGACTATGTAAATGCTAGGGCTCTGCTTCCACATGCCTGGACACTTACATTTCTGCAAAAGAATACTCTTTAAAGCTTTATGTTGCATCTTTGCTGCATCCACAGACCTAAGCTACCTTCTGGCCATAGGTTCTAAGAATATTGTGTCTCTATTTGAATTAGTATTTAAGACAAAATTTTACCTACACATGCATCCGTTTTACAGCCTTTATCAATTAGATTACATACTGTTTGATAAAGCAGTAGTGGTGATTAATGCATTTTAAGGCTTTTGACATAATTTTATATTATCCTTTCTTATTGAATATGAAATAAAATAGTAAATGATGCATTTACAAGTTTAAAAACTGGCTTGTCAGTCCTGGAGCATAAATAGATGTCATAATCTCTCAGGTGACTTCATAATCAATATTTTTATCGGTGACCTAGAGTTGATGCCAGAGATAATTGTTGAAAGGTAATAGCTGCACATAGGGCATAACATAAACATTGGATGTGTGACAATTATTGAGGATGACAAATTGCTAACATACATTATAACACGATATTGATCAAATATTCATATAAATGCCATGTTAAAACAAGCAAACAAACTCCAAAAACTAAACCAACCTTAAATGAAAGTTATTTAGCTAGGGACAAAAACCATTGACCATGCAACAGGTTAAGGGATGTTACCTTGAAGGAAAGCCTTTAGAAAAGAGTTAAAAATCATAATGGATAACCTGATATAGCAGGTCAAGAGATTTGGTGCTATAGCGGAACATATTTAAAAACAAACCAAACCCCCAAAATACCTCAACCCTCCAAAACCAAACAACAAAACAAATTAAAAAACCTTACCCCTCACACATACGCAAAACTGACTTTGAATTTAATTTGGGGTTGTACCCCAAGAGGAATACTGAGGCATTTCTTACTTTTTTTTTTCTCCAAAAAGATGAACAGTAAGCTGAAAAGAACTTTAAGGCACAACTTCGTGCATGTGCAGTGGTTTGAAAATGAGTTTTAAAATGAAAGGAGCTCGATTTATTCCTCATATTAAGGGGGACGCTTACTTGTTCTTTAGATGTACTGTCTCACTTATTGAAGGCTCTGAGATAACTCTCCAGCCCATCAAGAAAGTGAATGCCATTAGACCTCTTTATGCAAGGCTGGTGTGAGTTCTTTTGACAAGGAAAAAACCTACCTATACTTCTGTAAATATACTGACTATGCCATCCCTGAAAGATTTACTTTTTAATTGAGAAATTAGCAATTTGAATTCCCTGAGCTCTCAGTACTGCATTGAAATCCTTTATTGTGAAAACCTGTATTGTCTTTAATTGTTTTTTATTGCCTCAATTTTCTCATAACCATGACTACATTAAAAAAAGCTGTAGTGTCAGTCTGGGAAAATTTTATCCCTTGCTTTCAGGTGGTAAGGAGTAAATTTCTCAAAATCCCAACTGCTGATGCCACTCTTCAGCTGAAATCATAGCTATAAACTCCATACATTGTTGTTGTCATCTGTTAAGTGACATAATTTAAGCACCTGCTTTGCATAACATGACTCCTTAAAATGCCTAATACTGAAGAATCAGACACGTTGTATAAAGGGAATGTACAGCCATCACATTGTAATGACTGTATGATTGGAGCCCCACACCATTCTTTCTGCCTCCAACTAAATCTCTGAAATAACAATCTTTTCCTATAAAGATAGTTCATGATCAATTCATTTCCTGATTTGTTTCCCCCTTCCCATGAAACCTGCTGGGTTACCTTATGCAGTGCTACCATTAGATTTTGTAGGATGCTTGGGTGCATTTATTTGCCCCTGATTCAGAGTCTGTTCACATATTTTTGACTAGTTATTTCTAACCAGGAAATAAAAAGGCATTTAGAAGTTAATTTAAAAAAAAGATTATAATGTATACTTACAGAAGTATAATGTAATAATATATAAGGTATATAATTATAAGATAATAAAGTAATTTTAATAGTATTTGAATAAATTTGCGTTCCTTTTTTTCCCTAGGATTTCTTGTTTTAAAAGTACGTTATTCTAGATTATAATTGCTGCTAAAGCTAAATGTTAATTACTAGATAGAAAATTTTTTTGCCTGATTATACTTCTGCTTATTTAAAGAGGAGAACCTCCTCTAGAATTATTTAAACTTTAACCTGACACCTGGCCTAATGTACCAGCCAGACTGATTTTCATTTTTTGCAGTCTCTATCTATCGTGGTTTGGAATGTCAAATAGCTTATGAAACCAATCATTTTTAATCAAAGTAATGCCATTCCTATATCTATGAAGAGAATTTTGATACCTTGTCATCTTGATGGAAAATACGTTTTTTTGTTTGTGTCTTGACTATACTTGCAAGCATAGTGTGCTGTTCACTGTAAAAACTTCCACCACAGTTGGTGGTTATTCCTATTTGCTGCAAAGTGTACTCCAAAACTAGGACTATAATGTTGCTTATAGAAGATGCTCTCTGTAAATTGCAAATATCTAATCTTGATGCAAAGCACGCTGAATTACCTAGTGAATAGGTGGCTTACTTAAACTGAACACCACAAAGTATTTCTGGTAAGTTCATATAATTTGGGTTTAAAATGGAAAAATACCCAACTGGAAGATTTATGACACTTTTAAATTTCAAAGGATATACATCAAAGGAGACTTTGTATCCTTATCTTACATTTTAAAAGTTGAGTTGGCTTTGCCCTATAAATAATTAATACCACTAAGAATTTAACATCTGAAATGATAAATAGCACTTGGCAGTAATAATGTATTGTTTTGGAGCTAAGAGCTCGTAATTCTAACAGCTGGATGTCAAAAGGCATAGTAGAATAAATTATATTGTCACTTGATTTATTATTATGGAAAAAATGAAAGATCAAACTCCAGGGTCTCATCACACAGGTACTTCAGTGCTGTCAACCTTTTAAAAGGTAGAAGCTGCTTCAAACCTGAATTTTGTGTGTGCGAGCTTTTCCACTGTTCAAAGCCTTCTCCAGGTACACCAGTGAACTACCTTGCCCTACATACTGGCAGTTACCAGTACTGGTCTCAGGAAGTATTTCAGAAAGTCTGTTAGTGAATACTGTTATTGAAATCCTAACTGGCTTTATCCCCCCTGCAAATCTCTATTACTTAATGATAGGCTTATTTTGAATCACAGGGATTTAATATTGAATTGTGGCATGAAGTTCTACAATTTAGTTGTGTAGACAGATTTTTTTTTCAAGTTTTAATTTTATTTTTGTTTCTCTTTCATTTTCATATTGTAAGACAACTATTTGTGGCACTCTTTTTTTTTCTTCTACTCCTAGTTGTGTTTTATCTTTCTGCCATGTTTTACCTTATTCATGCCATCTTTAAATTCAATAATTTCCTTTTTTCAACTTTGTTTTTCATAGAATCACAGAACGGTTTCGGTTGGAAGGGTCTTTTAAAGGTCACCTAGTCCAACCCCCCTGCCATGGGCAGGGACATCTTCAACTAGATCAGGTTGCTCAGAGCCCCGTCCAACCTGACCTTGAATGTTTCCAGGGATGGGGCATC
>NW_008795127.1:6214785-6216387 GCF_000699145.1 Aptenodytes forsteri
AAAAAAAAGATTATAATGTATACTTACAGAAGTATAATGTAATAATATATAAGGTATATAATTATAAGATAATAAAGTAATTTTAATAGTCTTTGAATAAATTTGCGTTCCTTTTTTTCCCTAGGATTTCTTGTTTTAAAAGTACGATATTCTAGATTATAATTGCTGCTAAAGCTAAATGTTAATTACTAGATAGAAAATTTTTTTGCCTGATTATACTTCTGCTTATTTAAAGAGGAGAACCTCCTCTAGAATTATTTAAACTTTAACCTGACACCTGGCCTAATGTACCAGCCAGACTGATTTTCATTTTTTGCAGTCTCTATCTATCGTGGTTTGGAATGTCAAATAGCTTATGAAACCAATCATTTTTAATCAAAGTAATGCCATTCCTATATCTATGAAGAGAATTTTGATACCTTGTCATCTTGATGGAAAATACGTTTTTTTGTTTGTGTCTTGACTATACTTGCAAGCATAGTGTGCTGTTCACTGTAAAAACTTCCACCACAGTTGGTGGTTATTCCTATTTGCTGCAAAGTGTACTCCAAAACTAGGACTATAATGTTGCTTATAGAAGATGCTCTCTGTAAATTGCAAATATCTAATCTTGATGCAAAGCACGCTGAATTACCTAGTGAATAGGTGGCTTACTTAAACGGAACACCACAAAGTATTTCTGGTAAGTTCATATAATTTGGGTTTAAAATGGAAAAATACCCAACTGGAAGATTTATGACACTTTTAAATTTCAAAGGATATACATCAAAGGAGACTTTGTATCCTTATCTTACATTTTAAAAGTTGAGTTGGCTTTGCCCTATAAATAATTAATACCACTAAGAATTTAACATCTGAAATGATAAATAGCACTTGGCAGTAATAATGTATTGTTTTGGAGCTAAGAGCTCGTAATTCTAACAGCTGGATGTCAAAAGGCATAGTAGAATAAATTATATTGTCACTTGATTTATTATTATGGAAAAAATGAAAGATCAAACTCCAGGGTCTCATCACACAGGTACTTCAGTGCTGTCAACCTTTTAAAAGGTAGAAGCTGCTTCAAACCTGAATTTTGTGTGTGCGAGCCTTTCCACTGTTCAAAGCCTTCTCCAGGTACACCAGTGAACTACCTTGCCCTACATACTGGCAGTTACCAGTACTGGTCTCAGGAAGTATTTCAGAAAGTCTGTTAGTGAATACTGTTATTGAAATCCTAACTGGCTTTATCCCCCCTGCAAATCTCTATTACTTAATGATAGGCTTATTTTGAATCACAGGGATTTAATATTGAATTGTGGCATGAAGTTCTACAATTTAGTTGTGTAGACAGATTTTTTTTTCAAGTTTTAATTTTATTTTTGTTTCTCTTTCATTTTCATATTGTAAGACAACTAGTTTTGGCACTCTTTTTTTTTCTTCTACTCCTAGTTGTGTTTTATCTTTCTGCCATGTTTTACCTTATTCATGCCATCTTTAAATTCAATAATTTCCTTTTTTCAACTTTGTTTTTCATAGAATCACAGAACGGTTTCGGTTGGAAGGGTCTTTTAAAGGTCACCTAGTCCAACCCCCCTGCCATGGGCAGGGACATCTTCAACT
>NW_008795127.1:6217606-6234363 GCF_000699145.1 Aptenodytes forsteri
GTAGTTCCCAGGGTCCTCCTTTCTACCCTTTTTAAAAATGGGTGCAAGGTTTCCCCTTTTCCAATCACCAGGCACTTCACCTGACTGCCATGACTTTTCAAATATCATGGGGAGTGGCTTTGCAACTAAGTCAGGACTCTTGGATGCATCTTGTCAGGTCCCATGGACTTATGTATGTTCAGGTTCCTCCGGTGGTCCTGAACCTGATCTTCTCTTACAGTGGGAGGGACTTTGCTCCCTCAATCTGTGCCTCGAGGTCTATCTGCTCAAGAGGTGTGGGAAGAGAGGTTGCAAAGAAGACTGAGGCAAAAAAGTTGTTGAGTACCTCTGCCTTCTCCTCGTCCATTGTTACTAGTTTGCCAGTTGCATTCATCAGAGGGGTATGCTTTCTTTGACTTTCCTCTTCTAGCTGACATACCTATTGAAGCCCTTCTTATTATTCTTTGTGTCCCTTGCCAAGTTCAGCTCCATCTGCACCTTGGCCTTCCTGACCCAATCTCTACACAACCAGGCAACGTCCCTATACTCTTCCCAGGATACCTGTCCCTGCTTCCACTGCCTGTGCATTTCCTTCTTGACCTTTAGTTTGACCAGCAGATCTTGAGTCATCCATGCCAGTCTCTTGCTGTCCCTTCCTGATTTCTTACACCTGGGGATCGAGAGCTCTTGCGCTCTATGGAAAGCATCCTTAAAGATCTGCCAGCTCTGTTCTGCTCCCTTGTCCCTGAGGGCAGTTTCCCAGGGGATCCTATTGACTAACTTATTGATGCCTGGGGCACTCTTCTTGGAACTGGCTACCATCTCTATAGCAAACCTTTGACTACTGCCCTATGTATCTAGTGGCCCAGCCTTTTTCTACCTGATTAGCAGTTTGTTCTTGCAGTTCACGCTTCCTCAGATTCCACAGGAGAATATTGTGGGAGGTGGTGTCAAAAGCCTTTTCTAAAGTAATGTTTGTCATTGTCTGCCCATATTAATGGTTATTTAGACTTTTTCCTCCGATATGCAATTAATGTAGAATCCCACTATATTAAAAATATTTCAGATTACTCCTCCTGAATTCAGACTAATGTAACAGCTTAGGAGCTACCTTCAGACAGGCAATGACAGATGTGATCTAGTGAAGAATGCCCCTGCCCATGGCAGAGGATTGGACTAGATGATCTTTAAAGGTCCATTCCAATCCAAACCATTCTATGATGCTATGTCAGTGTCAGTTACTCAGATGGGAAATTAAACTCATGCTTATAAGATAGTAAAGCTACAATTAAAAAAAAAAAAAACAAAAAAAAAAACAACAAACAAACCAAAGAAAAATGGTTAGAGATTTGGACACGTTTTCTAAGTTTTAAGGAAATAAAATGGCGTATTTGGGGTTTGGGTTTTTTTTCTTCTACCATCAAAGTCGATGCCCTAATTGCCAAACTATCAAGTTTGAGTAGAGAGATCTTTGGTTTTCCTGAAGTCAGACTCTTGCTTTTTAAATAGTGTCAGGCTGGGGTTAGCTTTACCATAGTCCAAGTAGTGATGAACTAGGTGAACACGTTTCTTTAGAGAAATGCTTTGAAGGCAGTTTTGGCTGCACGTTATGTTTAGTTTTTTCTTAAAAGGGCATGTGACTTCTCAGTTTTGATAAAGTCAACAGGCTCTTATTTGGCTATGATAAATACGTGTGTTTTTACGTGTGAATTTAATGTTTTATACAAGCATTTCAAAAAGTTAATACCAAAACTGATGAAACTTAGTGGGGAAAAAAAAATTCTGAAGAAAGCTGAATTCTGGAGCTAGAGGCAGTGTACGGTGCAACAAAAAGTGGACCGTGTGATCAAAGCTTTATTCTATAACATACACATTTCCATACAGAAGTCTCTTGCTGACTACATAGCACGTGGGGATTTTCTTACATGCAGGTCATTGAGTTTACTGAGCCATTTCTTCAAGCATATGACTCAGAAGTATTATTAGTCACACTGAAATTATTTTCTGCTCTTATTGTCTGCATAAAGTGACTGATGTGTTTTCCTAGGGAGATTGGAAATTGAATATAGCTCAGTATTCATGTTAATTGTTATAGAATGCTCTATAAGTTATATAATTATTATAGAATGCTCTATATTTTAAGCTACTATTAAACATCAATCAAAAATAATCTACCTGTAACAATTTTCAAAACATGCAATAATATAGAAGAAAATGTTATGATGGAATTAATAGAGAACTACGGTGGGATATGTAGGGGGTTTTAATTATTATTTTTGAAAGGGACATAATATGAGTCTCATTTCTGGTACAGGTAGAAATAAAGGCTATTTCACACCAAAAAAACCCACCCATTGCTTATCTCCAAAAATAGTAAGGAGAAGCATGAGTACAAAGCCTTACGGAGACCATTACGTGTAAGAGGCCTTGAATATAGCCTAAGTCAATCCACTCAGAGTTTTTGAAACCCAGTAAGTTTAATCTATATCAAGGTCATTGCTAAATAAGAATGAAGAATGAAAAGCGGGTCAGCTATGCAGTAACAAGTAACAAGCAATGGGTCTCCTAAGTTACAGCTTAGAGAGAGTTAGATTGAGGGGGCATGCACTAGCAGCAGAGAATCATGCAGAGGTAAATAAGGGTGAGAAATGGAGACTTAACGCATCAAAAGCCATCTTTTATACTACTTCTTAGGATCTAAGGAGTTATGTTTGGGGTTTTTATCAGCCATTTCATAATAGCACCTATTATAGAGCTATGGAGATATATAGTACTTCAGCTGATGAAACTAAATTTCATGACTACATGACACTAAATATTTGTATATAAGTAAAATATATATTACTGATTTTACACATTGGCAGAGGTTTGGGAAAAATTCCTTTTAATCCCATTGCTCTAAGTATCTTTAAAAATATCATAATTTCTTTCCCCTAAATTGTTTTATCTCAATAAATTTTCAATAAAATTAGGTTTTTTAACTTCTGATACAAATGGCTTAAGGACTTCCCTTTTTTTATGCAGTATTTTAAAAACACAATATAAGAAAATACTTTCACTATTTTTTAAAAATTCATTTTAACTCATATTCTGTGTTTTGTTTTTAAATTGGGGTGTGTGCAGGGGAATGTAATGTGCTTCTGTCCTGCTTTGCAGCTAGAATTTAGTAAAGAGTGTCCCAAGTTAAAATCTTGGATTGGGACGAAAGTTGTTTTGTGTGTGTTTTATGTTTGTAGGTATAATATCATAGTGATGTAGTATTCACTCTTTTTTTTTGTTTGTTTTTAAGTTTTTCTCTAATTTTCAATGAAATATATTTTGAGAACAATGAGGTTACGCAGAGTACTTACAGAGTTGATAAAATATAAGCAAATATTATTTCTGCACTTTACTGCTCTCCTTTTATTCCCAGGATGGAAGGAAGAGGGAGACAAAGCCAGTTTCATTCTTCTTTTTGTGTGTGTGTGTCAGTTTAATGTAGAGTAATATTTAAAAACTTGTTTTGTTAATCATTTCTAAAGCCATGCCTTCACCCCTCCTCAGTATTTCTAGTTAATCATTAGCATGTACTGTCATTAAAAAGCCATTAATTTTTACATATACTGATGTTAATACACAATTAAATTAATCTAATAAAATGACATATAATCTGTTTCAGACCTGTGGGATAAATTTAGCCTGTGCCAAGGGGAATAATAAAACAGATGGACCTGACAACAACTTTTAGTTATTTAACACTGGAAGCTGTATGACATACCAATGTAGAAGAAAAAAATGTTTGACATATAACGTATACCTATTAACATTATTTTTTTGTTACTCTTGTTTTGATCTAATTTCTTAGACATGTAAGCATAGACTCTAATCTCAGAATGGTAACACGCATATTTGTAGATATAAGACGGCATCAGATTTTTTGAGAAATGTGGTAAAACTGAGAGCATGTTAAAGATTAAAAGACAAAAAAGCAGTCAGGATTCCGGTAGTTTTTGTTTTAATGTAGTCTTTTATTTACTAGATGTTAATATTTGTTTTGTTGGCTAGTTTGGATTTTTTTTTTCTCCTTCTAATATGGTTCAGTGGCAGCATTAATTCATCATGTAATTGTTAAATACCTTCTTGAAATATACTGTGGATTCTTAGATAACAGGAAAACTTGTTTGTAATGTAGGACACTTCAGCTAATGCAGTCTGTCTTCCTAGAGTGGGTGCTGTTTTATAGTGCAGATACTTGGCATTCTGTGATTGTATCTGTCAGAGTTATGCTTGTGAGACTTCTGTGATTGTCTGTCAGAGTTATGCTTATGAGACTAGCTAATGAAAAATGCAATTAAAATCTGAAAATACATTCTGGAAATGGTGAATGGGATTTGCCTTTCTAAAACTGTTTATGTTCTTGATATAACTGAGTTCTTTAAGCTCTTTATGGCATTGAAAATCAGGAGCTTGGAGATAGAATACTTTGGTTGTGAGATTTGGGGTTAACATATTTTTCCTCCTTCTCTCTGTACTACGTAAGTTGTTTATGCTGAAGATAGGGACTAACATGGTTCTGAATGTTTGCAAACTTTGGCTTTATAAAGACAGGGTTAGGAATGTAGGGTTAGGATGCTTTTAAGTCTGCATATATAGTATTTATCAGACCAGTTAAGAAATACTCTGTACCATTTTTGCATGGATATTTTTAGAAGAGTGCATGATGCAGTGGAAGATGTTACCAACAGAAATGATGACTTACCTATTTCTTGGTATCATGGCATCAACAGTCAATACCTATCTGGGAGAAAAACTTCAAACAAAGTTTCAGGCAAGCTCAGTGTAGGGATAACTGAGTAAAATTGAACTGCTGAAGGAAGCAACTCAGGTGCTTTATGGTCTCCATGTCTGTGTGAGAATTATGGTAACTCCTGGGCTTCTATTATATCAATATGAAATTTGAAATAAGTTTCAAATTTGACCAAGTTGTCATTATATGGTGGCTATTCAAGGGAGGGGGGGAGGAAGACAAAAACACTAGATCTCATAATTTGTCATATTTATTTAACATTATTGTAAAATGACAATTTCATTAGGACATTAAAACTCAGATCTCGAAAATTATATTGCATATATCTGCTGAAATACTGGCTACAGTAAAATTGGTGGGAGAAATTTCAGTGCTTTCACCTGACCCAAGATTTCCCTCACTGTAGGTACTAGGAGCTTCTCCATTTCTTTGTATGCACTTCATGTTAGTTCTGTATATTTCAGGTTTGAGTCCGAGTCCTTGACAATATGTTCTCTTACTGTTAGTTTCTAATATAAAAAATAGACTAACACCTTAGCTTTTAAACTTATGTAAAGCACACCTACAAGAACTTTTTTTCCTGTAAGGTTGATTGGGCATTGAAAGAGGTGGCCCAAGGAGGTTGTGGAGTGCCCATCCTTGGAGGCAGTCAAAGCCCAACGGGACAGTGTCCCAAGTAAGCTGCTGTAGCTGACGCTGCTCTGAGCTCCCGGGTGGCTGGACTAGGCAAACCCCAGAGGTGCCATCCAACTGCAATGATTCTGTGTTTCTATTGCTTTCTTAATTGACTGAAGACATATATGCATCGCCACTGATACTGCATGAAAATGTGTTCTGTAATCCAAGATACACTTCTAAGTTTCTATGTTTTCTAGACCTAATTTTCAGGTGTGTATGAGATTAGGTGATATGTATGCATACCGGACAGAGAAAATGTTATACACGATGTCTTTGAAAGCTTGGTGCCCTTTCCTGTGTATGAGTAATTCTTGCTGTTATTTGACAGCTGTATTATGTCTGACTATGGCATAATCTTAACACATTTTTATCACCCCAGTATGTGTCCACCATCTGATACAGCCTTTTGCATGGATATCTTCATTTTGCAGTGCATACAATGGTAGACTACCCACAACTGGATTTGTGCTCTCTGGGGTTTCACTTAAGTTTTCTGTTAAAAGAACATAATCAAACAGATTGTTCATACTGGAATTCAAGGAAGCCTCCTGATAAAAAATGCATACCACTGTAAAAAGATTCCTGGATTTAATGACAGTATTACCACCTGGCATGTTTTGAGAACATATGATTGCAGGAAGGTAGAAACTCGTGGTTGTGAATGGACTTATATTCACTCAGGTAGTAAAACTTCAGGTTTATACAGCCAGAAATTAATTTCCATCTGATATCAGGTAAAGTCAGCTTATAAAGAAGTTGAGCTGGACACCCAGCTCACAAACTAAAGAAATATTGTTCTTCCAGGGGTTTAAAAAAACTCTTGCTGAGGTTTATCTATATACAGTCTTTTGCCTGCTCAAGACCATTTTATAAGCCTAAGCATGAAGTATGTGCTATGTATGGTTTTCCTTAGCTAACAGAGGGATCTAGATAGATTGGAGCATTGGGCAATCATTAATGGGATGAAATTTAAGAAGTTCAAATGCTGGGTCTTGCATCTAGGATGGAGTAATGCTGGGCACAAGTATAAGTTGGAAGAGGAGTGGCTGGAGAGCAGCCCTGCAGGAAGGGATCTGGGGGTGCTGGTGGGGAGTAGGCTCAATACGAGTCAGCAGTGTGCCCTGGCAGCCAAGAGGGCAAACCACATCCTGGGGTGCATCAAACACAGTATAACAAGCCGGTCAAAAGAGGTGATTTTTCTGCTGTATTCAGTGTTGGTGCAGCCTCACCTTGAGTACTGTGTGCAGTTCTGGGCCCCGCAATTTAAGAAGGTTGTGAAGGTCCTTGAATGCATCCAGAGGAGGGCAACAAAGCTGGTGAAAGGGCTGGAAGGCATGTTCTAGGAGCGGCTGAGGACTTTGGGCTTGTCTAGTTTAGAGAAAAGGAGGCTGAGGGGTGACCTCATTGCTCTCTACAGCTTCCTGAGGAGGGGAAGTGGAGAGGCAGGTGCTATCTATTCTCCCTGGTATCCAGTGATAGGACATGTGGGAATGGTTCAAAGCTGCACCAGGGGAGGTTTAGCCCTGGACATTGGAAGCATTACTTTACCGAGAGGGTGGTCAAACACTGGAACAGGCTTCCTAGAGAGGTGGTTGGTGCCCCAAGCCTGTCAGTGTTTAAGAGGCATTTGGACAATGCCCTTAAAAACATGCTTTAACTTGCTTAGCTCTGAACTGGTCAGGCAGTTGGACGAGATGATTGTTGTAGGTCCCTTCCAACTGAAATATTCTATTCCACTTAGCAAGAATGGAATGAATGAGGGAACTACAAAGAAAAGTGTTGGCTAACATATACTTTTAATCTACATGTGTGTACTTAAAAATGTAAGTTAATTTTCTTCTTTAAAAGAGTGTATGTTTCTTAAGACTGCCTGAATGACCAA
Organism: Aptenodytes forsteri; assembly: GCF_000699145.1. Lineage (NCBI taxonomy): Eukaryota > Metazoa > Chordata > Aves > Sphenisciformes > Spheniscidae > Aptenodytes > Aptenodytes forsteri. The sequence goes on from NW_008795127.1 coordinate 6,224,932, forward strand.
TGCTATCTGAGATTTGCCCAGAGTAAAAATTCTGGCTAGCTGATCCATAGCTAGAAACTAAGAAACTGTCTGAATCAGTGAAGAATATAATCTTTGCTGTCAAATTGCCAAAGTAAATCATGAGGTTTTGTCTTACAAAAAATGAACAAAGCAATAGGTATAAGACAATGTTGCTCAGTTAAATTACACTGACCAAACTTAGAGCAGAAATGCAGTTTTCTGGTTCTTCAGAGATAACCTTTGTGTAACCTGACTCTACTCTCCAGGTAACGTGGATGAGTCTTCTGCTCGTGTACAGAAGGATTAGCCATAATCCCACTCGTCTCACTTTGCACTGTTTCACAACTGACAATCATATAAACTGCCATAAATTATAAAAATGGCCACCTTTATAAAAAGTATTGTTTTTAATGAGACCAACTTAAATAGCTGGAAAAACAGAAGAACATTCAGAAATTGAAGTTCTTTGCACCTAAAACAGAAACAACAAATCTCAAAGTAACACAGCTGTAATACCACTGCTGTAAGTTATAAAATCTGTTTAAAGACTGTTTTTAAAAATGCTGCCTGAGGTATAGAAGTTTACTGATGTTTAGGCAGTTAACACGCTACATTAGGAAAATGATTTTTTTTTTTACCCTTTTTATGTAAATAAAATCTGAGGAAACAACTAGAAAAACACTTAGCATCAAGGGAAACACTGCTCATACATACTGTAAATGCCATATCAGCATTTAATTAAGTTCTACCTATGTAGGTATAACCATAAATAAATTAGTCATTTTTTTAGATATTAAGGGATTGATTGGTAATTGCAAGTTTATGTGTGTGTTTTTCTCCAGTATTTTGAAGAATTAGCAGTAGTCAGTCATGCTGCTTTTTGATTATGAAAACATTTGAGGGCAGAAGAGACAGCTTAGGCTCAGTACCTTGTTTGTAAATGATAATACACATGATAGTAGTACACAAATTGTCCAGCATTTTGCAGAAGCATCTCTTGTCCATGACAAGGCCGTTTATTCGAACATCTGGGCTGTTAGACAAAGTGTTGTAATGTCACCAACAGCACTTTTTCTTTTTTTTGTTATAAACATCTTGGTTCTGATTTATATGGGATTACATTTGTTATGTAGTTTAAGTTCCCAGATGCCCTACTTGGATATAATTTTCAAGATGGATTTCAAACAAATAATATAAATTTTATTTCTAATCTAACTCTAATATTTAAAGTTTAAATAAAAATGATGTTTTAAAAAAATGTGATCTCTTTCAATCTATACTGGACCTCAGTTAAAAGGTCATAACTTGTGGTTTAGGCTACACTTGTTCTATAGGAATATTTTTACTACTTTAATAATGAATCTCATAGTATTCACTGTGTTACGATAGTGGATGAGAGAGTAATTTTATCATTGGTGAACATTCAAACCACTGGTGCTGTTTTTCAAAACACCAGATAGGGAAAATAAGGCAGCAGAGGGAAGTAGAAGTACCCATTAGGTTATCTATACTGCTTACAAGACAACAGTAGAGATCTTAAATTTCTGTACTTGCACTACATTCTTTTTTACTTTGGGAAAAAAAGTGAATTACTTGCTGTAGTCGTATGTGGAATTTTTGGTATAAAGCACGTAACATGCAGTTAGGTCAGAATGGTGTTTGCATGCAGATGACTCAATCTTCTGCCTCCCCCACCCCCTCTTTCTACTGACTTAATTTTGCGAAAGTGTTTGTTGCTAGTTATTTAACCTTCCTGGAAAATTGACTCTGTCTAAATGCACTTAATTTGGAAGTAGTGCTATCGAAAGAGAATGGTTGTATTGAAATCTACTTTTTTTTTTTTTGTCCCCCTTTTTTTTTCCTTTTTCATTAACATCTTGCTGATGACCTATTATGTAAGTCTACTTTCATATGCATTGCAAATGCATCAGTCCAAAAACTTGCATGTCCCAACAGATGGATTGTTTCATCTTCACTGAAAACCAAAATTTTTGATCCTCTGCATACATGCAAATAGCTTCTGAACTATAAATATAATCAAAAGAAGGACTCCAATTGACTTCATAGGATTTCAGATACAATTTCTGCTTATGATGTGTCTGGGGGTAATTTATCCATTTATGATGGAGTTAAAGGAAGAGGTTCTTTACCATTAACATTTTTAATCAATTATTTTATTTGTTTTTCTCATACTGCATCTTTCTTCCTTACCAAAAATACAATTAAAATTGCATTGCCAAAATGTGGCTATTAAATCTCAGATGAGTCTCTCTTACTGGTGGTCATACAGAATGCTACTAGTAGTGAAATTCAGCAATTTCATGACACTTGTAAGTGAAAGGAAACAACCCAACAAACGAATAGTTGTTGAACATTTCAAAGCTGTAGAGAATGTAAGCCGTTAAGGATCTTTTCTTTCTGGTTAAGTCTGTGCACATTATACCGAAGAAGTATTTTTCCTTTGAATCAAGATAGGAGAACTAACATAGTCAGCCTTGGAAAAAATATACTTGTGAGTGCTGCTTCTTTTAAATTAAGATATACCTAAGATGATATGCCTTGAAAAATAGGTATGAAAGGCTGAGTTTTAGACAATTCAGAAGTGACTTGACATATATTTCTCTCCATTTTGTATTTTCTTTAGTGAATCATTAGACACAGAGTACTTACCTAGAGTTTCAACGAGTGCCAGATTCACTGTAAAATAATTTTTTTAAGTTTCTTTTGTTCAATAGAACAAAATGCCCTCATGTTGCAGATAGTGAAGATCACATATTTAAGAATTTAAAGATTTGGGATTACCTTATTGCATTTTTTTTCCTTTTTCTCCCTCCATACCTTTGATTTTCTTAGTATGCATTTTTCATGCGTTCAGGAAACCTCTGTACACAGAAAATACAGTTAGAAATTACCATAACAGCATTTAGTCTGACCTCCTTGTAAAAAGCTGAGTTTCTTTCACAGTGATTAAAAACAAAATAAAAAAAGTTGACAAGACAGGTGACTAAACTGTGACTCTAGTAAAGGATGATGATAGATCAAAGGAAATGTTTGGTGGTTCACACTGAGGAAAGAGTATGCAAAGAATAAAATTTCCAAAACACTTTTCTTCAAGAAATGCAGAGTTGAGTTGGTCAGTTGAGGTCTTCCCCTGCCCACCCCAGCCTTCTTTCTTCATTCCCAAGCCTCTCTCAGCATATGGGATGAGATACCTGTCTCTTAAGGTGAATAGAGAAATGCCTCTGTTATTTTCCTTCTTCAGATGCTAGAGCGTGTCCTGTGTGTGCTAGCAGGTGTGGTTTACCCATAAAATCTCCTCCTTTAAATCTCTCCTGTTTTCTTACTTTGACCTCTCTAAAGGTCTGTGCTCATAGACATATTGTTGTACTTCTTGTTTTATCATTATAGAACCCAATTTTCTTGCTAAAACCGATACTTATCCTGAATCCATGTTCTCTGGATAGACTGCGCTGCATCTGCTTAACCGAATTCGTCAGTCAAAGCCTGTCACTACTGTCTAGAGAGTCACCACATCCCAGCTTATCTTTACTGTTTTCAGTCTGTTGTCAGCCCAGTTTTCAGGACCTTTTTTCCTTTACCTTCTGTCCTGTATCTAAACAAGGACCCTGCTCACCCCTCTCCTGTGAGTGATGAGGAATATGAGTAAATGAATGTATTAAAGTGTTGATGTGAATTTTTTACTGCATGTTTAATTGCACTATGGAACACTTTATGTAAGTATTGTCAGAACTGCCTTACTGTCTGCACAATAAGAAATTATGCTTGTTCCATTACTCTACTACTTCTCCCACAAAAAGCGCTCCCCCCACATGGATTATGTTAGGTATTAAGACTAGGAACAGGTACTTTGTTTTCTTGCAATCCAATAAAACTTTGTCAGTGTTTACTGCTGATCAAATTAGTAATTTTATAATAATCCCGAAACAGTCAAGGCAAAACACTTGCATATGTGTTAAACCAGCTAAGCGTACATACGTTTTGCTGATTAATGAAATCTGCAATGTGTTTAAAGTGAGATCATATGTTAAATATAATGATTCTGTTTGGATTCAACGGCAATGTTACGACAAATTATGATGCTTACAACAGCTAAAAGGGCAATCACTGACAATTCAGATATATTTAATTCTTCATCCCTTAATCTTCCTTCTTTCTCATAATTTTTTTTTTTTTTAGCTAAAAGCTGCCTGGGAAAATATGCAGATATGCTGCTCTTGGACTTCTGTAAGATATTGTTTGAAAACAGCATTCTTATTTCCATTTGTCTAGAAATATACTCAGTAAAATATAGTAAACATGGGGAAAAATATACTCTGCAAAAAATAAGAATATAAATTCCAGTGTATTCTACTGTGTCTTTTTTGATTTTTCTTTAATTGTGTGGCTTAGATATTTGTTATAAAGTGGGCTTAAAAGAGCTTTAAATGCATTTTGTACAAGGACTTCTTTAACAAAGACAAGGCAAAAGTCCAATTTTGCACCTTGTGAAGACACATACTGTGTTTAATAGTCTCTGCATGGAAATAAGAAAATAATTATAGACAGAATGACAGGAAGAGATTTCCAAAAGCCACCTGTTTCACCCTCTGCTGTAACATAGCTTAAACTGTACATCATTCTTGAGACGTGTGTCCAAAAAGATTTTTAAAAATCTTTACGGATGGATATTGCACAACCATGCAAAATCTTTCTGATCCAGTTCTTAGAGTCAAAACATTCTACTAATACCCACCCGATTTTCAGTTTCTTCATTTAAGTTCACTGTTCATTGTTTAATAATCAGTGGGCATGAAGAAAGTGTTTTCATACTTTAAGATTATTATTGTGGGCTTCCTTAAATTCTCTTCTCCACTCTGAACGTCATCAAGTTTAGCCCTTACTTGTAGGTCTTTTTTTTTAAAATTTTTAATTATTATTAAATGTTTATTTGCATTGCCCATTTTTTCATTCTTATCCTGTTATTGGCTTTTTGATTGTTTTGCATCTCATTGATCTCATGTGCATCTTCCAGCTGCCTACAAATACCTTATTTGATTATCTATTCTGGTACAGAGCTCATGGTATTTTTGAAAGAGTTCAAAGTAAGTTGATCTTTACTGCCACTGTTTTGCCTTTTAAAAGATAAATACTGATTCTGCCTTTCTAGTTTTCACCTTTACAGTTTGCTCTCATCCATCCTTTACAGGCTCTCATAGACTTCGTGCTAATAGGCTGTGTATTTGTGAGCCACATAGCAAAAACTAACGTGGTGCAATATGAATGGATCAGTAGAAAAAAGCAATTTATACCAAGGACCCAAAAGCTCGACTATAAGTGTACATATTTATTTATTTTCTGATTAATCTGGTCCCTTGGACCAAACATCCCTGTTGGACATGTTGTTCAAAGATAGCCAGAAGAAAGCTGTCCTACAAACTCTTGCTTTCAGGTGTGTAGGCTTCTCAGTGTTGCTTCAGCAAGTGCCAGAGCATCCTTTCATCCATTTAGTGGAGATGACAGGAGCACATGGGTGTTCTCATGCCCTTTTTCAGGAAAGCAAGTCTTATTTTTGTTCTTGTTCACTTACATGTGACACATAGTGCCTGCTGCTTCTTGACTCTGAATTTGGGTATTGGCCAGACAGAGGTTCAGAATGGAAGAAATGGTGTCTTAAATCTTGTGGCAGGGGCAAATGATCAAGTGGACACCATGAAAGTAATGATTTCCACCCTCTCAGTTCTTCATTTGTATGAGGAAGAGGCAGGGTAAATGAGAGAGGATATGCAGAGTTCAGAGTTTGGACAGATGGAAATGCGAAGTCCTGGGGATGACTGGCAGTAGATGCAGAACTTAGATGCAAGGGGGTGTAGCTGAGACCCTTGACCATGATCTGGCACTATGACTGCAATATATTGAATCTTCTTTGAGACCAAAGAAGTTGATAGGGAAGGAAAGATGGAAAAGGGGAATTTTTGTTTTGTTTTTTTTTTAATTAATAAAGGCAGGTGAGACAAGCAATTCAGAAAAGCACTGAAAAGGGATACAGCAGTTGAAGGAAGAAAAAGTGTATTGAACCATAGGAGGTTTTGGTATAATATAAAGGAATACCCTTAGTTAGGAGCTTGAGGGCATCTGTGTGAGCTGGTTACTGACCTCGAGACCTTTAGCCTTTTAAGTGGCACAAGAAGCAGAAGAACACAGGAGGTCTCTGTGGTTTGAGAGCATTCTGTCGGTGCATGTGCACTTGGTACTTGCTGTGGGACTTGCTTGTGCTGCAGATCACACATTGATTGGGACCTTTCTGTTCCTTTTAGAGACTGTTGCTGCACTTTGAACAGATCTTCTGATTTAATTTCATCCAAAAGGAATCCCCTTCACATGCAGAAAAACAGCCCCACAGTCTGAGCCAACATGGAGTAAGTGGGGAAATGAGGGATTGCTGCACTCTACTGCTCTGAGCTATGTCACTGTAGTAGACACATTTTAGCTAATCATTTATGGCTTGCAGATTTGGGGTACCTCATGATGAAGTTCATTTTGCTCAGCTGGCTTGAAAATACCTAGCTTATACAAGTATTCGTCCTTTCTCTGTAGGATCTTAATCCTTTATCACTGGTGTACCAATTAAAACAGAGAACCAATTTATGTTGACCTTTTGACTAAAGGAGAAATGTAAAAAGCAAAAAAAAAAAAAGGCATAAAAAATGTCAATATTCTTCAGTATCTATCAGAAGCCTTTCTTCTCCTTTGGGTAAATTGGTTCATTAAGGAGCTATCATTTCACTATAATTCCTTTTTCACCCTAGGCAAGTCTCCCAGGAAATCTTGTCTAAGAGTCCTTTTACTGAAGTTTGCCTTCTTGAAATACTTCGCTTTTAGTATCTAACTTTCGAGAATTTTGTCCTTTTGTGACCAATCTCAACTACATTACCGCCTAATATTCACATTCTTAGCTGTTTCTTCTCTGTTAATTAGAGGCAAATATGAAGCAGCCCCTACCCTCATTACTCTTCTCATGAAAGTGTTTCAGGAGCTTCCTCTTCAGCCTGTCTCCTGCTGCATTCACAAAGGATGTTAGTCAGTAACCTACATTATTACTGAGGTCTGTGCTCTGGTTTACTCTTTGTAAATACATCATCTACTTGATCCTTCTGGTCTGGGAGGGAAATCCCAAAGTGGCAATGATTTTTTTTTTTTTTTTTTTTTTTTTAATTTATAACTGTCTTTTGCAGTCACTTAGCAGTTCTTTCTCCCTTTTGGTCCCAACCTCAGAACAAGTGTATTCATCCATGCTCCCTTACTGCTCTTTCTCAACAAGATGTGCTACATGAATTTGAATTCTTCCATCTCCTTCTCTTCCTAGATTGTTATATGATTACTGTAATTGTAAGTGAGCTGCATGAAGTAATAATCTGATGGCTACTGAGTCTCAAATCTAGTCAGACCCATGATTCTTGGTGATAAGTATGTATAGCTTCTTTCTTGCTAGCACTGGGATGGGTTCTTCATTGGCTATGGGGGATTGGACCACTGGCTGCTTCCTTAATCAGCTGCTTCTCTGGAGGGTGTCTAATTCATCCTCCAGGTCTGGTACTCCTGCATTCCTTTTCAGCTGGTCAGCTTCTTTTTCACTGGAGGTCCTCATGCCTAGCATGTTATTGGTATCCTTTTGGATCATATGGGCTTCTCTGCTTTACCACTTTGCTTATGGGTCTTCTACCAGTTTCCTAAAGAATACTTGCAGGGATTCTTTCATTCCTGGTTCCTGCTTTTAGAAGTGTGTAGGTCTGTGTTCCCCAGTTTGAGCACAGAACCTGGATTGAAGAATACCCCTCCAGGATTCCTGTGTGGACACAACTGCAGGTAGCCACCCTGTATCCACCCTGCGTCCTCAAAGCTGTAGACTGAGAAAGATTTGATGACAGAGATGACCCTGATGCTGTGCTTTTTAAAGGGCTGAATTGCGGTATTAAACTGTGCTTTCTAAAACTCCCTTCTCCAATCAGTCTCTTAAATTGCCCTGTTACAAAAGTCTGTGAGATACTGAACTGTTGAGTCACAAATACATAACTTTCATTGTCCTTCAGTGGTCAGGAGTTTAGCCATACCATAGGAAGTTTGTGATATATGAGAACACAGTATCATCCCTCAAAATGATGCAGTAAATTTGTTTTTAAGATTTCTCTTGAAATTATCCCCTTTACAATACTTCTCCATTTTCCAACATAACTGATAACTTCTCGAAGTCTTTTGCCATGCTGAGCTATCTGCAAGGAGATTAGGTAGGTCCCTTGATTGTTGTGGTTATAACACTCCTCAAAAAAGTAGAGGTTATGATTTTTAATCCCTTTGGACTGCAGAGAAGGAACTTGAAGCTATCAGATAGGAGATGAGTGTTCTATTGAGCAGGCTGTTAGATAAAAGAGGAGTTATTTTCAAGCAACTTTGTGGCATTTCTTACACTTTCATTTCCTTTGCCCTGATAGCAAGAGATGGATCTCTGCAGCAAGCTACTTCTCTCTTAGTCCCATTTATTTTATTGAGTGTATCAATAGAGCAAGCTCTTGCTTATTGAAAGATGTGTGGTAGCTGTTTTGAAAGGCATGCAGTGTTTGTACTGGAATACTAAGTAACGTATATAAACTTAGATACTATAAAGACTGCAATGTTAGATAGTCACACTTCTTGAAAAGTACAATTCTGCAACTACCAAGTTTGATACAACACTTTTTCCCCACATTAAAATAATCACTTTTGGTTTTGACAGTAATAGGTTCCTTAGACTGTCTTGAAAATTGATTTCTTTAATGCTTTTTACTATAGTGTGATCAAGGAAGCAGTGTAATAGCTCCTACTTAATGATATTTGTTTTGTTATAAGAAAAGCACACTTTGCTGAATGTAAGTGCCAATCCAGGGAGTTACTGAAGGATGTGCTTGACTGTAGGTACTTCAGTACCTCCGTGGTATGGCTCATGAGGTTATTGTAAGTTAAGCCTTCCTCTATAATGAATACAGAGTCACGCTATAAGAAAATATTTAAGAAGGTACATTTGAGAGACAGTCCTGAAGGGCAAAGGGGTCCAGGAAGGCTGGACTATCTTCAAGAACGAAGTCTTAAAGGCGCAGGAGCAGGCTGTCCCTGTACGCCGTAAGAAGAACGGGCAGGGAAGACGACCGGCCTGGCTGAACGGGGGCTGGGACTCAGGAAAAAAAGGAGAGATTACCACTTGTGGCTTGTGGGGCAGGCGACTCAAGAAGAGTACAGGGATCTCGTTAGGTCGTGCAGAGAAGAAATGAGAAAGGCAAAAGCCCAGCTAGAACGCAATCTGGCCGCTGTCGTTAAAGACAACAAAAAAAGTTTTTACAAATATATTAATGACAAAAAAGCCAAGGAGAATCTCCATCCTTTAGTGGATGCGGGGGGGAACAT
>NW_008795127.1:6235955-6239771 GCF_000699145.1 Aptenodytes forsteri
CCCAGGGAAGTGGTGGAGTCCCCATCCCTGGAGGTATTTAAAAGACGTGTAGATGCGGCACTTAGGGACATGGTTTAGTGGACATGGTGGTGTTGGGTCGACGGTTGGACTCGATGATCTTAGAGGTCTTTTCCAACCTTAATGATTCTATGATTCTATGTGCCTTAATACACGAGTGTAAAATATTAAGAAAACATGGAGTAAGGAAGGACCTTCTGGGTCCTTCTTGTTATCATAAACAACCCTGAGATGAATGAATCCCTATAAAATTGATAAATTGTATCTTAAAACTTTTTAGGTGCCTTCCCTATCTATTCTTATTCACCTTTTGTTCCAGAATCCTGTTTCTTTGGATTCTGCAATTTGAATAAGGGAATATTTTAAATCTAAGACTGAAATCTGCAGATGAGTCCTAACTTTCAAGGTTTATCTTAAAGTGGTCCTCAGTCTTTTCTGATGGAACAGCATGGATTTTCTGGTAATATTAAAAGACCTCTTGAGACAAAGAATCTTGGTGTTAAGAGTATTGATGGGAAATGATTTATTTTTTTTTCTCCAATAAAATTTTAATTATTTATGCAAGCTGGATTGTTACTGAGAAGAGAGCAATCATTAATGTGGTTATATCAAGCATCAATAGATTCTAGTTATCTCAGACTAAGGAGGAAAGAAAAAGTTGGCCTTATCAGATACAGGGTAAGTACTCTGAGTACAAAAGGAGGAGCTATTTTCCAGCCAGTTTGTGGAATCCAGTCTTTAAATTCATTTGTTCTGATAACAAGTATCTGTTAAGCATATCACAAATCAGTAACAGAACAATATTGCAAAAAACCAGATATGCTGGAATAAACAACTAAGGTAACTTTTCTCTGCTTAGCTACGGTAAGTGTCCACAGGTTGTGCTTGTTCTGTTTTTTTTTTGTTCCACTACTTAGAGCTGTGGATGAACTAAAGGCAGACTAAGAGCAACGGGAAGCATTAAGATATAAAATGACGTACAAGGAACGACAATGAACTGTAATTATTTAGTCTAAGCAATAATCTATCTGAAGGACAAACAGAAGTAAAGCAATTGCATTACAGCATTGGAGGTTCAGGTTATGTGTGAAGAAAATACTTCTAACCATAAAGATAATTTGGGCAATATAATAGGTTGCCTAAAGAAGATAAAGAATCTGCCTTTAAGGTAAAGAACAAGAGAAAACCAAACCATTATGTCAGGAGTAGCTAAGGTATAGCTGATTTTGCAGTAGTGCAAGAGAATAATAGTCTTTTGCAGGACCTCTCAACTAAGCCCACCGCTCAATTCAAGACATGCGTTACCATTTTTGAATGGGAATAAATGCTGCTGGAAAGGTTACTAATGCTTGTTTAGTGCTTGCTTTCTTTGCTGCCCTAATTTTTCCAGTCTTGTAATGCCCAGTCCTGAATTGCTTGGAAACCATAGCAGAAATGTGAGATGGCACTTGAGTTAAATATGTACTAGGGATGGGTGAATATTTTATCACAGCTTTTTTTCATGGAGAATGAGGTTGAAATACTTGGTAAAAATCTTATTTTCTATAATAAACCCTATTCTTTAGTGATAAACTAAAATATATGGATTTTGAGGAACTACCTCATTGTGTAAGTTAGTTGTCTTAAATGATTATTCTCTCCTTCTGATTAGCTAGTTTCTTCTGAAATGGTTTTGAAGTATTTTTAAGCAGAAATTGGCACAAGCATATAGTAGAGTTTACTGGCACAAGCGCTGAAATTTTGGTTGTCAGGCTCATTGAAAGGGCAAAATGGAAACATGGAAAAACACCAAACGTAATCCCACCAACACAATTGATTTTGTGTATGTGACTGAATGAATTACAAGGCATCTCCACCCAAATCATCTTTTTACTTCTCAAAATTTAGGTAGTCTACCATTAGTTCAGTGTGAGGACTAGAATACACGAGAAGGGTAGGCCCTAAAAATTGTTTGTAGAGATTCCTAGAGAAATAGCAGAGCCTCTGCTCTAACATTTTAATTAAGCCTTATGCATACAGAACAAACAATGGGAGTGTACAAATTTCTTTTTGTTTCTTATAGGTAAATAATTCTTACAGATTTATCAACAAAGATGACTGCTTTTGTACGTAGCATATTTCTTTATTGTCCTCCAATATCAGTATGCTAGGCAATCTGCAGGTTTTCATTGCTCTTTCTGAAGTCAGGCAACCACTTACTTGAAAAATAAAATACAAGGATAAAATGTGATTAAATTTTCAGCATGGCTAAATTATCTTCAGGATGTTGTGTCAAAATTACAACCAAGCCTCAAAGACAGGGAAGCAGATTAAATAACCTGTGCAATTTATGTAGACTAAACAAACACACCCACACCCAATAATTTATTATTATTCTAATTTAAAAAAATTAGCAGTCTTACCAAAATAGTGTTATTAGTCCAAGCAGTGATGCTAACACTTATTATCCAAAATATGCAATTATTACAGCTTTCTCCCAATAATGATAGAATTAAAAGCAATATACACAAACTTCTGCTATCCAGACCTTTCTCTGGTGTTAGGTTCACCCTTTCTGCATATGGTAACATGAGTCATTATCATGCTTTGCCAGGAGCAGTATGGAGTTGATGGTGGGGGGTTCTTCCACCTTGATCTTGGGTCCCTCTTCAGTTATTTTTACATTTGCTGACATAATTGGATCGCTTGATTTTTTTTTTTAATTAATTTTTTTTTCTTCAGTGCTCAATAAATTCCATGTTATAGCCAAGTGGTGAAATATTCAGCTCATACTGAAATAGTTAATTTTAAGTTTCTTTTCCAGACTGGAAGTCAATTGAAAAAACAATTACTTGATCACCTTCTGTAATCAGTTTGACTTCATATATGGAAAGAAAGGAGGGAAAGATGATGAGTAAAGGAATAACACTTCTGGATTTACCACTTCTTTGTGTTTACCTTCGAATGAGGGACAGACCTTCTTTACCTCATCCACCTCATCTCTCCGTGTTTTCTATTTCCAGCCTGTTTGCCTATCGTAGCCTAGTTCCTGGTGTCCTGTAACTGACTCTATATAGACCAGAAACCCTTCACTAGCTCTTACTTAATAATTTTGCTGGCAATTAGAGAGAAGAAAATTTACTATTCCCTGACTCTGTTTTATACTTCTATTCCACCTGCATGAAGTATAGAGTTGTAAGGAGTGTTCTGCATTTTCTGACTTGTTGAATATTGATTGTAACAGGCTGTATTGGTGTTGTGGTTTAACCTCAGCCAGCAACTGAGCACCACACAGCTGCTCGCTCACTCCCCCCCTGCCCCTGGTGGGATGGGGGAGAGAATCGGAAGACTAAAAGTGAGAAAACTCGTGGGCTGAGATAAAGACAGTTTAATAATTGCAATAAAATAAAATACTACTACTAATAGTAATAATAATAAGAGGAATATACAAAGCAAGTGATGTACAATGCAATTGTTCCCTGAGCAAGGGCCCCCCAGCCAGCTTTCCCCCAGTTTATGTACTGAGCATGACGTCCCATGGTACGGAATATCCCTTTGGCCAGTTTGGGTCAGCTGTCCTGGCTGTGCCCCCTCCCAGCTTCTTGTGCACCCCCAGCCTTCTCAGTCAGTAGAGCATGGGAAGCTGAAAAGTCCTTGGCTAGTGTAAGCACTGCTTAGCAACAACTAAAACATCGGTGTGTTATCAACATTATTCTCATCCTAAATCCAAAACACAGCACTGTACCAGCTACCAGGAAGAAAATTAACTCTATCCCAGCTGAAACCAGGACAATATCCACCCCTGATTCTATACCGTCT
>NW_008795127.1:6246317-6252990 GCF_000699145.1 Aptenodytes forsteri
GCCCCCCCGGCCAGCTTTCCCCCAGTTTATGTACTGAGCATGACGTCCCATGGTATGGAATATCCTTTTGGCCAGTTTGGGTCAGCTGTCCTGGCTGTGCCCCCTCCCAGCTTCTTGTGCACCCCCAGCATTCTCAGTCGGTAGAGCATGGGAAGCGGAAAAGTCCTTGACTAGTGTAAGCCCTACTTAGCAACAACTAAAACATCGGTGTGTTATTAACATTGTTCTCATCCTAAATCCAAAACACAGCACTGTACCAGCTACTAGGAAGGAAATTAACTCTATCCCGGACAAAACCAGGACAATTGGGATAGAAATTATTTTTTATTAGTCTGATCACACGTTAAGCAAATCACAGAAATTTAATTTAAACAGAACATTGAATAAAATGGTAAAGCAGAGACCGTGCATCCAAATAAAGAAAACAACTAGTTTCATGTCCAAAAGTTTAAGAGATGTTAGCTATAAGATTGTTCATATCTATACTATTTAGTCTAGACTTCTTTTTTTCATATCCTTACCACCACGTAGTTTCTGTAGGAATTTCAGGTGTTCAATGGATCTGAAAATCTTGTCTTTATTGTTTAAATTCCTGAAATGTTGGATATTTGGGAGGAGAAGAATTGTGTAGTTAGGTTCAATATTTTTCCTAATTTGTTAATTATGTTTGTTTTAAGAACATACAAATTATAATTTCTTGTTTAAAAAAACCAAAAAACCAACAACAAAACTGCAAACCCAGAAATACTTAATATAAGAATTCTGGGAGGAACTTGCCTTAATCTGGAGTAGTGTATGAGAACAGATCACATAAAATTCTGCCTTTTTCACTTGACATTAAAGCATTAAAGGATACATCTATGTATGAATGAAAAATAACATAACTACCCAGAGCAGGGAATAAAAACAAACTTTTAAGCAAGAAAGATGCATTTGATCTTATTATCTGATCTGGATAGGTATATATTTTCTATTAATATATGCACATGTAAACTTTTATTTTCATTTCAAGATTACTTTTATAACGGAAGAAGCTAGGCCGTGCTCCACGCATTCAAAAACCATTCTAAAGGACAGAATATATTCAGGATATTCTAATTCCATTTCATTTAGATACTGACTTTTCTTTCTTTTTAACAGCTTTTTGACTTAAAATCTCATTGTCAGTACTGAATTTCCACAGGTTATTTTATCCCTTTAAACATTGCTGCACTATACTATAGTAATATCTTCCCCAGCTTTTCCCTGATATCCACTCCTGCCTGTCATTTGCACAGTGTCAGCTATTATTTTCAGCAGATGGATAAAGGCAGGTGTTTCCATCAATCCAGATTTTTGCCATTCCAATGTGTTTTCCTGGATATCTTTCTATCATTTTACCTTTATTTTTGGTTACTGAAATTCAGTTATCTTTCCTGGTAATTCAGGAAAACACACTCTATTTTCATTGCTGATACCACTACCCTTTTTCTGTTTATACAGGACTGTAGCTGCCTACAGTTTTTCTTTCAATTGTGCATCCATAACCATGTCCAAGCATCATTTTCCTCCAGCTGGAATTATGCTCCAGCTCTGTGTATGAAATCCAGCTTTTTTTGTGTGTGAACATAATACAAATAATTTCCCTTGTTATCTTACTCCCAACCTTTTGTGCATCTCTTCCATTTTTATCAACAACATAGCTGCTAATGTCTTTCATCTTCCTAATTGTCCCCATCACTGTCCCTCTACATTATCTGCTTTTTGCACCATCATATCAAATTCAGTATTCTTTTTGCATTTTCAGTATAATTCACCACTGCTTCATTGCTTCAACCACCTTTCTTCTGATATCTTACCCTATTTTCTTTTCCTTTTGCATAGTATCTTTGTACACTTACAGATGTTTCACCTGTGCTCTTGCATAGCACTCCAACCACATCATACAGATTCCTTTTCATGTTTAGCCTCTACTATGATGCCTACAAGGCAACAGGCAGTGAATGCGTATTAATTTATAGGACATTGTATTTAGGCACTTTGTTTAAACACTACTTTTTTTTTTTTTAAATTATTTTTTTCCCCCACCATGTTTTGTGCAGTGCTTTCCTCTTCAGACTGTGAGCTTTTGGAGACAGAATCTGGGTTTAAATATACACTCAGAAAACAAACAGAATATCATCTCTAACAGCACAACTTTTGAAAAACTTCAATATTATTTATAATAATGGATTTCCTGGACCACCAACTACTTTTTTGTTCTTGCTGTAAAGTACTGAAACAGATATTTAGTGGATTTTATTATTAAGGAAAACAGGAAAAACACCATGCAAAACTGAATTACAAAATGTTATTTATTCATGTTTTAGTCAATTCAGATTAACCAACGTTTCAGTTTACTTTTCACTATGCTTGTGGCTGTAAGTTCAAGTATATGATCCTAAGGAAAAAACTTGCATTTTAATTAGCAGGGTCCTTTGCTGCCTTCTAACTGCCCACTTTCAGACATGCATGACAAATTATTGGAGGATCTAGCAGAACTCTATTCTCAACTCGCTTAATGAGAGTTTTAATTCCTGAACTGCAGTATCACACTCTCCTGCTTCGTCTCTCCAGACCAAGGAATTTTGAATTCTGTGATCTTAAGTAGGAACTGTAGGTGTGTTCTCCACTTTCACATCTTTCACGTAGCAATACTACCCATAGGTTTGCAGGCTTTTGTAATATTAAAGGTATGGATTTGATCCAAGTGTCACACAAAGAGGTTTTATTTCATCTAGGCTGAGTGAGTTGTAAGATTTAGTTACTGTTCTCCAGAAGAAATGTTATTTCCAATTGAAATAGTTCGCAGCTTGGCTTCAAACCTGCCCTTTCTGTAGCTTAAAGATCTTCCAAGCCAGTATTGTGAATCCTGTCCTAGGTCCCCAGTTCCTGTCATGTATGGCACAGAGAGCTGGCTATCATACAGATTGCTAATCTTGTTCTTGCATGTTTCCTGTTTATCAGCAATTTGTATAGAATTCCTTATCTACTTGTTCCTTAGAATGCCTTAGTGTTTAAATAATTTAAATAAGAAAGCACAACACAGCAAGTTTCACTATATAGCAATATGTGTGGTACAGGATTAGTTAGGATAGATTGTAGGTTTAGCCAACCTCCTGGCTTGTTGAGAAGTATTGACAGTTCTATCATATACTTTGCTATTTGTAGTTATCATAAATATGCTGCTTTAATAGTTTATTTGGCAGAAATAGAACTTACTATGTAAGTGGTACTCCATTGTAGAATTTTCAGCACATCGTCAAGAAATAACTTTATCTTTTAAAAGATCATCCTCTCTGTTTAAAGACAGTGTGAATTAACTTCAGACTTTGTTATGCACCATTTATAGGACCATCTGAGAACATTAATCTCTGCCTGTTTATATACAGGTCAAAGCTTGAAAAACTTCTGAATGTCAGTATTAGTTGTTTCACTCCCAGAACTTTTTTTTTAATATGCTCTGATTCAAAGTTATACTCTTTTTATCAGAGGTTTATAATATGTATATTCTGGGATTTCATTGACTTTAATGTAGTGTTCAAATTCAGTAAAACTATTCCTAGATTGCTGCAGTTATAAGACAAGCAACAGCATAAAATAAATATTTAGTTTTCCTGTTTTAAGGTTTTAACAGTTGCTTGTTTGAATTTCTGGTGTTCATAACTGAAATTTAATATAATCTAAGAATGCCATAAAATATTGATAGTGATTATTTTATTTTTTAATAATATCTGTAAGGTAGGCATATTTATGGGTGTAAAGATGAGAGGGTTTTTTCTTAGTGTCGTAGGTAGGGAAAAGAACAAAATAAGTGAGGCAGGGTCACTGTTTGTTTTATCTTCTTATATGGGAAAAAGGAAAAGTTATACATGGAATAACAATCTGAGAATAATCATAAATATTAAATAATCATACAAAGTAAATAAAGTGATGCAAAGACAATCGCTCACCACCTACCACAAACAGACTGATGCCCAGTCAGTCTCTGAGCAGTGCCCACCTTGAAAGACAATCGCCCTTCTCCCCCCCACTTCTTCCTCTACCACCACTTTTTATTGCTGAGCATAATGTTACAGGTATGGAATATCCCTTTGGCCAGTTCAGGTCAGCTGTCTTGGCTGCGTCCCCTCCCAACTCCTTGCCCATCCCCACTCTACTTGCTGGGGGGCAGAGAGGGGGAAAAAAGAGAAGGGCTTGATGCTGTGCAAGCACAGTTCAGCCAGAGCCAAAGCATTGGTGTGTTATGAGCAGTGTTTTAGCCAAAAATCCAAAACACAGCATCATAGAGGCTGCTATGAAGAAAGCTAACTCTGTCCCCGTACATGAACTTAGCATTTACTTATTGTAAGAAAGGACTGGAATAGTTCATTCAAGTGTATTTTTGAACTTGAATAAAATCAAATCACACCAAAATGATAATCTGAATATTCATTGCCTGGAAAGCATAAAATAATTTAGGCAGTTTACTTGGAAGATTAGCAGAAAGAATGCCTAAAATGAATTGTACTAATAATATTACATCAAAATCATATCTACAGGAAGATGCAAGTATGTTTTAAGAGAGAATTCTTCTGTGGTTCTGTTTTAAACTCTTTAATATTAATTTTCATCTTTCTGGGGGAGCCCCAAAGTTAAATTGATCTTCATGGTCATAAGTACATTAAATGATCCAAGAAGACTGGACCTTCTTCTAATTAATCTTTTCAATCCTAATAACTTTTTGACCAACTTATGTTATTTCTGAAAACCCTTGCATTTTTCTCTATAACAGTATAGTTCTAACTCGATGAAACAAGAAACTCTTCTTATTCCAACCCCTCTTTAAACTGGATGGGGACTTATTGATGAAGAAAACATACTGGGCAGTGATTCTTTGAATGGGGAGAGCCTCATTAAGCACATTGTAGTACATGTCTTACTATTTTCTTTATTTTACTATTCAGTTTTATTTTATATCAGTCATTACACACTTCAGGAAGTTACTTTCTAGAAGATTATTGCATTTATCAAGCAATTAAGGTCACAGTCACCCTGTTTCAGTTTTATATCTTATAACACCATTTGTGGCTTACGCTCCAGAACGTAGTATCTGTCTTCTCGTTTTGAATAATATAATTTTACTGAAACTAGAGTGCTCCTGCAGTCTTATTTTATATCAGTCATTACACACTTCAGGAAGTTACTTTCTAGAAGATTATTGCATTTATCAAGCAATTAAGGTCACAGTCACCCTGTTTCAGTTTTATATCTTATAACACCATTTGTGGCTTACGCTCCAGAACGTAGTATCTGTCTTCTCGTTTTGAATAATATAATTTTACTGAAACTAGAGTGCTCCTGTCTGTCCAGAGTCTGTTTGCATTCAAACTGTTGGACTCTGGTAGGTGGGTAGCTCACTGCTGAAGAGCTAAAGAATGAAGGCTTAGAAATGTCACTCAGGAAAGGGGAAGCCGTTATGGACACAGTAGGCTCTATCGTTAGTTTGTTTCTGAGACTCTGGCAGTTTAAACGTGCTATACAAATTAACTTCCCACTGCTGAAAATAATCAGAGAAAATATAAGTACCAAAAATCAGTGAACAAATTAATTTCTGTGCTCAGTTCCCTTTCAGTAACATAAGAACAGTATTACTTGACATAAAGCCACCGAAAGTATTTTGAAAATTAATTAATAGTTGTGAAGAACTGTGTAACTTCAGTAATAAACACTTATGAGAACAGAAGCCAAGAGGGAAACTGACAGTACTGTCTTCAAAGCAGTGTTTTCATAGAGATTATTTACCATAAATGCGGAGCAAAGAAATTAGTGAGGCAAAGGCAAAATACCGAGTAGCTGCTGATTTAAGAGTAGTTCCAACGTTTTGTGGAATTAGCTGGGATGCAGGAGGGTAAACGTTACATATATTTATAGACTTTATCATACACATACATGCAAGATGGAACAGATGGAATTTTCCTAGGCAGCCTTAATTTCAGCATTTCCAGTTTACTGGAAGTCTGACTTTGTATTTTTTTGCTTTTTTTTTTTCAGTTTTATTGATTGTGAATATTATTTTGTGCCTGGCAGTTACAAACATTCCACAGAAGCAGATAAAACAACATATTGAATTTGCCTTTTCAGTCAGAAAATGTGTTTATATCCAAATCAATAAATAGGTACCTAATTCTTGTTGAGTATTTATTCACTGCCAAAAAATATAGCATGGTTGTTGTCTTTTCTCAGGTTATTCTTTCCTATTATGATTTTATATGCTATTACTATAGCATATATAGAAAAATAAGATTGCTGAAATTTACAATTAATGGGTATTAATGCAGATTGCACATTCAAAAGCAAAGTCTAATTTCTTTGTCTTACTTCCTTTTCTAGAATAGGCACTGTCTCATATCGCACTGTTTGTTAGAAAGCCTACAAATGCCTGAGGTTTTATATCTGAAATGATTTGCATAGACATATCACATCTTGATTTAAGAAAAATATTTTAAAATATAACTTCACTTCTTTAAGAAGCATTATTTGATAATTCAGCTGTCATGGTGTACTGGTTTTGGCTGGGATAGAGTTAATTTTCTTCATAACAGCTAGTATGAGGCTATATTTTGGATTTGTGCTGAAAACAGCGTTGATAACACAGGGATGTTTTAGTTATTGC
>NW_008795127.1:6253046-6282764 GCF_000699145.1 Aptenodytes forsteri
AAGGGATATTCCATACCATATGACGTCATGCTCAGCATATAAAGCTGGGGGAAGAAGAAGGAAGTGGGGGACGTTTGGAGTGGTGGCATTTGTCTTCCCAAGTAACCGTTACGCGTGATGGAGCCCTGCTTTCCTGGAGATGGCTGAACACCTGCCTGCCGATGGGAAGTAGCGAATGAATTCCTTGTTTTGCTTTGCTTCATGCGCGGCTTTTGCTTTACCTATTAAACTGTTCTTATCTCAACCCACGAGTTTTCTCACTTTTACTCTTCCGATTCTCTCCCCCATCCCAGCAGGGGGTAGTGAGTGAGCAGCTGTGAGGTGCTTAGTTGCTGGCTGGGGTTAAACCATGACACATAGTTTGAATGCAAATAGCACTTTTGTTAAAAAAAGGTGGTTCTTGGCTTTATGTAATCAGTTACAAGTTTTGCTAAACATTATATGGACTATTACAGATTCTGTGAATTTGTCTTGGTGCCATATTACTTTAACAAGTATACTCTATATTATAGATAGCCTTAGCAGTAGCTTTTGTTATTCCATATTTTCTCAGCTTTGGAAAGGAGTTATATTTATTTTTCTGATTCTGGTAATTTCTGGTTTTGTAGTCATAGGCATCTAGGCTTCTGGTTCTATAACTGACATGTGAAGGCATGATTCCCAACAGTATGTTCTCTGCAAATCTGTCATAGTGTGGAAAGCTATCTATCACTATATCCTTGTTGTGTTTGGGAAATGATACCAGCTGAATTATATTGTATAAAATGTAATTCTTTTTGTTGTCTTAAAAAAGTAACATTTTCACAGTCTTGCTTCAGATGTGGATGCAGTGGTGTCAATCAAATATCTGCCATATTGACATCATTGTTTGTTTTAGAAAGGGAATAGCTATAGTGGTATAGTGGCTACACTGTCTTTAGATAAGTATAATGTTGTTTAATTCAGTGTCCTCTTCCAGCTTCAGCTATAGCAGCTGGGGACACTGTTATCCAGCTGGTTACAACAGCCCAGCAAGTAGAGGTTACTTGTTTCACAATTCAGCCAACAGAGCAGAAATGCAAGTTCTCTCTGTTCTGCTGCAGTAGAGTCAGCAATAGTTTCAAAACATTTAATCAGCAATTAGGTTAAATTTGCTCATTTTGCACTTAAGTGGATCAAGTTGAATTCCACTGGCTGTACAGTGAAGAATTATCTTCTGTCAGGAATATAGTAACAAGCATCCAGGGATAAAAAGTCTTGAATTTCTATCAGTGTGCAAAATGATCCCGCAAAATGATCAAGCAGGTTTCATTGTTTTTCCTGTAAGAATACAGCTGAAGCCTTATTATGCTGCTTTTCTATGTTTATATTTTATTGAAGAATGAATGATTTGGTTTGCTTGTTTCATCCAGACTTTTATGATGGCCTTTTTCCTATTTTTATTCAGATAAATTAAAACAAACAAACAAAAATAACCCTCAGCATCTTGAAGTTCTTCTTTTCACCAGCAACATGCACTTAGTAGTGATGAGCAATTACTCAATAAAAAACTCTTTTTCTGTCTTCCTATAGGATATTTTCCTATGTATTTTAATTGCTGGGAAAAGCAAAAACAGTTGATTCGAGACATAACAATGACATAATATTTTTCTAATATTTCACTACATAAAAGTAATAGATTGCTTTACCAAATGTTATATATATTTTTAGAGATGATTACATAATTGTTTTACTTAGCAGTTGTAATTCAAGATCTAACTTCATCTCTACAGTAAAGGAATACTTAAAATCTACACTTGTACCCTTGTATTAGGTCCAGCCAAGGAATAATGTATGCAGTTCACCATCAGGCTGCACAGTTAGATACCTCGATCACAGGTGAAGTGTTGCCTATAAATCCCCCCATCTAGCTCCTGCCCAAGATCATCATGAGAGCTGGGGATGGTGGGACAGCACTCATTATTTTTAGATATTAGACCAGCTACTGTGTTCTTTTTACCTTGTTCTGGATAAGGCTATATTCTAAAGTGAATATATATATATTATTGGTTGTAGGATGGAATGGGAAATTTGAGAGTCACTAAAAAAGGAATACGACTTGAAGGAATATCTGAATTTCTACTTCCACTATACGTGAAAGAAATCCATTCCCGAAAGGTAGGTGTTTTTCATCTTTTTTTCTTAATTTACAGCTAATATAAATTAATCTCTTCAGTCTCAAACTACAAAGTTTAATTCTTACACCTCCTAAATTAGCAATCAGTAGAAGTTTGCTTTGAGAATACCTTAACAGTGAAAGCTTCCTTCATGTGATTTTTTTTTTTTTGAAACCTTGCTTGCTTCTTAAAAGAAATGTCTTATCCTAAAGAAAAGAGATTCAAAGCATGTATATTTTATACTTCAAATGACCTCAACATGGGGAATGGAATATTTTCCTCTTCATTTATATTTGACTCTTCATTTAATGTGAACTCCAGAAAAACAAGATTGGTGATATGTTCAAAATGCAGTGAAATAAACAATGGTTTTGTATATGCTTAAGTTCTTTCTGGTATTATTAGCTAGTGTGATTTCTTTTCTTTCTTTTTTTATTTTTCCCCCCCTCCCCCATTAGGTATAGGCAATCTTGCTAAACTGCATAATGTCTCTAGGATTTAATTTTTCAAAGCAAGCCATTTTCACTGTTGCTTAAATGTAACTGTTTTATCATTTAACAGCAGGTTGTTATAGAGGAAAAAAGAAAATCAAGATATGTATTCAGAAATTCAGCATAGCTCATTTTAACTCATTCATTTTGATTCAGTCATGCTGTTTACATTAACATCGTCAATGAATTAAGAGATTTCCAGTATTTAAAAAAAATTTTTTTTAAGTTCTTTTTACCATGCTAGTGATGACCTATGATCAAAGAGGAATGTTACAATGGTTTTCAGTCAATCATCAGCAAAAAAATTTAATATGCATACTGCAGAAGTTGACAGGAATGAAAAGTATGTTTACCCTAAATGCCTTTGTGGAAAATTCTGTCTGAAACCTGTCTTCTATGTATATAAAAAAAGTCTCAAGTACATTCATAAATGAGATCCTGACAGTTTCCCATTTCTCTTAATTAGTTCACTCGTGTTAATAGATGTGTGAGATGAGGTAGTCTCTTTGTCCTCTTTTTCTGTAAAATTAAGGTCTTTCAATGTTTAACAGAGTAGCAATATTGTCCCAAGTAATGAAAAATTCTATAATATTCAGGTAACAGTATATTCCCCAACAATATTGAATTTTGATCACTTTATTGAACAGGTATTAGTTTACTTTTCAACTCATCATACATACAATGTTAAAATATCTTGTTCATAATGTTTCTTTTATAACAGTAGCTAAAAACATTAATATCTAGCTAAGATAAATCTATAATCAAACATTTGGTAATGAATTATTTCCAAATAAATGCAAATATCATAGCTTTGATCAGAATTTTGAGGGGAGGCGAAACGACGGAACAGTCAACGTGTAAGTACATAAATGACCATTTAAGTACCAAACACTGCTACCAAGAGTAAATCAATAAGGCCAGATTCTGCTTTCTAAAACTGGAAAGACATCTACAAAAGAGAACTTTGGCTGTGGGTTTATTTTTTTCCTAGATCACCTTGCCGTGGAAAGGTGTGAGCAACTCTAAAGTAGTTTCTGTAATCTTCTAATATTTTCTTTACAATTTTGAAACTATAGAATTCATCAAATTAACTAGAGTACTTTGTATTTTATCTATATCTAAATAGAAAAAATATCTCAAGGGTTCTGTTAGACCTTAATATCTAGTACAACAAATCCATTTAAAATCATGCCTAAAGCCTGAACCTCTTCAGTATGAGTATTCCAATATGTAGACTTTATGAAATTGGTGTAAAATTTCCAGGCTGTATAACCTTTTAGGAAGCATACTTTTTCTTAGAGGTTGCAGAACATTAGTCGTGGTTTTTGCATTTTCCCCAGTTCCTTTCTGCGGGTGGATGGTGTCTATTATTGTTCCATGTCCTGTTACTGTACATTAGAGTTATGATTTGGGATATTTGCTTGCACAGGGCTTCATATTGCAGAACATTGGTTCTGTTAAAGTAAATATAGAAACTTCTGTTTCAAGTGAGAGTAATGAGAGATTCAGGTAGGGTCCTAATTTCACTTAGAGCTGCTAACTAATCTGAGAAAAAAATGCACACAAATATAACTACTGTAAAGGAACAGGATGCAAAGTCTACTAGTAGCCTAACACAAGGTCACACTAGTCCTGTGAAGCTCATGAAAAACAGATAGACCTGTCAGTAAGTGCCCTCAAACCAGCAGAAGAAAAGAGACAGAGTTGATCATTAGCTGGACAAAGTATTTCAACTAAAGTATTTTTGGTGTTGCAGGTCTACTTATATCTATTAACATTAAAACATTTGTTACCTAGCTAAAGAAATGGTATGTATGTAGACTTGGTTCTCATCTTGCACTGCTTGTGAACTAGGTGCACGTTCCAGTCTTTTGCCAACTTTGCTCAGTAGTTGTTGTGCTAAAGTGTCAGTAACTTCTGGTGTTTGCAAATGTGAGTGTCATGAGGGAATGATAGAAAACCATCTGGAGTTGTATTAAGCTTTACGGTAGGGATTTGTGATGTCTCTGCATGGTGTTTCCCCAGGTGTGTAGCATCTGCATGTGACATTAGCTGTTTTGTCACTTACAGAATTGACCTTGGTGCTGTAGAAATCTAAGAGTGAGCCAGGTTTTCTGAGCTCTTATTATAGTCAGTAGGGACCTAGTCAATACAGACAGTGGATTCTGAAGAGCTATCCTGCTCACCAGCTGTTAGTGTTTACTTTGGGTGATACAGAGGGGAATGCTTTTCCCCGCCTTTTCCATGAAAGCAGTAATGATTTAAGTTTGATGCATACGGGAGTTAAAATGTGCCATGGAATCGAAAAATCATTTGAAGCTGATGTCTTTACGGTCTTTTACATGCGTATGTTGCTTGCTTATTTTCTGAAAGGAGAGTTTGATTTTTAAGCAAACTTACTCATTCCCCTCTAAAAGAACACAGTCATTAAAGTGACATCATTTGATTAACTCTTGAGATGACTTGTAACATATTCAATAACAACTTTGTGAAATGGGTGTATTTCCTCTGCACTGGTGAAATGGTTTGTAGAATGGCCGCTGGGGGACCTCCATGTAGGGCTCTCAGCCCTGCAGGTCAGGGTGTCACTGCTTTCCCATTACTCAGCACAAAGGAGAGTTAGGTGGGAAGGCCAATGGTATTAGCAGGAGGGTACCGCAGCAGGCTAAGAGGCACGAGCGGAGTTCTTGCACATATGCTGGAGCTATCTTTTAGTTAGCTAGATCTGGAGCTGATAAAACATGTTCATGGATGACACAGGGTTCACCTCTGATTCTGATAGTGAACTACTTCTGATAAGAGTCCCAGGCAGTCTGTTGAGTAGCTAGGCTGCACTGAGCTCTCTGCTGCTGCGATTTAAATGTGAAGGGTGGCTAGGTTTGTTAGTGTAAAGTTCACATGTGCTTACAGGTGCTGAAATCACCACTTTTGCATGCAGCATACCTGGATCCCCAAATAAGATCACTTATGTAGGGTTAAATGCAGACCTTAAACTGCCTTTATCAGAAGAGATGTATAGGTCAAAAAATTGCCTTTTGTCTTGTGTTTGCTTCATTAAAACCCTGAATATTAAAAGTAAATGCTAAAATAATTTGAGTTAAGTTAGTTGGAGAACAAATATGCATGAATTCTTAAAAACAAAACAAAACTTCTAGTGATATTTTCTCCTGCCAGTATACAATTTTCTATGGAAAAGTAGTAATGAAAAATCCAGGTCTGGGGTAAACCGAACATTCATTCATGTTTTGTCTGTAGGAGTTGTGTAAATGAGAAGGCTGCTCAGAGGGTGTTGTTTCCTTAACCTTGCTCCTCTTGCCTTTCCCTTTCTACTCTATTCAGTTAGTGGTGTCCATAGAACCACGGGTTCCTACCCAAAATCTCATGTTTACACAAAAAAAGATACTTCTGTATTTTCATCAAATGACTTATCAGTTCAAGTTCTGACATGCAGTTACATCAGAACCTGAGCAGATAAGGGCTCATTTGGTTCTGAATTAACATCTTTATATCCCTTAAAAAAGGGTACGCATACTCTATGAATTGAATTTTAGTGAGAATTTCATTTTGACTATGGCTGGTCTAGTTGTGTACTTCTGATTAGACTTACTGGTTTCAGACTAGTAATTTGATCTAGACAATGTTATATTTTCCACATTTATATCATTTGCATTGATATGATGCAAAGAAACAATGCAAACTATGTTCTTTGTAGTGTATCATTAATGGATGTATGAAATCAAATAACACGTAATGCAATAACCTGAATTATTACAATGTTTCAGTTTTTCTGAATTAAATTTCTTCATCATCCTACTACTGCATCCATACTACTGCATTTGTGAATGGAAACAATCAAGGTGCAGTTTTATTAATTTTTTATATAACAATAAAAGCTGTTCATGGTGTTTTCTTGAGAATGTATTCTTGGCTTTATTGATCTTTTTCATTTGCACATACAGTACTTAAGTGTTGAAGAAAACCAAGTTTTCTCTTTGTTAAATTGTTTCCATTGCAGATAAAATAAGTAACTCATTGCCCCTTAAACTAGGGGGGATTGCTTTTTTTTTTTTTCTGTACAATTAACAAGGTTAAGCTGTTCATGGTGTTTTCTTGAGAATGTATTCTTGGCTTTATTGATCTTTTTCATTTGCACATACAGTACTTAAGTGTTGAAGAAAACCAAGTTTTCTCTTTGTTAAATTGTTTCCATTGCAGATAAAATAAGTAACTCATTGCCCCTTAAACTAGGGGGGATTGCTTTTTTTTTTTTTCTGTACAATTAACAAGGTTAAAAGTGTATTCTCTGAACTTAGAGAGCATGTGTTTTCAAGAGGTATCCTTAGAGAACACAGAATTTAATGATTTAGTTAAAAGCTGTCAGAAAAATGTCTAGAAAACAAGAAACACTGAATACTTATAAACTTCTGACTGAACACAGGAAACTCTAAAAACTTTCTGTATATCTTGTAACTTTAAATATGTGATTGTATGAGAACTAAGAAATTGTAGGTAGATTTTAAAGCAGAACTTCTTTCAGGTATTCCTTCTCTCCAGATTTTCACTCTGGAGACTGAATATCCTTATAAATATTTAGAGAGCTTTATTTTATTTTGTTTTATTTCCAAACCTGAATCAATCTTGACAGAAGCAATTCTACACTGTGTTTCTTTCTTCACTGTCTCTCTAAGTGTGTGTAACCATTAACAGAATTAAATTTTGTCAATTCCAGCCAGCACATTACATATATTTAGGTTTGTGTTTGGGCCTTAGATGCCTTTGCAAGAACCCCAAATTCTTTTTCTGAGAATGCCTTTGTTGAGCTTCTCTCACCGATAAGGTTATAAAGAAGCAGCATAGGAGATCACACCAAAAGACTTCCTGAAGTTGAGGAAGGACATCCACTGCTCTTGTCCATTGAGCCAGTCTTCTCATTATACAAGACCACCAAATCAAGTGCTGCTTGCCCTTACTAAACACATTCTTGTTTTTTCCCAGTTGCCTTCTTTTCCTTCATCTGCTTTGAAGTGATTTTCAGGGGGATGTCCTCCATAATCTTCCTACGAACTGAAGTGAGACTGACTGGGCTGTAGTTTCCAGTCTTCTCTTCTTGAAAGACATTCATAGTCTCTTGTAGGGTCCTGCAAGTATGTCGTATTTGTCAATTTTGGGGTTGGAGAGGAGGAACATATTCCCTCACCCTCCCCTGAAACATTTTTCTAAAAATTCAAGGCCAAGTTGTTTGCTATATCCACTCTCTTTTCTTCTCCATAAGATATCCCATTGCCATGCAGTAAAACTAGTTTGGGTCCTGCAGTCCTACCACTACTGAGGTATATAGGTATCAGAGAAACTCCAATTAGGAGATGTCATTGCTCACCTTTTTTGTACTATCAAAGAAATCACAAAGGCACCTAAGAATCTGCCACCTTTATTGCTCATTGTGAAGTGCAATGCTTGTTTCTGCAGCTACATGTCATAATCCTCTCAGATAAAATCTGAAATGCTCCCCAGTTCATTTTTCTGATACCTACTCTTCAGCCTTGCCCTTGCCCACTCACCTGTCACTGAGAATAAAGTCATTATTATGGCATAAAGGACTCCTTAAGTCATTATGGCTCTCAATATGATGTAGTTCCAATGTACTGAAAGCCCAGTGTCAGTTTATTGGCTATAAACAAGATATAAGGTTTTCTTAATCACAAGCTTTGCCAAGGGACAAGTCACTCTTAATTTGTTGGTGGTCTCCATAGGGACTGCCACTCTGAAATTGAGTTGGCTGTACTTGCTCTTCACTGACAGCTGATAAGAGCTTTCATGATTGATGGTTTTGTCCTTGATTTGCTATACTTCACTGAAACCTGTCTGGGGGTCACCCAATTGTACAACTCTATCT
The DNA here is from genome assembly GCF_000699145.1 of Aptenodytes forsteri. Classification (NCBI taxonomy): domain Eukaryota; kingdom Metazoa; phylum Chordata; class Aves; order Sphenisciformes; family Spheniscidae; genus Aptenodytes; species Aptenodytes forsteri. The sequence goes on from NW_008795127.1 coordinate 6,261,566, forward strand.
TTTGAAGACATCATTTTTTCATGTCAACCTGTACTCCTCTTATTATTACTGTGACTTGTTCAGTCAAGGAGGATCTCTGCTTGTTATACTGAAAATTCTGAGTTAATATTACCCAAGCTTTTTACTTTGGTTGACTACAGCTCATCAATAAAGTCATGAGCGGCCTATATCCACCCAATTTTATACCAGCCTGAGGAACTGAATTTGTTTGGGAAACACTTCTTCAGAAGTATGTGGGAAAGTTGATGAAGTAGCAACTGTTTTTCTGGGATTTGTTGTTGTTTTCGGTATCAATTGCATTTTCAGTTTTCCAAGTACTTCCTTCATGTAGTACATTTGTGTTCCATTGTGTCTGATCCTAATATTAATTCAAAGTGAATTTGGTTTGAACTGTTTTAACTGTATGGGCATCTTGAGTTGAGGAATGACTTTTTTTTTCCCTGAACAACTTGAAAATAATATAGTTGCAATTTACAGAGGCTAAGCAATTACTTCTAAAGCAGGTATGTCAAAGCAGATGACTTGCAAGAGACTTGAAAAGGAGAAAAATCTGTGTCTTCCTTTATCTCTTCATGCAGGAATTTACTCATGTTTCTTCATGGAGAGAAACATTTATCCTTTGCGTCCCATTTTATAAACTTAAGGTAGACCTTACGTTTTGCTCTTCTGTAGAAACCTGAGAACTATGGATGCACAGATAAAAACGAGGGGAAAAAAGTGAGAGTTGTTGTTGGGGGGGGGAATATCCATGTAAGCCATTAAGCACAAAGTACATAACATAATTTTATCTCCCCAAAATACAGCTAGTCTGTTAGCCCTGGCTTGAGGGCTGCTGAGATCATTTGAAATGTATTTCCTATAAGTCGCTCTGTGCAATGCCCTCACTTGTAGGCCTTTAGTAGCCAAAGACAAATTTTCCCAAAAAACATTGTAAACAGTGTGTTTGTTAAGTTAGGAGAAGATCTACTTCGTATCCAAAGACTCAGTGTATTAACAACAAAGAATATTCATGTAATAAAATTACACATCTAATGCTGTTGGGAGTTGTCAGCAGGGATTTCTGAAGGAGAGATCATGCCTGACAGCCTTCTACAACAAAGTGTCTAGCTTGGTGGATGAGGACAGCTAATATTGTTAATCTTGCTTTTGACCCAGCCTCCCATCATATACTCTTAGACAAACTGATGATGTATATGCTAAAAGGACAGTGAGGTGGGCTGAAAACCGGCTAAACTTCTGGGCTCAAAGGGTTCTGACCAGTGGCGTGAAGCTCAGCTGAAGGCCAGTCACTAGTGATGAACTCATGGGGTCAGTACTGAGGCCAACGTTGTTTAATTTCTTCATTAATGACCTGGACCTGCACAGTGCACTCTCAGCAAGTTTGCCTATGATACAAAACTAGGAGGAGGAGTGTACAAACAAGTAATTTCTAGAAGCAAAAGACAAAAAGAAAAATAATGAAAGCATTGTTGTTTTAACTGTTCAGAGTTTTAATTATTTCCAACTCATTAATAATAACGCTCTTTTTTCTTTTCCTGTTTCATATCAGATGAATCTCAGAAGTATTTGGGGTAATAATCAAATCCAAACTTCAAAGGTAACACTGAAAATGAATATAAGAAAGATTCTCAAGGTATTAATTCTGAAACAGAAACGGGTGTCCAAAGTTTGAATATGTAATTTCCAGAAGTGCAAGCTGACTTACAAAATTAGTTTTATCCATTAGATATAGAAAAATGTATTTCTTACCTTGAAATGAAACAGAATTATTACAGTCCACTTTTACTTGGTCAGCTTTGCTTTCAGTATATTTTGTGTCTTGTATGATGTTTCTCACTTTTTAAAAAACATTTGTAATCAAATTATATAAAGCAGATAAACCATTCATAATCTGCAAAAATAAATACCAGTAAAATTCAAACCCAAAATCTGCTTGTGACTCTAAAGGAGATGTGAGTGGTCAAATAAAAGTTCTGAAGCTATTTTTGTTTTAAGGACATCTGTGGTAAAGTTATAGGAGCTTACTTCCAGAGTTTGATGAGGCAGTTCAGAAAAAATAATTCTTCTACCTGTTTATGTAATTTGTCAGACCTGTATTGTATTAGACTGAGGGGTGGTTTTTTTTTTTTCCTATTATTGTTCTCAACATTTCTGTATTCTATCAGGAAGAAAAACATTCTAAGCAAGGAAAGAAAATTGCATTCTCATTGTTGAGAAATACCATATTTTTTGAGACACTGCACACAATTTGGTGTCTTACATGATAATAGAGGAAATTAATGAATATTCTGAAGTTGAAGATGAAAAAAGCAAGAATGAATCTTACCTTGACTACCTGGAGTGAAATTCACAAGACAAGATACAGTGTAATCAACACATCTGTTCTGACAGTCCCTGATTAGGACACCATTCCTCTCTTTAAGGGACAAATTGCTTGTTCCTTTGCAGCTTCTGATAGCTGACTACCACAAGCAAATATCATAAGGATTGCATTTATAATACTGTCCATCTCCTGTTTGAAATGAGCTTTGTATTTTCTTACTATTCAGTAAGAACTAAGTTGGATTTTACGGCTTCATAATCAACAACATTCATTTATTTTTCTCTTTTTTTTGCATATGAACACACATATATAACTTCCATATTTATGCACAATAATTTAAAATTACTGGTCAGTCTTAAGAATTGGAGCCTTTTATTCCAGATAGCAAGTGTGCTTTTTGAGTTTATACTATATGACTTTTGTTGTCATAAGAAATATATCATACTATAAACCTCTAGTTTCAGAAACAACTTGTCACCAGCAATGAAATTTTCTGCTTTGAAAATGCTTTTACAGAGTATTTTTTGTTTATTTTTTACTATTCCCTGAAGGAGTTTCCCATCCATCTAGTACTGTGACTTAAACTTCAATCCCCTTTATATAATTCTGAAATCCCTCCCTCAATGACTTTAAAATTTCTTTTTTTTTTTTTTTTTTTTTTAATCTGAGAATTTTGGCGAGTGTATGAAGTCTGTATGGATAAAGATATTATTACTTGTCCTGACTGAGGGGGAGGAAAATGGGTTTGGGACAGGTTGTTTAAAGCAACCTATCAAGTTAAAATGAGGTAGAGAAGGCAAATAAATACAAGTGCTACAAGCATTTTAATAAAGCAGTATGAATTACTAAAATATTTGTAGGCATAACAAGTAATGTATTTTAGAATAAAAACTGTTCTTTTCCTTTTTCCTTTTTTAGGCAGTGCGAGAAATATATCAGTTATATTTTTTGCTTATAAATCTTCAATATGTGGTTAATTCAAGCCTTCCTTAAAAAAGGCAGGTGGAGTAATCATTCTCCTTTTTAGATGCAAAATAAATAAGTATTACACTTCCTTTTACAGATTATGCTCTTGACTCTTTGCTAACGTTGTTAATCCAAAGCAGTTTCAAATTTATTATTTGAAGAAATAAAATGGAAGCATTGATTATTCCATAACAAGGACCGTGTTTTGACACTGGCCTGCACGCAAGAGTGATAAGTAACACTAACATTAGTTGAAAGCCTTGCTGACCTGAAGAGCATCCTCATGAAATAATTGCACAAAGCAAAACAATTTAAATTCTTTTCATTACCAAGTGTATGTTCAATGATTTCCTTTGAACTCATTTTATTAAAAGAAATTAAAATTTCAAATTAAAAATTACCTCAAAATTGTAACTTCTTGTCTGTAACAAGTAACGTGAAATGCCATGCATTCTACAGATAAAAACAAAAATAGATCAGAGTTCCACCAAATTAATGTATTCTATGCTTTCTTCCTGTTTCTAAATTTGGATCTAATTATGCTGTCCTTTCTCAAGTGTAATCTCCTGTGGGTTTTGTAGAAAAGTATCAAAATTTTCCATATTCCAATTTTTCCATGGAACATTTTTATGGAATTTGAAACATTATTTTCCTGTTAAGAGTCTTCTCCCTTTATGTGAATTTAAGAAAATGAGAAACTAACAGAAGACACTAAAAGTTTATTTTTTCATAGTTCTGGTTTTTGACATCAACATACTCTGCTGATTTGCAGGTGACCAAAAAGTTCAATTGTACCCATTTGTTACATCAAAAGATATTATCAAAAGCTGTTTCAAAAAACCTCTATGGTCTGCTTGAAAGTTTCCAGAACTTCCTCTGTGTTAAGGATCTGTCCAACTAAATTCCAGTTAATATCTTTATGGGTTACCTTCTCTTGCCAAATTAATACATGACATAAATTGGTTCTTCAAGTGAATCAAAGACCCAGTGTCTCTTGTCTTCTTGAAAAAACAGTTCCTAACTTTTTAAAGGGGTGACCAAGTTGATTTATCTTTGTTGTTGTTTTTGTATCTCTTCTTTGTTATAGTTATGCAATGGTACCTACTTAAACATCTTGAGTAAACAGCGTCCTGTGGAGTCCTATTTGTATTAACCTTGGGCCTACTTCTGCTCTAGAAATGTAAGCGTAGTGATGTCTATGTTACATTTTAAAACTCAGGTACAGCAGCAATATGCACTCTAGCTTGTAGACACATGAACTCTTTCTGTATCGTTAGACTGTAAAAGTTCAGTGTTGATCAGACTCTGCTGATTTGCTATGAGGTGGGTTTTTTTTAAAAGCTTAGCATTAAACTTCAAGAAAATTTTTAAGGTGGTAACTGTGTGAGTTTTTCAAGGATAAATCTTCAAGGTATATAAAGATCTTAAATTAAAAAAGAAAACCATAAAAAGGTAAACTAGTGCATTGCTGTGCGACGTATTATTTGTGTCTCATAGACACAAACTAAGGGTAAGATTTTTTATTTTTAGAAATTCAGTTGGAAATAAACACTGGCAAGAACTTCAGACTATAGATGTTGGAATTCATGGGTGGGACTGGGACAAAGAAAACTCAGAAGGAAAGCAGAAGTCTTATAACAGGAGCAGCTGAACAAGTTAGCATCTCGTACTGGAATTGGTAATTATGGTTTCAGCATTATGATTGTACAACAAACATCTGGGGATTTATAGTAAAGTTAGCTCTTGGGCTTCAGCGGGAGGCTCATTTGTATCTTTAGCTGAATTCAAATCAGTTGTTCTGCAAAGAAAGTGACTGTAGTTCACAAAGTTTGTTAATTTAGGGTGGCAATCTGTCATGCACAATTCTGCAACAGCTACTACAGTGTATACTCTTGCTGAAGTCTTTGCAAGTGTAAGTGGTAATTGCAGTAGCATGGGTGTAGGTTGGTGATGGTGAATTTCCTTTTGGTCTGGAGCCTAAGTAATTTTTAAAACTACAAAGTTATTGTACATAATTCTCAGTAATAAAAGTGAAATCTGTGTTGATGCTAAACTTGGCACTCCAGTAGTGATTTACATGAAAGATGCCACAATAATTTTTAGTAGAAAGGAAAACTGAAGTTTACACTAAGAGTATAGAATGGCTAGAAAGATAATTTTTTTTCTCTTGCTAGATCAATATATAAATACAAGGTTTGGGCAAAGTTTATTTTTGTCTCTGAGTTTCTCCATTGGTATCCACCAGATCAGAATGTTCCTATAAATCTGTGGTTTCTCTTTCTGAGTAAACTAAGTAACTACAAAATCCCAGAAGGAAAGTGCTTCATACTTGTGGTGTTATTTTAATAAAGTGTAGGCATTTTGGAATGTCAATCAACTCTCCTGACAAGCTGAGCCAAAACACCGGCACAGAAAATGCAGAAAGTGGATCAGCTTCTTGCAGGAGCAACTCTGTACATTCAACAAGCAGAAAATTTATTTTTAAAAGTATTTTAGTAAAAATATCATTATGACTATTTAGATCTGGGATATTATAGCATGTTCTTTTAAGATGCAGGTGCTGCTTCTCGTATAAGATATACTCCAATAGCATGCAGTAGTTTTTTGAAAAGCTGTGGTTCATATTGAATAGTATACTAATTTTTGGAGTAGCTTCATTGATTGTTCAGCATAAGGGCAATATAATTTTGTTCTTATGAAAGTGAGGAAAATTATATGTTAGTGTATGAATTGGTAGAACTCCTATACTGCACAGATAAGGTGCTGGGATTACCTGAAAGCAGCTGATGCAAGAATGAAGTGGTGCTTTTTTATCTTATATTAAATGATGGTGATTGAATACTAGGGAGCAATTCAGGTAAGTATATGGAAAAGACAGATACGTTGGGGGGGGGAACATAGTGTTTATACTTAGCTGTGGCACTTACTGTTCCTTTTTATTTCCTCAAAGTTTTTCTCACATTAATTGAAAAAGAATAGCTTGAAATGCTTCAAAAGTTTTCATACACAAAACACAGAAAATTGATAAGCATTTCTCAGTCTCTCTTCACAGAGTCAGAGGAGCATTAAGAAAACTGTTCTGAACTACAAATAGAGTTGGTGTTGGGATTTGTGTATTTCTGGCTATTTGTTTTGTATCTTTCTAAGGTTTGCAGTTGTTTATTGGTCTGAGGTTTTACCTGTGGATTTCAGCAATTTGGTGTAATTGCCAATCAAAATATTGGAAGAGGCACCTGGTGAGCATGGCACAGATGCTGTATGTGTGAATTCAAGTAGTATAAATCAGTATCTAATGAGGCATTCTACAAAGAACTCTGTTGCATGTGTGTATTTCTGTAACAGTAACAGGCATAAATCTGTTTTTGACCTTGAGTTCAGCACTCAGAAGATGGTATCCATGTACATCTGTATTACTTAATTTCTCCACCCAGTTTTCAGTTCAGGGACTGTATTTTGCACATGTCCCTATCTCTTAGTGCAGTGAGAACCAGGTGAACACCAACCACCTCCTTATCTCCCACGTATCTCAGTTTCTACATAGGAACCACCTAAGGACATACAGACTACAGATATCTGGTATGCATGACAGATGGGCCAGGGTCAGGAGATGTGCTGCATAATTGAAAAGGAGTTGCGGATGCATCCAGCATAATATAGCCTTGCTGCTAAATTCCCTTCCATTGAATAACCCAAGTTCAAACTTGGAACATAGCAAGTAGAGTAAATAAACATAAACCAAGCCTTACTGTGGATGAGTCCAAGCTAGAATCTAACACATCCCTCAGCTTTAGCCTGAAAAGACCCTTCAGGCAAAAGAGTCCATAGCCCCTCAGTTCTCCTAACAGAGTAATGAAATTATCATTTATGAGGTACACAGACACACTTGCTTCAGACCATCCGAGATAACCAATTTCTTCTATGTGGATTTCTGTGTGAAATGATGACACACATTTGATTGTACACTTAAATTCCAACTTCATGTACAAAAAGTTTGCTGTTGCATCACTTATCCATTAAAGCAAACTACTCTTAGATCAAATAACTAAAAATATTAAGCATATCAATGTTTCCCTTAATTGTACGAAGGTCAATAGACACTTCTACCGTTATTTTGATGTTCTGCAGATTTGTGAATTTTAATGGTTTTGCTATAGTAATTTAATAATAATCTTAAACACTTTAATGACTTTTTTATTTATTTCTTTCTAATAGACCAATTTAACATGTGTTCTTGAAGATAAATTGCAGGTGAATGACTCACTTCCCAGTAGCTGGGCATAGTATCTCAGAATTTCTTCTTCATCTTGCAGTCCTTTTCAAATGTGATTCTAGCTCTTTAAAACAGAATCTCCTCTGATCCATATCATCACATTTAGCATTTCAGTTTTCATTAAGAGTGTGCTTTTGAAGTGCTTCTCCTGAACCTCTCCAAATACTGTCCTTTGGTACACGTTATAGCATGGTCTTGCAGCATGCAAACTGGATTCCTTTTCTGCAAAACTAGGCTGGAATATGCTGAAGTATAACCTCAAAACCATATAGTATTAATGTTCGGTCCTCAGCACCGCAAGTTTCATTGTAAAAGTCTGTTCTAATTGCATCATGTTGTTGTAGGTATAACCAATTTCTCACTTCTACTGATCAAGCTATTCCTCTTCTTTTTCTTCCCTTCCTTAAAATGAAGCCAAGGGCCCTGCTAGTTTGTCAGCCCACCTGGAGGTTTAAGCAGAAGGCTTAATTAATGTCTTCAGCTGTGATCTGGAAAATGCACTCTCTCACAGACACTTTGGATAGATGTCTATGAGTAAAATAAAGTAAAACTGATAAATCTCTAACATCTGAAATTTCCAAACCAGAAATGTAACTGAGAAATCATTATCCTAAGAATAAACAAGAATTAGTTTTGACCTCTAAAAGTTCATTAGTTTCTTAAAGCTCTTAATTATATCAGACTTTGAATATCTATTCTTCTTGCTTGTAATCCTATTTTGCTTTCCTGTACAGATAAGAAACTATTTTAAATAAGTTTCAGTGGGCAGGGAATATTTATAGAATTAGAATCCACAGTTCTCTGTATGCATATAGTTTTTGGCAAATTTTCACAGAGATACCTTTCCGTTGCAGTTCAGCTTTTCCTTGCTAAAGGATTTAATCCTTTTTTTTGTTCTCTTTTTGTATTCAGCCTCATTTGAATCTTCAGGTATCGAGTGTATGTTTAAGAAACACATTTTAGAATTTATTTTACAAATCATTCGAAGGTCTCAGGATCATCATGTCTTGAGAATTATTATTTTTTTATTTTCAGTGTACTCATGGGAACCCTTTTAATTAATTTAATTTTTGGTGGTGAATCCTCTTTTTTGATGAACATAGTGGTTTTATTTGAGCAATTTTTTTTTTTTTTACGACTCCTCCTAAATAGTAGACTTTACATGTGCTATATGTGCTTACTTACGTGAGCTAAGCCTCTAGCTTGGCAAGCTTTAATCAATCTTCTTTCAGTATCTTGGAAGAATCTTTGGTAATTCAGTGTTTTACTTCTTTGTTTTTAACAAACAGAAGTGCCATTCTAAACTGCATTATTGCAAATAACTGCATTATTTTGTCATAAATTGTGAATAAAAATGTGTTAATAAAAAATAAATCATTATTGTACAAAGCTGGGAAACTTAAGGCAAGAATGAAGGGTAAGGTTGGTAAGACACTTTGACATTAAACAAATTCACCTTATTTAGATTGAGATAAGCCTTTAAAGGTAAAAGATTGCTCTGAAGACTATCTTGCCCCCCAGCGCCTTCATGTTTCATACTACTTTTGAGACCAGAGGGTACCAATTTCTAGGAGTTATGTGAATGCTTAGAATTTAGATGTTTATTATCTGTATGCCATTTGGTTTTGTACTATGATGGGTACAAAGGTTAGGAGAAGCAGAACCAGGATCATTTCTATTTCTAAAGGTCAATAGCTTTTTCCAGGATTTCAGACAAGATGGCCTCTGTGCCTCAATTTCTTGCCTGCAAAACAGGGACAATAGCACTTTCCTATCTCACAGAAGGTTATATGGCTAGATACTTTAAAAGGTTTTATGTGCTGTTAGATAATGTAAGCAAATAAGAACATTAGGGCATGGTGGTATTAATACAAAGTACAGAAGTATTGTATTTTATGGAATATTTTATATCAAGCATACTGAGATAATCCATTAATGTTCAGTGCCCTTAGTTACTATTACAATTATTATTTTGTTTCCTGTCTTGAAGATCAAGCTTATAGGCATCGTTCTAAGCTCATCCTGCTCTTAGAATTTATTTCCTGTGTGTTTTGAGACTGATGAGCTGTAAATTGCTCATGAGATGTGATGTTTTTCTACTCAGAAGCTATAAAGAGTAGAGCCTGGCAATATTTTATTGCTTTACTAAACAGTTTTGCTAATGAGGCTACCAATACAATGTCCCTATTAAAAGATGAAACTGATAATGATGTTGCTTCTGATTGGGAAAGAAGGATAAGCAGTTTTATTATGAATAGTTTCTAGCAAATGTCTTCATCCTTTGAGATACTTTGGGGGCAGGAGCACTAATACTACACATAGAGCATATGAAAGTTATGCTCTTGGTTGGTTAAACACTGGAACAGGCTGCCCAGGGAAGTGGTGGAGTCCCCATCCCTGGAGGTATTTAAAAGATGAGTAGATGAGGCACTTAGGGACATGGCTTAGTGGGTGGTGGTGTTGGGTCAACGGTTGGACTCGATGATCTTAGAGGTCTTTTCCAACCTCAATGATTCTGTGATTCTATGATTCTATGAAAGTAAGCAGCAGCTCTATCAAGGTAAGATAGAAAAATAGGAAGATTTGGTTCCTCCCGCTTGTCTCAAATGTTTCCTTCCACAATAGTGCAAGTAAGCTCTGACTCACTCAGCAAATGCATTTATAGCATCATAATACCATATTTCTTACAAAAATGTATTAGAAATGCAGCATCACATCCTATAGCATTTTCACAGGGCTGATGTTTCCTACAGCTTTTCTTGCTTACTCCCTTTTGAAAGTGAATAAAATTTGATCATAAAGACAGTATGTAAAGTCTACTATGTTCTGAGCAACTGAAGGTGTCATTGACTTACGGGAGCCAGACAATTTATGAATTACCTTCCCCTCTCCATTAAATGTTATTTTTTCTCTGTCCTCCATGAGAATTAATTTTTATCCTCTGCAAGAATTAATTTAAAACTTTCTGACTCTCTGTGTGCATGTACTTGTCTGTGTGTGTAAAAGAGGGAGAAAGTGATCCTCATCCCAGACATAGAGCTGTGGGAGATTAATGTTCAAGTCTGTGATCAAGATGACTTAAGTCAAGAGGACCGTGGTCACTAAGCTGATGTTTTTTCTGGAAAGGATTTTTTTCTGATTTTGATTTTAAAAATTCTTTCTCTTTCAAAATTTCATCTGATTTTATGTAACAATTCCTAACTAGTTTATTTCCAGGCACGTCTTGAATTTCCACAATAAGTGAGGAAGCCCTACCTGGTTCCATGCTTTTAAAGCATGGCAAGAAATGAAAGGCACTTTCTAAGAGAGCTTGGACAGCTTAGAAATGCTGATTACAGAAAGTGTTAGAACTTTGACCAGTTTGCCTGGCAGTAGATACGTGGTGCCAGGCTCAGGAGGAAGTTCTTACAGTGACAAAGTATTTGTTCTTTCGAGTGTTATTTTGCCTTTTGGAATTGTAGAAGTTGGCAAATAGTGCTTTCTGGTGTAGGTGCTAGTCTTGGTTTGAAAGGTAAAGGACTGTGTTAGGTGAGTTAGTCTCTGTTCCTCTCACCCTTTACTGGAGGAAGCTACAGCTGGTTGTTGGCTGGCCTTTGGAACCACACTTGCCTTGAGGTTGGCCATGTTTTCCTGGCTCTGAGAACCTGTGTCTGCAGTTTTAGATGTGGCTCTTTTATGTTTAATGTGGATCACCACAATTGCTTTTTTTTTTTTTAATTGCTGGAAAATTTTTATGTTTTTTGAAAATGATCCAATTTGTAGTGCAGGCATGCATATTGTTCCTTAGCCAGAGGAGAAAACAGGGTCCAGGAAATTTTCTCTTCCCATTATTATTCTCAACAAAAAGAAAGCATAATGTATTGGCATACAGGCCAATGTGACAGTGAAATAACATCCATGCCATTTCAGGCAGATACAATGTTGGACACAAAACATCCAATGTAATTTGTATTTTAAAATGTGAAGGCTCATTCAGTGCCAGAAATATCTTGAGTCTGATTCCCCAGTGTGCATACAGATACCAGTGTAAGTGAAACAAAATGATCAGTCTAAATTTATTTATATATTTCTGAGTGACTTCTGTGGTTCAGGTTACGAAAGTAAGTGGTTACTTCACAGAAATCTGTAAAGATGAATTTTCCATAAAGGTTCATATGATCAGTTGAGATATTTAATTACGATAGAAGTGTATTGTTTTTTTCCATGAAAAAAATAATTACTTGTGCCCCATGTCTCATCTTTTTCAACAGCCACAGTACTGAGTGGTCATCTTTCAAACTTCAGGTATCTCTCACTCCTACTCTCCTCTTGTGTAAATTATATGTTATTCTCAGAACGTCTTTCCTTTACAGGAAATTCTAGTCATCATTCATAATGATTGCCTCCCTCACCTACCCCATTAGGACACACTGAAAAGGCAATTAAAAGAAAAGGAAATCATGTGCCAACCTTGAGCTATTAGTTTTACACCAGCTGAAAGCCATTAATTGAATTGAAATAGCTCAGCAAATGGACAAAATTTAAATAACAATGATTTAGAAAAAGTATACCAAACCTGAGGTGTTACTGTCAGCGAGGCAGATAAATACATTGAAAATCTTGTCAAATAAAGACCTTGCTTTTTTCTATATTGACTACATAAAATAGCTAATCATACTTTTGTTAAAATCTCTGGGAGCTTGATTTTGACTTGAATAAAGGAAGGATTCAGTTTAAATATATAAAGTGAAAATATTTCTATGTTGTTCAATCCCAATACAAATCCTGACAGATCTAAATACTATCAGTTTAAGACTTCAGAGAAATACATTTATTGCTAGTAAATGTATCATGTTGCTAGCAAGATCAGCTAGATTTTCTAACTTGTAAGGACTTGCAGAATTTAGCTATGTTTATGTTTGCATGCCTAATTAGGAACGAACTAGAAAAGATTCTTATTTAGGGTTTATCTTCTAAGAATTTGAATTTTATTCAGTCATATCTGTTTTTCAGTTTGGAACTAAAAATAGCAAAATATTGGGGGAAAAAACCCCAAATAAACCCTGGTATTTGGGGGGAATTTGTGGGGTTTTTGTTTGTGGGTTGTTTTCTTTTTTTTCTTTTAGTAAGTAGTAGTATATACCTACAGCATTCTTCTTCAGTAGATTTACTAACTCTGTAGTTTCTCATGGATTTTAGAATAAGGAGACCTCTGTGGAGAAAGCAAGAAATAATGGATAAGGCTTAGATTTTGGTCAAAATACAACTGCTGTGAAGTACTGAGGTTTTGAGCTAATTCCATAATACATTAGGATTGCTTCCTCCTTTGCAAATGAAAATTAGTAATTTTCCATAGCTGTAAGGTTGACGTAAGACTAGGGTAAATTAATTTTTTTTCACACTTCTTAAAATATCAGGTGGAAGATGCCAAAAAAATGTTAATTATCGTAATATTCACTGGTAATGCCCTTGAGCACAACAATTACTGTTGTAGTTAATGCTAGTAACTGATCTGCTGTTTTAGTTTTATTTCTCTGGAATTGTCCAATACAGAAATGTTGAGAGTGAATCATAGAAGTATGTGTGATGTTTAATTATTATGCTCTTTCAATCTTCCTATTTCTATCACTTAATGACCAATTCAGAGCCCACAATATGAAGATTTAGATAGCTTGTTTTCTTCTTTTTTTTATATGCACTATCTATTGTAACAGTAAGTGTTCTGTTTCCTTGTGATAATCTCTGATCCTTTCTTAAACTGTGTAGACTGCCGTGTATCCCTAGTAATTCTCTTAGGTCAATTATTTGTTTTGTAAAAAATCCCCAAACACCCTCCCCAACTCCCCCGCAAAACTTAATAGTTTTAAATTTGTTGATATTGTGCCCTATTAGCTATCTCTTGTTCATGTATTAGGACAGAAGGGAAAGAGAAGCCCTAACTTTCAATATATTATGCATTATATATAGTCTTGATTCTGTTTCTACTTAAATCAACAACAAAACTCTCAATGGTCTGCCTAATTTAGCTCCTGTCAGAAATAGGTACTTTCAAATCACTAGTTTCATTTTAAAATGTTTTAGTTAATATCATTATTTTTAAATCTTTAAAATGGAATTCCTGTATAAGCCAGGATTTTTATCAGAGCCTTCACACAGTGCAACTAAAACAGAAGTCAAAGTGTTAACTCTGAAGTCTGCAGACAGTAATACCAACATTTAAATTGTCAGTTATTTTTTCCTGTTGATGGCTTATTTTGAATAAATGCTTCTGTTTCCATCAGAAGCATGGAGATGTGTCTCCGTCAGTGGAAATTAAAACCCCAGCTATCAGACAATAGCTCCAATCTCCAACTTTTTGATGACTTCTGTGATGTAACTGATTTATTGACAAAAAAAGTTTATAAATTGGAAAGCTGAAAGGCCACTGATACCTTAAATACTTGGTATTCATCAGCCTAATAATTCAAAAGAGCAGTTGTTCTGATTTTAATTTACGTTTTCATATTTAATTCAACAAAGGTCATTCTTAATTATAAAATAAGCTGCAATGAGACTTGACCTGCTGCACCAAAGTGCAACTGTAACCAGGAGCCTTTACTTAATAATATAGGTTCATCTGATTGTGCTGGGCTCTGCCTAGGTCCTTAGCAATTTAATGTTGAATGTTATCTGAAACAAAATCAATAGCTAGCAGCTTTTAAAGATTTACTGAACTATAGAAGCAGTGCCCTTTAAACATGCTAGCCTTGTTGGGACACCGTTTGTGCATCTTCTTTACTTAAATCACAGACAAACTTTGATCTCAAAGTTTGAGATCAAAATTTAAGCTGATATTTTGAGAATGGTTGAAATATGTATCCAAACCTGTCTCTGATTTGCATAACTTAAGCCCACTGTTCCTGCTACCTTATTCAATTACTCTGCATTTATGCAAATATACTTTATTATAACGTGAGCAAATTTCAGAGAGTCACTGTTTCCAAGCGGAGTGTGCACATTGCATACCTGGTCTTTAGAGCTGCCTCTTCCATTATTTTTTATCTGTATTTATGAAGCATGGGGGAGGCAATCAAAGAGGCAGTGAAGATAAATTAGTCTTTTGTTGACATAGAAGAAATGCTCTGAAATATTTTGTAATATTTCAAAGCTGGCACAAATAGTGTTTTTAATAGATAACTAGCTGATCATCAACATTTTGTCTCTGGTTGGCTTAAATGCAATCGGAAAACATCAAATTCTGTTGTGAAAACGGTAGTCAATTAACATTAACCTGCAGGTAACTAAAGGCATGTACCTTTGGTATCCCTCCCAGAATTTGTAAAAGTCTTTATAGCATTTTATTAATATGACTGACATTGGTGGAGGCTGGATTTTTGTACTCTGAGACATATTTTTGTAAGGCAAAGTTTCCCTGACATTTTAGCTTCAAATTATGTTTTTAGGTTTTTTCAGCTTTTCATATCTGTAAACAACATACGGTACTGTATAACATGGGCACTTCTGTTTTCTTACCCATCTGCTAATGCTACTGTCTTACCTGTCCAATAACCAATAATGATTTGAGTCTGCATAATTTATACTTTATGTAATAACATTTTTCCTTACTAGCTTTCCTATATAGTAGTGTGGAACACATAGTGGTTTTGTAGAACTGCTGTGCCTTTGTAGTGATTTTCTGATATATCTTAGCTTGTCCTTTTGAGTTCAGTCCTATGCCATAAGTCTTGTTCTTTTTAAGTTGTCCTATATATTTGTTTTAATGAATGAAAGGAAATGAAAGAAAATGAAACTTTGATGGCCATGGTATTACACAGTATTAGTGAGAGCGACAGAACTAGTTGCTTGGTGACTATCTACATCTCGTCTTTGAGTTGTTTACTTGTTTTTAAGTTCTTCTAAAACTCATAATTGAAACACATTTTTCTTCACAGTGGAAATGATCCCATTTTCTCTTTGGTTAAAATACCCTTGTTCTGAAGAGCATATTAAACCTTCCTTGCATTTTCAATCTTTCTACAGTCAGGAAGAGCAAACATAAACCAAATCTCTCCAGTTCAAAACACAGAAGCAGTAGGAATTTCTGAGACAGGAGAGGATTAGCATCATTGCTAGACTGATGATTAGCATCATTGCTAATTAGAAGATTGGGAGGGTGACTGTGAAATCAGAATAACAAGATATTTAATTAGTTATGAAGCATTTTGCAGTGGCTTTCTGTCCCACTTCCCCTCTTTCTCTTTCACTCTTTCTCATGCTCCCCTCTCCCCCCCCCCTTTTTCTCTTTCTCTCCCATTTGCTCCTTTTTTGCTCTCTCTCATTCTATGTTTCTCTTTTTCTGGTTTGTTTGTTGTTGGTTTTTTCTTTTTCTTGCTGAGTCTGTTTCATTTTGTGCTAATGCTACTGTCTTACCTGTCCAATAACCAATAATGATTTGAGTCTGCATAATTTATACTTTATGTAATAACATTTTTCCTTACTAGCTTTCCTATATAGTAGTGTGGAACACATAGTGGTTTTGTAGAACTGCTGTGCCTTTGTAGTGATTTTCTGATATATCTTAGCTTGTCCTTTTGAGTTCAGTCCTATGCCATAAGTCTTGTTCTTTTTAAGTTGTCCTATATATTTGTTTTAATGAATGAAAGGAAATGAAAGAAAATGAAACTTTGATGGCCATGGTATTACACAGTATTAGTGAGAGCGACAGAACTAGTTGCTTGGTGACTATCTACATCTCGTCTTTGAGTTGTTTACTTGTTTTTAAGTTCTTCTAAAACTCATAATTGAAACACATTTTTCTTCACAGTGGAAATGATCCCATTTTCTCTTTGGTTAAAATACCCTTGTTCTGAAGAGCATATGAAACCTTCCTTGCATTTTCAATCTTTCTACAGTCAGGAAGAGCAAACATAAACCAAATCTCTCCAGTTCAAAACACAGAAGCAGTAGGAATTTCTGAGACAGGAGAGGATTTAGCATCATTCTAGACTGATGATTAGCATCATTGCTAATTAGAAGATTGGGAGGGTGACTGTGAAATCAGAATAACAAGATATTTAATTAGTTATGAAGCATTTTGCAGTGGCTTTCTGTCCCACTTCCCCTCTTTCTCTTTCACTCTTTCTCATGCTCCCCTCTCCCCCCCCCCTTTTTCTCTTTCTCTCCCATTTGCTCCTTTTTTGCTCTCTCTCATTCTATGTTTCTCTTTTTCTGGTTTGTTTGTTGTTGGTTTTTTGTTTTTCTTGCTGAGTCTGTTTCATTTTGTATAAATAATTAAATATTCCTGAGGATTAGGATGAATCATGATTAAGAGCTCATTAATGTGATACTATGACCAGGTGAGTGTCTGGAGCACTCACCTGGAGGAGTAGCACCTCAGCTCCAGATCATGATCCAAGTAAAATTTTGTAGATTTAACGTGAACTTTGAAATGTTTTCAGCCACTTTTAAAATTTCTTAAGATGAGTTTGCCCAACTCTCACTCAACTCATTAGAGTAAATGCCTTCCCATAAATTTCATTCATCAAAATTTGATTCTTAATCCCTAGAATATGAAGGAGGTATAAGGCTGAATCATCTTCACTCCAAACACAGTTCCCAGATAATTAAAAGTGCTTCCTTGCACCATTGAAAAATATTTCCATTTTCTCATCTGCATGGTGTACTCTCTTTGTAGAACACATGCCCCACAATGATGCTAATCCTCTCCTGTCTCAGAAATTCCTACTGCTTCTGTGTTTTGAACTGGAGAGATTTGGTTTATGTTTGCTCTTCCTGACTGTAGAAAGCAGTAGTTTGTCTAGCTGACTCAGATAGTATCTCTCCATTTTTCCCAAATATGTGGAGGGAAGGGAGAGAGAATATAGGGTGGGAAAAGACTTAAAGGAATAATTGTCCTTCTTCTCTAACAGTTCATACAAACCCTTACATGGCCATTGAAATTATCAAGCACAGTTTCCAGTCTTTCATAAAAAGAAAGTAGGTCTAATCATAATACCAAACTAACACAATAAAAGCCCCCATATGGGATATTCTTACCACAGGAAAATGTTGCCTCCTCTTGGTATCTTGCAAAGAGAGTCAGTCTGTCTCAAGCAGAATAGCACTGTGATTGTGTCAGTGTCTGCTCACAGTATGGTATCCTGCGAGGTAAAAGAATTACACTGAGAAATTTTGAACAGACTTAAATAATCAGCAGGTTGTTATCTTTACGACTCAAATTTTGCAGAGCAATCAGAGATTTCAAAGCACGTTAGGAAAAGTGCAGCTTTTTCAGCTGAAATATTAACTAAATAAAATCAAGACTAGGTATAAACAGAAATAGAACTGTCAGGATTTATTTGAGGGAGAGGGAACAGAAAGGAGGATATAGATGCTTGGATTCAAAAAACATTATCATATACCAACTTCTCATTCTTTTGGCAAATGTATTTAGAATCCAGGCAGACTTTTCTGGTATATCAATGTAAGTGTGATTCTGGAGGAGGAAAATACATAAAAACCTGAAATATTGAAAAGGTCCAAAAAACATTGTTTAAGTTTTAACTGCAAAATGTAAATAGAAAATCTGGCAGATGCATGTAGTGAATCCAGAGTTCTAAGGGTGTTTTTATCCTCACCTGGTCACCTCCACCATTCTTTGTACCTTCCAACAATTACAAGAAATTAAGCATGGGCCCTAAGCGTTAACAGTCTTCAAGTGCACAGTTTTCATACATAATATAGAGACTTCATAAGAATGACACTTATAGGAGAAGAAGCATGAAATCATGTAATGAATGATTGGTGTAGTAGAGTGCAAAAGTAAAAAAGATGTTGGTTTAAACTTGCACAAGCCATGATAATTTGGCGATTCCATAATTTCCTGACTTTGCTATGTTAACACTATTTCACTTCTTTCGTTTGATTTCCAAGTTAAACAAAGAACCAAAATAAGAGATCTGTACATTTTATTATACAAAATCATACCTGCTTTAGCAAGGTCATTGTCAGGGATAGAGCTCAGATTCTCAGTTCCATTTCTGCCACTTGAGCAAAAGGATTAAATGATACATGCAATAAGCTTTTGACCTCTCTATAGACCTGCCAGTAGACACAGATAGCAAGAGCTGTATGTCAGTGTGTCTTCTGGTAATTTGATGACAGCAGTAGTTCCACTGCTATATAAACTCTAGAATATTGGGTTCTATTTCACATTTCAGAGAGAATGTCTTTTAGAGGTCAGAGGTCCTCTGTCTTCTGTTAGCTCACATCTTCTAAACACCAACTTCCTTTACAAGTTTTGTGTACCATCCATCCTTGTGGCACAATTCATCCCCAGCCAGGGCAACCTCTCCTCTTAATGATAGTTTTGGATTCAAATTCTGTGTTTCTATAATATCTAGTTCTTACACAATTTCTTTTAAAATTAGTATCTTAAGCTTCAGATATTTTCTCTCATTAAACAACTAAAGAGGAATGCTATTTTTGTTATCTTGATTCTAGCAGCTTCTTCTTCCTTTCCCTGTACTGACAATTTTTACAAAGCCAAACATGTTTAGAGTGCTCCTTCTGTTTGTTTTATGAGCGTTTGCAAAAGAGGAAAGACTGCAGTAGAGATTTCCTGAAGTTGCCTATCCTTTCCCAACTGCCTGCTAATACCACCAAAATACATGATCAACTCACGGGTGTTTTGGACACCTTGTGTTCACATCCTTCATGAAGGACATCTGCTAATAGGAGTGCTTCCCAAGGGTTTGAGAGTATTGTCTAGTCAACACTGGCTAGATGTCTTGATGTTTTGAGCTCACAGTGAAGATAGTATATGTTTAACAAACATTGCTAAGCTCATAAGTTTATTTGGATGTGTGTGTACACCCTCCTTCCCCCAGAACTGGAAGTGCATGCATGTGGCTTGCTTGCAATTTTAATTATGATTCTTCAATCTGTCTGCTTCTCAAAAAGAGAGGATATTCTGTGATGACCAAGAACAGTAGGGATGATACTGTTATATAACTTATATGTTGATCACAGTTTTAAAATTTGGCTGGGTAAAACATACAGTAAACTGTGATTCTCAGAAACCTATGGACATTTACACTGAGTCTTTATAGCTTGGAAAATATGCACTGATACAGATAGAAATCTGCTGAGAATTGAAATATGCTTTCCTAGATACAGTAACTTAAGAATAAATGATTATGTAGATTAAGGCTGCAGCCTTTAAATAAATATAATTATTTTATAAAAAGAGAAAAAACTATGAGGGTTAATCATTTGAAGCTTGGAATTAGACCCAGGGAGAGAGAATGATATAATGTCCATAGTGGTCTTCATTTCAGTTCCTCTTCCTCTTCAGTTTTCTTTTTCCCATTCTCTTCTGTACTTGCAAAGTATAGACTTAGAAGTCTACTAAACTGACTTCTTTTAGGGAGTTGCAGTGACCTCTGTGAGGCAAGGTTTTGTACCCTGGGGTGCTCCATCATCATTCACCACTTAAGCAGCTTTCAAGAGATCTGCTTTATTCTATAGACATGTTCCATCTGGCTGCACATAACAAAAATCTTCAGGGAAGTCCTCTGAGGTAATTTTTCTGAGTATCCGAGCCCTTAAAGGATTGGACTCATCAGTATTTCAATCCTATATTATTCCAATTCCATATTTTAAACACTGTCACAGTGGTTACTTGAGCTTGTCTTGGAAGTAAAGATAAAGACTGAACAGGCATCGCAATGACATATTTTGCAAAACACTCTTCCCCCAGGTCATTCATTCTTTGTGATTATTTAAGATGAAATAAGAAAATCTTTAAATAAATTAGTGAACCTTTTAAAATCTTTTTTCAGGTTTTTTTTGGATGAGGCTAGAAAGCCAGTCTTAAGCATATGCAGCAACAATGTCTCTACTGGAAGTTGAAAGCCATCAGTACTGCACAGCAGAGTTGGGATTGGAAGGAGAAAGGAGTTTGGTGTTTTCTTAAGTGTCTAATGCTTAAGTACAGTTTGTCTGTGTAGTATCTTTATGAGATTGTGTTGGACTTGTCATAGATGTTTCCAGCTGGAGGCTTGAGGACGTGACACAATGGAACTGAGAAGTCACTCTAATTATTAGGTTATAAAATTACAATTCCTGTCCTCCCACAATGAAGTGTTCTTTTATTTTAGTTTTGAGTGGCACAGCACCATCATTATCTTCTTGCTCATAGCCTGGATGGCACAGTTGATGGGAGGGTAAGAGAGAGAGACAGACATTTGAATTCCCTTGGGCTAAAAATGGAATTAGACCATATCCCCTACTTCTTGGGCAAATGCTCTAGCTATTAAACAACTATAAAAAAACCTGGGTGGCAGTACTGACGAAATCAACACATCTAGTCTCAATGCTGTATTAGTGGGTTGATGTTAGGAATTGCCAGAAGTAGTTAAATCCCAAGTTGTTTTTGTCAGAACAGAGGCGCCTAGATAATTCAGTTCAAACAAGATAGTGTTACTTTTGTATATGGACAGGACTAAAACTTTCAACACCTAAGTATTTTTTTTTTTTAAAAAAGGAAAATACTGAAGGTATCTGAGGTACCGGAGTGAATGTCGTGGTTTAATCTCAGTTGGCAACACAAGTGAGAAAACTCGTGGGTTGAGATAAAAACAGTTTAATAATTGAAATAAAATAATATTAATAATATGAGA
>NW_008795127.1:6288358-6308209 GCF_000699145.1 Aptenodytes forsteri
TGGGAAGCTGAAAAGTCCTTGACTAGTGTAAGCATTACCTAGCAACGACTAAAACATCGGTGCGTTATCAACTTTGTTCTCATCCTAAATCCAAAACACAGCACTGTACCAGCTACTAGGAAGGAAATTAACTCTATCCCTGCCGAAACCAGGACAGCTCCTTTAGTACAAATGAGTTTTCCCTCAATTTCTTTTAGTTCTTGCTTTCATCGTAATTCTTGGTGGTTTATGACTGCTTATAAATCAGCAGCTTATGAATAAATTAATGAAAAACAAACAGACAATTTCCTTGCCAGTAGTACAAATGAGTTTTCCCTCAATTTCTTTTAGTTCTTGCTTTCATCGTAATTCTTGGTGGTTTATGACTGCTTATAAATCAGCAGCTTATGAATAAATTAATGAAAAACAAACAGACAATTTCCTTGCCAGATGTAGGATAGTTGATTTGCTTTAAAAGGAAAAAAAAAAAAATTAAAAACAAAATCTGAACGTGTCCAGTCTTTCAGACCCTGTTATCTTTCCTCACTCTCCATGATGTCAGTTTTGGTTCCAGTCTTTCTGCCTCTGTTCCCTTTCTCTTCTCTAAAAATCATAGAGATTTCTCAGCAAGAGTAAAAGCCTATATAAATCTCTGCTGCTGATTCCCTGCTGGAAACACAGTTGCATCAAATCCCTGTAGGAGCTTTTTTGCAATGACTCAAAGTTTATGTGATATAGCTTGGGTTTCATGTGTTCTAATAGGAGGGTATGTTTAAATAAGAACAGTACACTTTTTATGTTTTAATCAATGTTTTGAAAAAGATATATAAGACAAAATTCTGTGCTTTGTATCTGCACTGAAAATATATGGTAGGTACAAATACATTCTGGAGCGACCTTAGTACCCCAGTGATTTTGGTAACAGCCTGTAGATATCTGGCCTCTCAGTACTGATTTAAAGATGCTCTTATTTATGCAACTTGCTGTAGGTCAGTCTGGTTCAGATATGCTACCACAACTAATTTGGCATGGATTTATCCATGGATTTTTAATTCAAAAATGTCTCTGGTTTTATGCCATATTGAAAGCAAGAAATTACTTTGTGATTGGCCTCAGTGTGTAAAAGTTTCTATGCCACTGGATGACTGTTCACAGAAGTGTTCCTTTGCTCCTTGGTGACACACCTAGTGAGTGCAGTAATGTATCTCCTCAGCCAGTCAGTCTGCAGAGCTAAAGCATATCTGATTTGAAGCAAGACTGGAAAAGTTTTATGTAGCCTGCAGAATGAAAGGAACTAAGAAACAAAGGTATTTTGAAGATCAAAGAATTGATTTCCACTGCAGGTTAGTCTCACTGTTTCCCTATACTTGAATGGGTAATATCTTTTGAATATTTGCTACTGCTGCCAAGATATGAGTATCAGTTATTTTAGAGGAGTCTTTGGTAAATAAATCTACTTAAAATTCTTCAGGAAGAGCCAGATATAGCATTAAGGTACTGATATTTAAAAATCAGAAACTTTAGAACAGTACTTTATAACAAATGGCTAATTTATTAGTATTAATTAATAATCATAGAATCATAGAATCATTTAGCTTGGAAAAAACCTTTAAGATCATTGAGTCCAACCATAAACCTAACACTGCCAAGTCCACCACTAAACCATGTCCCTGAGTGCCACGTACTCTTGTCAGTTGATTTAGATGACAGCATGAAGACATAGGTGATACAATTGTAAATTACCAGGCTGTTGTATTCTTCAGAAAAGGAGAGTTAAGTTTTGTCAGAGTTCTTTTTTACTCTACAACTTTTATAAGTAAAATATGTGTGTAACTAGACCAAATAAGGTACTGCCTGTTTCTGTGAAGGTTATCAAGATTAAGAACAACCTGAATGTTCTTTTTGGGTGCAGTTGTAAATGTCAGTGTAATCCATGTCTTTTTTTGCACCGATAAATATTGTCTGAGAGTCTCTAATGCAATTCTGGAGGAAAACTTATCTCCATGTTTGTCACCAGGAGATCACATAAGGGATATGTTTTTGAAGAACTTCTCACTGAGGTATGGTGAGATAGCAGGTTTCAAGTAAAGACAGGTCTTTATGCGTGAACAAATACACGAATTCTCCTTGATGCAGATTGATTTTTATTCTAATATTTATTAATTTACTTCTGAGGAAGGAAAATGCTGTCAGCTTTGTTGAGTGTCATGTGGGGACCTAAGGAACAAAACTTACTATCACACCATACTTATTTATATTGATGGAATGACATGATCACTGCAGTTGGAACGCACCTCTGGTGGTCATCTGGTCAAACTCCCCTGCTCAAAACAAGGTCAGCTAGAGCAGGTTGTCCAGGATTGAGTCCAGTCAGGTTTTGAATATTTCCAAGGATGGAGAATCCAAAGCTCTCTGGGCAACATGTTGCAGTGCTTGGCCACGCTCAGACTATGTATTTTTTTTTCTTATGTCTAAATGGAATTTCTTCTATCTCAGTTTGCACCAATTGCCTCTTTTTCTGTCACTGGGCACCACTAAGAAGAGTCTGGCTTAGTCTTACTCCCTTTCATGAGGTATTTATAGACATTACTAAGATCCTCCACCCTCAGGAGCCTTCTCTTCTCCAGGCTGAACAGTCCCAGCTCTCTCAGCATCCTTTCTTATGGCAGATGCTCCAATTCTTTCATCATCTTTGTGGCTATTTGCTGGACTCGCTTCAGTATTTTGATATCTTTCTTGTACTGGGGAGCCCAGAACTGGTCCTAGCACTCCAGATGGTTCTCACAAGGGCTGGGTAGAAAGGAAGGCTCCCCTCTTTGACCTGCTGGTGATGCTGTTCCTAATGCAGCTCAGGAAGCTGTTGACCTGTTGACCTTCTTTACCTGTTGAGGTCCCTCTGAATGGTGGCACAACCATTCGGTGTATCAACCACTCCTCCCAGTTTTGTGTCACATGCAAAGTTTCTGAGGATGCACTCTGTGCTATTGTCCAGGTCATTAATGAAGGGATTAAACACTCTTGGCCCCAGTGTAGATCCCTGAGGTATAGCCCTCATGGACTGGCCTCCAGCTGGGCTTTGTGCCACTGATCACAACTTTTTGAACCCAGCTGTTAGCCAGTTTTAGTGCACTTAACTGTCATTTTATGTAGGCCATCAGTTTGTCTATAAGGGTGTCATGGGAGACAGGATCAAAAGCCTTAGGATAAACAACATCCAATGCTCTCTCCTCATCCATCAAGTTAGTAATTTCATTGTAGAAGGCTGTCAGTTTGGTCAGACATTTCTTCTCCATAAATCCATGCTGACTACTCCCAATCACCTTCATCAACTTGGGGTTGCTAAAACTGTTTTGAGTGCAGTCCCGCAATACCATCTAAGTATTCTGGGGGTGGTCTGTGTATTCTAAGTGAACTAAATCGAAGAAAATAGATTAAGAAATGTTTATAAAAATACTGTCCCTCTAAAGCTTTTACTTTGGTAGATTGTTGCATGTTTTGTTTTCCCTGCAGAAAGATAGAGAAATGTAGAACTTTCTTCATCAATCAAATAAGATTACATTGAACACTAATATAAAATGTGTTAATGAACTCTACCACATTAGATAATATTTCAAAATAAATAAGGCAAAAATATGACTCGATGTTGACAGAATTTCCCTCCAAGCACATTTCTAATGTAACATCAGCAGGGAAGAAGGCCATCTGTCTGTGTGTTTTTCTGTAAGGATATGCAGGTTTGTCTGGAAAACAACCAGACCCTGTCCTTGTAGATGTTGGCAAATCTGTGATATAAAATTGAGTCATTTAACAGATTGAAGGGTTTTATGCAATTCAAGAGACTAGAATAATGGGGAAGGCACCAGCCTCAGCAGCAAAATTCAGTCTATGCCCTGTCCTCATCAAATAATAATAATGGTAATACTTAGTGCTTGATAGCTCTTTAAATGTTAATATGTACAGTAAACCCTCAGCTAAGGCAATATCAGCTGCTGCACTTACTTTTAAAGTTCTTAGTGAGTATATTCTGAAATGCCAGGGAAGGGTACAGATTGTTTTTCTTCTCTGCATTACTTTGGTACTTTCAGTCCTTCTGTATTTCCTGAAATGTGTTCTCTTCCTGAAGACATTGAAAATGACATGCATATGTGGTACCTGTAGTTAGTATATTGAAACTTGAAGTTACAGCAAGAATTAATTTGAACTGTAAAACTGATTTAGGGATCTTATGCAGTTTCTCTGAATACAGCAATCTTGTTAAATGCAAGGGGAAGATTTCCTCATTTGAGAATTTTACCATCAAGCTATTTATGGTAGAGGTATTCCACTTAACAGACATAGATTCTCTCACTTGATAGCCTCTTAAAGTTTATCACTAACTTACAAATCCTTGAAGGTGTACGAGAATGTTACACATTGCTACTAATATAACTAATGTTGCTCTTCATAAAAAAATCTTCTGGATTTTGACTCTGCCTATATTTTGTTTTCCTATATTTGAAATTAGTTCTTTCAGAAATCTTGGCCTGTATTGATATTGTAATAAATATAATTAATTTTGGTTAGTTGGGAAAGAGCATGGTGGTTTGCTTAAGGGATGTGGGAGAGAAACCGATGCAGAAGTTACTGGCTTAAGCCTCTGTGGTCTACAATATACTGAAAGCCAGATTAATTAATTGTTCTGATTTGAAAATCTACGCATATAGCAATTTAATCTTTTTGCCTCTTGCCAAAGAGGCGAGACATTAATTTCATACATATCGTTGAACTCAGGCATGTCTCAGACTGTTGAGAGAAACGACTTCCCTTTAATAACTTTTGGCTTACAGATGCATTGTTTTTCTTGGTTATCCTTGGTGATGTGTGCTGTTGTCGTGACATACAGGAAGAGAGACTACACTATGTAACATTTAATTTTGGTCTCCAGATTATATAGAACTTCATAGTTTTACAACAATACCATGCCCAGATGAGAGTAAACCAATTTAAAATTAACACAATATGTTCCTTCAGGATAAAAGGAAGGGAAGCTGCAATCTGCTGTTGTGGTTTCAGCTTCAGGACCCTGTAGATAAAATTCAATTCAGCAACGATATCATAAATGCCAAAATCGTTTTGGGAAGGTCTGGGCCTAACAGGAGATCTTACAAATAATAAGCTAGGAGCAAATGAAAAAACTACCTTTAGTCATACTAAAGGTAGCTAGTTATACTTTAGAGATTTGAGCACCAAGCACAAGTCCAAGAATACCTCTTAAAAGGAACAACCCTAGATGAAGAATGAACAAGGTTTTTGAGGGACTGAAATTGGGATTTTTCAGATTTTTTTTTTTAATCTCTCTGGAACAGACTCACACCTGATTAAAAAAAAAAGCCTGTGGACTACAAATTAGGAATCCATAACATTTCAGTTTATATATTTATTGCATAACCGAGAGAAAACCCAAAGAGGCATTCAAATTATGGTCTGTACAAGATACATGAGCATTAAACCCCCTTGAGATGGTTTTGATGTATTAGGCAATAATGACTCGTAAGCTCAGTGATTTGAAAATTAAGTGACAGGAGAGCCAATGTGGATTCAATATACTCGTTAGTGCAACAGAAAGTAACAGTTTGTTTACTTTAGGGGTTTTGTGGTCTTTTTTTAAGGGAAGAGAAGTGAGGCAGGAGGATCAAGAGACAACATTTAAAATAAATTTCTGAACAGATCAGACATAGAGAAAATTACTTCCATTTTTTAGCTGATAAAAGAAATTAAATTGCCACATAATCTGTTGTTTCTGATAATATTTCATCATGTAAAAATACCGATTTTGAGTCCCAAATTAGACAACACTGTGTGTTACAGATGTGAAATGTGTATTGTTTCATTTCAGTAGGTATAGAATGAAACAAATTCTTGAAAGTGAAAACAGATATGAATCATAGGAGTTGAAGCATTCAGTATTATTTTTGTGTTTTCTTTGTTGGACAGATCAACACATCTTACTCTTCTAAAAGGCTCTTACACTGACAATGACATTTAGGCTTTTATTCATCCAAAGTTTGTAACTTTAAAGAACAAACAATCCTTGACAGCTGTCCTTGTGACAAAGCCTGGCTTTGTCTTGAGAAAGAATGCTTGAAAGTGATTTATTGGCCAAAGTAATTTTCTACTAAATTGTGGCAATTAGAATAAATATGAATTGTCATTCGACCATACGATTTTGTCTTAACCTTTTGAAATCCATGTACAAGTGGACATATAGAACAGCTGAAGCAATGGAAGCTCAGGGACACTGGTCTGAAATACGATTCACTATTATCTCACTCTCAGTAGTGAAATTATTTTAATAATTCAGAGATGTTTCTGCAAGCCCTGACACTTAGCAAAGTGAAAAAAATTGTAAACAATTTTCAGTACTTCAGGAATGAGACGGGGTTCCTTATACTTGACCATTATGTTTTACACGTATCCTTGGTTAGTAAGTGGCTGGAGAAATGGAAGAAGAGCTTGCCTCAGGGCCAAGGGACCCTCTGCACTGTGCTGCCTATGGGAATTGTAAGAATGAAACGCTGCCAGGCTGGATGGACACTTTTATGTGTCCTTGTTGGAATGATTCTTAAAGGCAGCATAGATCTGGCCAAAAAGGCTATGGGAGAAGTTGCCAGAAATTCTGGGATTTGTCTTGATTTCATTTAAGTCCATGTATCTGTGTCTACAGCCTTATCCACCCTGTCCCTTTTCTCAAATGCAAGATGCCTGTGGTTTTAAACACGAATATGTGTTCTCTCCCTATTGTTGCCTGAAAATTCTAAATGAGCTAAAATATGGTAATTTGTTAATTTACTAAAGTGTTGGTCGTTTACCGAGTTAATATTTGGTTGCAGTTTTAACTCTTTTGCTGTTTAAAATGGGTATGAATCTAGGTTTCTGACCCCAAATCACTGCTTCACAGATTGATTCCTAATGCCACACCAGTATTCCCTGCTGATTTTTATTATTTATTATTATTTAAAATAAACCTGTTTGTGTTTTTAACCTCAGTAATGTATTAAAAATGATACTGCCACTTTTCTGAATTAGTGAATGAAGAAATTTAAGGTAATTTAAGGTTTTCAGCCAACAAAAGGTATAAAACACATATTTGTGTTGAAAATCCCAGCCTTTTCCAAAAACCAGTTAGTTTTTTCATTAGAAAAATACTGCTGGTTTTTCTGTTCTGCTTTACTTTGTTCCTGAAAGTTCAGAAGATTCAGCTTTTACCGTCTATCTTGCAATTACAATTCTATATCAGAAACATTTCCTCAATTTAGATGGCAGTGAAGTGTAGATAGTACAGATAGATCATTGCTGCATACAGATACTGAAAGGCCATTTTGTAGTAAGCAGAGACCATCAGAAATATCTTGCATAGCGATCCCTGTGTACACACAAGACCACGTTACCTGAACCGGCATAAAGAAACCTATGTCATCTCTAGCACCAGTCTTTCTACAGTTGTTACTAACTATTTACACCTATCAGAATTGCTGCCTAATACTTGAGCACAAAATAACCTCTGGTTAGCAAAACATCTTCATGAGATTTTTGTAAGTCGGCTACTGACTGACTGATGTGTGTGCCTTTATCCCTAACATCAACAAATCAAAGCCAGTGCTTTTTCTTCCACTTTCAGAGATGATAAAATATATTGTGATCTAAACTATGTCAAGGAATTGAATGAAAGACTTAAGAAAATACTTTGAGGTATTAACAGTCTATCACTTGGTGACTGGACTTCTCATTCAAGCAACCTAAAATTGAAAATTAAATTAAACTTTAGTAATCCATTGTAATTAACACTATGAAATTGATTACTTACATTTTCTGAAGGGGAACCTCAAAATTCATCACGTTGTGCAGAACTTGATTTTACTTTTAAATTCTGTGAAATTTCCATCATATTTGTCATTCTACTACAACACTTGAAGAAAGTTTACCCCTAATCCAATCAGTCCTGCTGAGTTATGGCTTTAGAAGATCCTCCAGATATCAGGAATCACTGGTAATACGGTAGAATTGAATGACTCCAAATAAATCTCTATTAGTAAAAGAATATCGGTAACCATATTATACAATACATTAGGGAAAAAAAGATATGAGACAATAAAAGACAGAGATATTTCAACCTTAAAAGGAGACTGTGGCGTTTATGGTATCTTCTTACAAAATTAAAGCAAAGGCTGAAACAGTTGATGCAAGACATTTGTGCAGAAGAAGATAAACTGCCTATGTGGGTTAGATTTCAATCCTTTTCTCCTATGGAAATCCATTTAAAAATCATCTCAGATTAAGCCTCTTGCAGTAATATCTAATAAAATCTGTGTTAGGTCCTGGCTACACTGGGAGTGGATTCTTTTGAGTGTAGCACCTCAGTTAGTGAAAAAACATGAAAGTGATATCTGAAACGTGTAAGGCATGGGGAAGCAAAAACCTTCAATCTTGTGTTAAAAAAAAAATGTTACAACCTGGGAAGTATATTTGTGTTGTAGATAGCATTTGAGATTGGGTACTCTGTTCTGTCTCTCTTGCAGCAAACTTCATCTGGAGCATGAATTTGGTTTTTGCTTCTTTACCTTTACTTTAGGATAACATTTCCTAAGTGTTGATACTGAGCTGGCAGTAGAGAACATTGCTTTAAATGCTGAAGGAACTAGAGAAAATCACCTTAGACAATGCACCATTTTTAGCTAAGGACAAGGGAACTTCCATGACCATGAAGGACTTCACCTTGACAATAAAGTCCCTTGGCAAGGTCTCCATCTACCTCGTGGGAACTGGTAGCTTAGTTGCCTGAAAGAATGATTAAGAGGGTAAAAATGGACAGAGTATTTGACGTATTTAGCCTTTTTTAGAACCCCTGTGCAAAAGGTGCCAAGTTGTATAAATCATATGCTTCCTTTCGAGTCAAATTGGGAAGAAATTCCGTAAAAGTCTGGAACAAATTCAGGAACCTGCCCTTGAAATGTGCAGTGCAACCCTGCAGCTCAGCTTGTCAGGAGAAAAATCTGATAGAAAAATACATTGGGGGACTCAGAGTGCTTCCCAGGTCTTGGGTTTTGCTTTTCTCTGTTCTTGACTTCATACTGGCACAAAAGCCAGATGAACTGCATCTGTCCCTTCTGGCTCACCCTTCAGCAGTAGGAAATCCAGATGTCTGGGTCAGGGAAGAAGTGGCTGCCTTTATTGATTCCTTGAAAAGGAAGCCAGGGCTATGAGGCCTGCCACGTAGAGCACCTACCTTATTGTGTACACATGACATTAAAAGGAATGCTGAGAGATGGCAAGATTAAAAGCTGTAACTCTGTCCCTGGCTGTTTGTTCAGGAGTTAGCTGGGGCATTTAAAAGGAGCATCATATCAAAGCAACTGGAGAGAGAATTATGTGGGAGAGCATTTAATTTCTTTTTATTTTGACTGCTGGGAATTTTTTATTTGGGCAACATTTTTTTGGCAGGATGTTGTTTTGAAAATACAGCCTTCCTGGTTTTGAAATGAGATATTCATTATCCTTTATCAATATAGCATATAAAAAGAAATCTAGATAGGGATAATGAAATTGAATGTCTCCTTCCTGATTTTGTGTCAAAATGAAACCGGTATGGAATTCTGTCTCACGTGACACAGCGGGAATATCATAGGTTTTGAAAATCTCCATTTCCCTCTATATAAACTTTGACTAGTGTTCTTGTACTTCCACTGCTAGAACTCATTTTGTACAATTTATGAGGCATGAAAATATGGATGATAATGTAGGTGATGGTTACGTTTTTCCTTGCCTTTTGCATTCTATTTTAAAAAAATTTGCCTGAGCTGTTCTCACAATAAGCTACATGAATGCTGACTCAGGGTAGAATTGTTCCCAGCTAGAATTCTTCCTTTTTCCTCAGGACGTTTGACACTTCAGAAGTGCTGACCTAGAAGGAGCACACTGTTAAAATACAGTTTTATGATAGACCCTCAAAAGAGAAACTGATAGACGACTAGCATTCAAAGTCTTTGGCTGAGGTAGGACTATTTGCTGATGGCTGTACAGGAAACAAATTAGATGAAATTCAAGCTCAGGAAATTGGGAAATGCAACTGTGTTTCATCATGGCTTTTGTAATTGTATTGGTTGAAAAAAAAAAAATCAACTAGCTAATATGAGCCAGATGAAGCCAAACAAATTCTGGTGTGGTTTTCCTATATCTGATGAATAGTTCTATGTTTTTTGCAATTTTTGATTTTAGATGAAAGCATTGCATTTCAAAATTGTTGCACAGTTACTGAAGTTATTGAATAAGAGATAAGAAGAGAACATAATTTTTTCAAGGTATCAAGATCATATTGGAGTATATTGTGTAGAATTATTGCCAGGCTATTAGAGGAATCAAAATAATTTTCAAGATATATCCATGATTATATATGTTTTCATTCAAAGGTCTCTTGGTGCAAGCTGATAGATCCATTATATCATTTCTATATAGAACGATATCTTCCACCACTCACTGAAATGTTATCACCCTGGTTAAAAGATTAATAAATTCAAAATATAATACAAATATAGCATTTTCAGAGGATGAAAATTGAACAATTCAGACTTTCTTATGTAAAGGTTATAGGTTAGCAGAAATATAGCTATTTTTACTTTGACATTTAAGCAGAGAACATTTTCTTGTATTCTTGAAATAATACGCTTAACCTTCCTCCCCCACCCCCATGGCATTCACACAATACAACAAGGATTATTAGAAGAAAAAATTGAAATACTATATATGTGTCAGTAAGGATTCTCTTTAAAAGAGTTAAACTTTGCCAGTAATGGTAAACCAGTTGTTCCAAAGAGATGTTTCCTAAGAAACTTACCCGGCCATTTTTTACAAGAAACAATATTTAACTGTAGAGCGAGAATCAGTTACAAAATTTGACTTTAAATGGCTTTCTACTTTATTGCCTGGCAATCTCATGTACTCAGGGTGCTAACCATCTGCATAATCCCCCATGGCAAAATGGATAAAGTAAAAACAAAAGAAATGTGCTCTTCAGGGGAGGAATTATCACGCAGCCGGTTGCCAATTAAGAGGTAGTTACAAACGTATTAGAGTCCAACAGGACTGGGTTTGACTGACAGGACAGTTTGCCTTATAAAGACTGTGCTGCAGTTCAGCCTGAAAGTCTTTGCAGTTCACTAGTTAAAATTTATTTTTGCACAAAATTTATTTTATAGGGTCTATAAGGACTTAACTATGAATGTCACCTTGAAATAAAACCACAGAATTATCACTGGTTTAAATTAATGTTGTATGTTGTTATCTGAAGGGAAACTGGAACCCTTTAAATCAATTCTTGTTGATGTCTGCTACTTTGAATGCTTACTATCTGCAGTTGGTTTAAATCTTTAATGAATGTGACAAATGAATGCACGGTCACATTCCGAACAAAGAAAGGTTCTGATCTAGTTTCTTCCACTTTGCCATAAGTCATTTGGACAGAAACAATGTAAATATTGGAAGACGTAAGAGCGATTTCACGTTAGATCCTTTGGCAGAGAAATATTTCTCTATTCTCAAACATAGTTTAAGAAGTCTCTACTCTTTGCTAGCCCTAGTTCGTCAACCCTATCCTCTACTGCAGGACTTCCTTCTTACTTGTATCAGTTCAATGATTTTAGTCAAGCTGCATTTTAGAAAACAATGAAATTGTATAGGTAAACAATTTAAACTATTTTTTTTGCTATTGTCTGGTTTTTTTCTTTGGTAAGTCAGATCACCTGAGCAATGGGATGAAGGCTAGAGGTAGAACCAATGTAAGCTTTTTCTTTGCTGAGAAGGAAAACAATGCAAACCTGCATTCTGAGATAAGATAAAACACTATTCCTTTCATTGTCATTAGTTGGGCTTGGAGAAGCTGAAAATGCAGTCTTACATCATTGAAACCAGTGCTAAGAAATGTTCAATGTATGGCTTTTATTTTAGTTCTGAGGCCATGTCTTTCTGGTTTTGTTTCCTTTTTTATTTTTGCAGCTGAATAAATAAAAAAACTCCGAAACATTTTCAGTACAATTTTTTAATGTTTTTAATTATCTTTAAGCTTCTGAGGACTACTTCCATCTTTATTATTATCTCTATAGCACGTTTCTTTGAGTCTATTTTGTCCTTAAAATACTTGAGACTTGTCATTCCCATCAGTAATCTTTGTTAAAAAGAGTCACAAAGCCACTTCCCTACATTAAATAGTCTATGAAAGTCTGTTACTGAGAGGAAAGGTTTTGTCTGAGGAGGCTTGGTGTAATTAGCTCTGAGAATGTAGGTCAGCTGATAGATTTGTTTGTTTGTTTGTTTCAGTGTTAAAAGCAGCTTAACAAAATTAAAATTGAATATATGACAAACTAGTAAATTCTTTTCATTGCCTTTTAGAATCAAATAGGAAGATACATTGATTTAATTGCAATACTGAGTAGGAATTTTATTAATTTAAATATTTATTAAAATGTGAATTAGTAGACTGAACAATATCTTTGCTTAGTTCAATATCAGCTAATTTCTCATGACAAATTTTCTTGATTTTATTTCAATTGTAGGGTTGAATTTAAGGATAAAATGTTTAAAGTCACATTGGTTTTTAATGAGTATAAAGCTGGAATGTTTGAAGGGCTGACAAGATTCAAGGAAGAAAGAAGTTATTAGACAGGCTTCTTAGGGTCCTGAGGAACTTCATGAAAAAGTTCACTGTTAAATATTTTAATTTATTATAATGTTGCATATACAGCTTTTAGAGTACATTTGGACAACTTTGGCATAATTTTCATATATTCAATCACTTTGACAGTTCTGAATGCTCAAAAATCAGACCTCAAAATACAAACCAGAAAGTTTTTCACTGCTCTCTAGGGTAAATATGGGGAAAAAAAATAGAGTCTTAAGTTTCACGGAAAACAACTAAGGTGCACTAGAAATATTTTACAGAGATTTTAATAAGGTTATAAAGGAATGTTAATAAGATTATAATGGAAACTTAAGTATAATTTTTTTTCTGACAATTACTGTAATATTCCGATACAGAATTACCTGGAACTGTTTGATCATCCCTTTACATTTAGTAGAACTTGACTAGTTGCCAGAAACACAACATCAAATATTAAAACTGCTATCATGCCAGTAATGAAGGAAAAAATGCAGAAGGAATTCTTAATTTTTTGGTATACCTGCACGTGCATTTTTTTCCTTATGCAGAAGTATGAGAAGTACTCAAACACTAATGCAAGCCTGAATTAGATCTTTTTGGAAGTTTAACACTGTTGCTAAGGAAATACAACCATTTTTAATTTTCCGTATTGCTCTATGATCTTGAATTTAAAAGAAATTCAGTCTTTAGAACTTTACTGATTAATTCTGCAGGTTGCACAAGTGATCCAGGTCCGTGGCATTTCTCATGCTGTTTTAATCTAAATGTCATCTGTGGAAAACTGCAAAGTCACAGAACTACATTTGTTGTAGTCTCTGTCAGTGGAGGCAAATTTTCTTCAATATTTTAATATCTGCAGTGGAAAAGTGTTTGGTATGGAAAACTTAGCCAGTTACTGAAACAGAAATAAATTCTGAATAGCTAGAGAGTAGAAAAGAAAGACAAATTGTAAATTATATCCTTTGGAAAAGATCTGTGTTATTAAAAGGTGGCAATTATCTACAACTGCAAAGTTGACACTAGTGCTGTTCCCACTGGAAAATAATATGCTTCCCTGAAGGGACATGTGCTGTCTCTTTCCCGGAACCATAATCCTCTCTACAGAATTTTATTTCCTCAATTTTGACCTTCAGAACAGCGCTGGTGAATTTTTTTTAGTCTGTGACTGGCAAGTCTCAAAGCAAATTTTCTAACAGAAAGGCAATTTATTGAACCACCAAGTCATGTCCTACAATAAAGGTGGGGATGAATATCTCCTTTCCACAGATGACAAGTTTTAGAGGAGACATGAAACAAATTCTGAGCTCAGATATTGGCCAAGTTTGTGTCATACTAATGGCAAAGCTTCTTATTAAATGTTTTGCAAGGTTAAAGAACGTACAACAGCAAAACCTGAGGTAATACTTTTCAAGATCACTTTCTAGCTGCTGGTATGTCAGAATTAAAGGTGAATGCATGATGTGTAGGTGGTTTGTTGTTTTTAATCCTGATATACTCTCTTCCACCTGTTGTGTTCAAGATAATGTAGTTTTTGTATTGATTCCTTGTAACTTATGGTGATAAAAGATATACTTTATTAAAAAATAATAATTCAAATAATTGTAGTGGTTCTGCCTGGAGAACTGGAATGCAAAGACTGTTTGGTCTTACTTACTAGCTGTTTGCATACCTATTAAAAAATTGAGGAGACTGTACCAACTAAATAGGTATGAGGCATCTTGATTCCATTTTATGTGAGCAATATTTGTTAATAGAGGATTTTATTGTTGTCTCTCAATATGAGACAACCACACTCCTCCCTTGGGTGGGAAGAAGAGTTGCCAGCAGATGTCATTTTCCCTGGGAATTCAGAGCAGCTCTAATCATAGAATCAGGAACGGTGTGTAGTAGAGAAGGGAGGAAGAAGGGGAGGTTTTACAGGTGCAATGTCACCTAGGGAAGCCTAATGACCAAGAAGAGAAAAGGATAAGAAATAATGAGACTGACCCTTTCTTATGAGAAGATAGGAGACTTCCTGGACCCAAATACTTTTGGTCCTGAAAAGACGACTGGGACTGACTGCAGGGAGTATGGAAGGGTGTAGGTCATGGATCTGTAATTAAAACAGAAGAGTTAAAAATTAGCTTCTCCTGCTCTCTTAAAGCCAGAGTATGTGGAAAGTTATCTGACTCTTCTAGCTAGAAAGCCAAAAGTGAATTTTCTCAATAACACCGCAGATGTTACTTTCATGAAAGAAATGCTGCAAAGACATTTTTGTACTGAATTCCTGTGCCTAACAGCTGATAAAATACATGCTGAGACCTTTGCCATAAATGTTGAAGTCCTCAGCCCTGGACTATCATGATCAAGACATTTTCTGAAAATTTAGAGAAGTATACTTTTCATAATAGGCATTACTAAAGATTATCAGTGGATTATCTGTAATTCCTGTAATTGCCATTCTTATTCTCATTCTTTTTGATGCCTTGATCAAAGCCTCATTATACCTCATGCTAAACATCCATGGAATTGATAGTGCTTGCATCAAGCGAGTGCAATAATGTAGCCTGAAAGCATCTATCAACTGATATAATAAGCAGCGGGTGCATGTAGGGAAAGGCTCAGTAAAGTAACAATAATAATATCCCTTCTTTTCAGTAGGGTGTTTCAGGGTTCATTTGAGATATGTGTGCTTCTGGTTATTTAATACAGGAACAGTAGAGAGAACTAGAAATGCAGAAAGTTTTGCCAATGTAATTAGGATCCAGCAGTGAGTGATTCTTCTTGAAGGAAGGCTAGGAGGAAATATCAGCATTGTAAAAACTAATATAGCTATGTGAAGAAACAGAAAATACAGATAACCATTTCTGACTTTTGCTATTGAAGCTGCTGCTAATACTAGTGGCATCACTTAATCATATAGGTTGCCACCATCTTAGCTTTCTGTAAAAGAATAAGTTTAATATTCACCTAAAGTAAACCTTCTAACTAAACATGTTTAATGACTAGTCTTGCCTTATTTTTGTGTCTTATATTTTTAACATATTAATTTTAATATGCACTAAATAGACTTTTTAATATTTTTATTATTAGCAAGTCTTCTTTGCTGCTTTGTCTAAGCTACACTATTAATTCCAGATTTCTGCTGCAACTTATGTATTTCTGAAATTCTATTTTGTACCCTAACCTTCCTTTAGAATTTGTTTATCCTTCTTCAGCTTTAGAATTTGAAAAGTTCTGTCATAGAAATCATAGTGAAATAAAAACTGGTGATGTAAACTTTATTTCCATATAGTCCTTTGCTGGATGTCTGCAAGGCGCCACAAAAGTGGAACCCAGAACCTACTGATATGCTGGAGAGTTCACATTTTTCAGAACTTTTATGTCAGATTTTCCATAGCATTAGGTAAATATAATAGAATAAGTTTATTTTTGCTATGTTTTAATTTTATCATTTTTTCATTTATCAGCATGTAAAACTGATGTATATTTCCTGTTATGCATCAAGTGAACAGGGGTTGACACACTTTTCTCTGTCACAGACATCTCAGGAACTAGGAATCTGGTAAAAGGTTTACATATATACAGGTTATCAGATCACTGACTACAGCATGTTGTGGGTTTTTTATTTTTTTTTCTCTCAGATAGTGAATCTAAAGTAAATGCAATTCAAGTTCTGTAGAGAAATGCTCCCTCAATGGGGAATGGTGGGAAAATACTTTTGAATGTGTGAATATACTTTCATTTGTATAAATTTTCCTGTAATGTCTTCAACCTCTTCCTGGAGTTAATTGCTGCTATCTTTCAAGTTTTAGCACTTTAAGTTAAAAAGGCATGAGAAACACACTCTTGTTTCACTGTAATGATATATCATGGTTAACACTTGCACACAAACAGGAACTGAAAGACTGCTTTCCAAGATTTTAAATAGCATAATGGACTGTTAGATTACTGTCGGGCTTAACTTGAATGGCAAAAATCCAGTTAATAACTGTTATACCCACACCGCAAGAAATGATGGTTTGAAAGGAGTGAAGTATGGTGATTCCACCCTTAATGTTTTGGCTTCAGATTTTAAGACTTGAATTGGTTTTCTGTATTTGTCCTAATTAAAGTTTTCTGGAGGCTTTGCAGCTCAGTAATATATAATTTTACTTGCTGTGTCACAAGCTTAATGACTAAGGAGTAAGCTTTGGGCGTTTAACAAGCTTCCTCCAAGTACATTTGTAGTCTTGTTTTATTTTCAGTTGGGATGCTTATATCTAAAATCCATTTGAAATTTTGTTCGATGTTTAAATCAATTCCAGAAAAGTCATATCGTTTGTCTGCTATTTAAATATCTGCTTCTGTTTTATCACAAAGTTTTTCTATGCATGACTGAATTCTGCCATAATAAAAATTTCATGGTGCATTATACGAGGAAGTAAAACAAGGAGGTTATTTCTATCTGGAGGTTATAGCCATGATCACTGTGCAGCTTTACTGGTGCATGTGGCTCTCTGGAGTGCTGCGTATGATTCTCGTTGGCTACACCTATATTGCTTTGGTAGGTATAACCAAGCTTGGATTGAGATTTGCTGTGTCATGAAGCTGGATGATATCTGTGATTGCCTTTAGCATATAAGAAGGCTTACATGGAAGCAGAGCAGAGGTTGGGAACTGAGATAACATCCTTTGATGAACAAGAATACCTAGAAAGTATGTTTCTTGAACCTTGTCAATACCCTCAAGTATGGTATTTCTTTCAATATCAACTACAGTGTATTTTTTTTTCCGAACAATTTCCTTGTGCTTTGTTTACCTGTCTTCCACAGCTTTTCATTTCGTTGGTGAGTCAACTAAATGAGGTATTTGTCCCTCCTTAATTTGGAAAAATAGAGTTTGTATCTCACTGAAAATGTGGCTCTGCATCAATATTTGGGGTATTTTTACCAAAACAGTTTTGACATAAAGTCAAGTCTGCTACTCATTTTACCAGTGTGTTATTCAAAAAAGTTGATTCATTATTTTTTTCTGCTTGCATTTGATGATTATTATATGTAAATCAGTCTTGCCATGGATGAATGAAGTGCATTGACCTAATAGTTTACTTGAATACTTTTCCAAACCTCCCTAATGTGCAAAACTGGTGTGAAAAAAATACTGATATTCAATAACATTTGGTCAAACTTTTAAGATATCTGGAATATTTCCTTAAAGCAAAAGTCCAAAGATGTTTATTGTGATTTTGCAGTCAGCTTCCCGATTCTGAGGGTAAGTATTAGGGTTTAAATTGTGTCTCTCAGGTTAGAAAGGACAATTGGGCAGGAACAAAGAACACTAAAATTTAATGTGAAACTATTTTGGGAATGCAGGAATATAGAAAATAGGTAAAGTATCTAATTTAATTGGATCAATACTTATATTAACTCCTCATCTCGGAATTGTCCAGGAATAACTTGGACAACAAATTATTCACTTCTCCCTGTTTGAACTACCCCTATGTTGGGGACCCTACTGTCCTGACACCTCAGGAAGATTCTTGGGAATATTCTTGACAATATTGAATATTGGTAAATAATGATAAATATTGGAAATATTATTGGAAAGAATATCTTGGGAATATTGTGATGAGGAATATTTTTCTTTAATTTGTATTTTGACAGTCCCATGCTCTTCCAAGCTTCCTACAGTTTTAAGTGACTTCAACCTTTTTAAGTACTCAAGAGCTCAGCAATTGCTGGCATTTGTAGGTCTGTTTTTTCTAAATCTTTCCTTATTCAAGTTCCTTCATGTCAGTTTAGTGCTAATCATAAAGTTAATGATAGTAAGTTTGGCTTTGAGACTCCTAGCCTTACAGATGTGTGTTTTCTTAGTCCCTAGAGCTTTTTCTTCCACCTCCATTGTTACCTCCCCATTTGCAAGGAAGGTTGCTAAGAAACATGCTGATGTTCTGGTTCTGGACAATGGGTAAACAGCTAAGGAATGCTCTCTCCATCCCCTCACAGCTTCTTTGCTCTGCTTTCTACCCTTCTTGACTGACGCTGTGTCCTTCATATTCTCCTTCCAAACTTTTTGCACTTAATTCCTCCAAGGCAGTCTTCACGCTTGTTATCCTTCATTTGCCTGAGCTGTAGTTGTCCATGTAGTTATTACAAAACTACTCAGTTGCTCTTTGACTCCTGTGGGCTGCTGGACTGACCAGAGGGTATTTTCTATTTCTTTCAGTTCCCATTTTGTTGCTATGGTGTGGTCAAATAACTCATGCACTGTTGGTGCTTCTCTCTGGGTCATTGACCAGACGCAGTTGATCAACCTGTTCACTGTCACCCACAGTATGAGCTTCTAAAGCAGTACAGAAACTGTGGTGCTATGCAGCAGTGGGGAAACATGTTCCCTGTCTTTGTTAAAGTCTTGCAATGCACAGCCACTGTGTGGTTGGATATGGGGAATGCCACGGTGGGTTTCTCAGCAAACCGAAGTCTATCACCGATTTACTTTTTTTTTTTTTTTTTAATGCAAAAGTACCTTGGAAACACAATGGTCATTCTGAGTCACTAGTTAAGAAATATTAGTCACTTTATCAGGGTAGGTTTGTTAAGAGCCCTGTAAGGCAATGTCCTGACATAACTATATTAGCTGCCCATGCTGGGGATGGGCTCAAACAACAGAGTAGTATATAAACTTACATCCTCTTACAAACTGCCAACAGATAGAATTGGCAGCTCTAGAATCCTGCCTACTTATTGCATTACTTTTTACATCTATGTAACACTGTGTGGAGGTCCAGGAACCTGAAGTGGTGTGCTTGCCGAAGCACAGGAATCAAATCATGAGAGCTAGTGCTTGCACTATAAGCTCTGATATACATATTGCTACTATTCCTGAGAGTGTCAAAGTGGATGGTGTTATCATAATTAACTGTGTTCTGAGCATAAATCTGGGATTATATTTAATTATACAGTGTACCATCTTACCTAGAGTAAACTAATGTTGTATTAAACTAACTGGAATTAAATTGCTCCATCTAAACTGTTTCTAATTTAAAGAGTGCATTTTGGAAATACTCTTCAAAATTGAACTAATTAGCTGGGATTGCCTATTTGAATGGTATACAAAAGGCATGAAATTTGTCCAAAATATGTTAAAAATAATTGAACCATCTGTAAAAAATGAGAGTTTTGCTATGATTGCTCATCCAGATTTTTTAGTAAAATGACTTTTTAAAG
>NW_008795127.1:6308223-6309110 GCF_000699145.1 Aptenodytes forsteri
CGGTCTTTCAACTTAATCTGCTAATCCTTAATCTGCTAATCTAATTTTAAGAATAAAAGTTGATATCTATTAGTACTGCACTGTGATGCTTACTAAAAAGAAAAACAAACCCAACCTTTTTCCCCAAAATTTCTATTGTATTTATAACTGGATTCAGATTCAAGAAAGCTTTTTGAAAATATCCCCTAAATTCATTTGTTTATTTTTCCCTTTATGAATCC
Organism: Aptenodytes forsteri; assembly: GCF_000699145.1. Taxonomy (NCBI): domain Eukaryota; kingdom Metazoa; phylum Chordata; class Aves; order Sphenisciformes; family Spheniscidae; genus Aptenodytes; species Aptenodytes forsteri. The sequence goes on from NW_008795127.1 coordinate 6,308,445, forward strand.
CAGCTGCAAACCTGTTTCAGATAAGAAGTGACTATAGTAACACCATGTTCATCTGGTTTGCCTTTAATACACTACTGAAAGTCTTGAAGTTGTAACATTTCGGGGCTTAGAACAGGAGTCATCTCATTCAGTATCATGAGCATCAGCTAGTTCTTGAGGTCCTCATATCTGTCAGGGAGCAGCGAGGGCTGACTGTTCCCTAAGGGGTGGGGGGAGCCAAGCAGGACAGCCCTGCCAGGAGGGGTTCAAATGGGTCTGGACTCAATGAAATGGACGACCCCAGGGGTGTGGGGAAGATCCCAGGGAGGTTGGGCAGGGCCAGTAAGGGCTGGTGGTGCTCTCATGGCCCTGAGAGCATCCCTCTACAATATTTTAGTTATTAGCATATTGTTATTATTAAAAGCTCTATGTAACTGTAAGAATGTTCTTACTGTGTTGCTTTTTGTTATCTACAGTATAATTTTTGAAATAGCATCACAAATCATTTACTACCTCTTTTCTGACGACCACATTTACATAGCAGAGCAGAAACAGAAAGTTCAAGTGTTCTGTTAATGAAAAGGTGTATGTATAGTCTACTATGCTTCATATAAAATTATATCTGTGGGGTTTTTTTAAGAAATTATTAATGAATTAGTAACATCAAAGATATTTCTCTGTCAATGT
>NW_008795127.1:6309260-6320301 GCF_000699145.1 Aptenodytes forsteri
CTTTTTCAATATATGAGATTCAGTATTTTATTTTGCATGGCTGAAAAATGTTCCCTATTAAGATAACTGAGTTCAGAAATCATTTCCAGAAAAAATAAAACTGACATAATCTCACTATCTGAAATTCTTTGTTCTTTTTGTTTTTTCATGTGTTTGCAAACCAAGCTTTTCATTGTCCTGTAAACAGGCAGTATAGCTGAAGGAAAGCAACTTTCCACTAAGGAACTAGCTTCCATTGGTATGCACGAATACTTACAAAATCATCACATGAAGAGTATGACTTGTTCCACTTAAAGATTTTTTTGCTGGCTTTGCAGTGTATGTGAAACAATTCCTGTAAATGCTTAACAAATACAGGTAATCTCAGAGCAAATTTATATAGCACACTAACTGCTATGCTTAATTCATCACACATTCTTGCAGTTCAAGTTAGAATTATAAGGAGTGGGAAAGAAGCCATGGTTGTGTGTATGCTATGCAAAATGAAGAAACAGGAGGGCAAGAATCTGAATTTCCATGCCAGAAAGGGGGAGGAAAAAGGTCAAGTCTCCAGTTACAATTTTTTTGCATGTGCTTTTTATGGAGGAAGATTTCATAATATAGATTTCAGATTGTAGTATTGGATTTTAGGGACTACTTTGCTCCAAGATCAAATAATACTGGTAATCCAAAAGCGGTCTAAGTTTTCTGTACCTTAGGAAACTCCCTGTTCAAGTGTCCCATACCACAAGTTCAGGCAGCAAGAACAGCTTCTGAACTCAGAGGACTGGGGCTGTAAGTATGGCATGGCCTTTTCCAGGGGTAGAAAGTCTGGGATGGGCAAGAGAGACCTGCCTTTTTTATTTCTTTTTCTCATGCATTCAAATTAACTCAGTGTCAAGAAGTAATATCAGGTGATGAAGAACTTCTTCAAGGATGTTCCTTGGAGCTGCTCATGGTAACTTTTACACTGCATGTATATGATTATACTCTAAATATGAAGCATGTCTGTTCCTGATATTCATAACACTGAGCTACAGAGATACATGGAACTCATTTTATAGCACTACATTACTTTATTACATGTAAGGGTATATGTTCTTTATGTTCATCTCTAAATGGAAGATCTGATATACAGCCGTATAATGTCAGCAACAGAAGTAATAGATCTTTGCCCCTTTTGTTCGTGTGTGGGGTTTTTTTTTTTTGTCAGGTATAACCTAAAACTTTTTTCATTAAGTAAATATACAAAAATTATTTACTAATATAGCAATCCATTTTTTTATAATTTATCAGCTGTTGGCCGACATCAGCCTAGAAGATTATATCAAGAAAGTAACTATGCATGTTCGTAGGCTTGTCTGACTTCAGAACAAATCTTCTTTACTTCCAAATACTTCCACGGTATTTGGAGAGCTTAATCATCCAATTTTTTTTTTCTATTCTTTGTGTTTATATATTCATCAAAACTTTTTTTTTTTTAATTTCCAATTTCCAGGAAAACACTGTGATAATGTATTTCTAACTCTCTTCTGACATCTGAATGTAAAGTGTTCTTTGGATCACCAAGTGTATTAAATTACAAGCTGAAGTTCACATCAAAAGAGCAGTAGATCTGGTGACCCAGAGATAAAATTATCCAACATTTTTATGCTGTAGATATATGTTAATTCATATTCATATGACTGACATTCATCTCACTTTATACTCATCTTAAAGATCTATAATTCCACTGATTTCATCTGTCTTCTCCGAGTTGCTAACTCCTCTGAGCAGACTACCTTTGAATACATTGAACCTCTGTCTTTAGGCACTTCCCATGGAAAACAGAGGTGCAGGTAAACAGTGTAGACAAAACACTGGACTGCTTAAATTGATAGGAGTTTTGCCACTGTGTTTTCTTTGGTCCAGAATTTAAGTTTGCAGCTCTATACTTGACATCTAGGAACTAAGTTAAGTTCTTAACTTCTTCATCTTGCTTTTTATCTTTTAAATAAGACAAGGAAAGGAGAAGAAAGGAGGTTTGGCTCATCTAATCTTTCATTATCCTGTACTTGAGAATTTGATACCCAAGATCTTCATTTACAATTAGAGCCTGAGCACAAGAAACTTGAGAGGCAGATTTTAACCTGAGAAACTTATTAAGTATTTTCCTAAGGTGAAAGGAAAGAAACCTTCAGATCGGACTATGAGCAGTGTTTGGAAGTATAAGTTACCAAACCCTTAGCTGAGCAGGCAAAAATAGGCATGGTGGTACCCTCCCTTGCTAAGGGTGAGATTATTCTAACTGAGAAGACTCTTCTCCAAATACTGACTGAGCAAAAGTGAAAAGGGCTCCTTAAAAATATGCTTTGGCCATGCAGCTGTCTGTCAGGACAACCTCCTTTCCCAGAGCAGCAGTTGCCTGGACTAATGATCTTCAAAAGACCATAAGGAAAGTGGAAATCAAATCAAGTGTTGAGAAAAAGGTCCTTAGCAGCTGCTTTTGTTGCCGGAAGCTCCCTTGATTGCATCACTTGTTTAGCTCAAACCAGTCACATTGAACACAACGTCTCACTGGTAATTATAGCTTTTTATCTGGAAAGATGGACAAGCCAAACAGCAACTTTCATCTGCCAGATTCTGTGATGCAGAGCTAATTGGCAGGATGTTAGAAAGGTCATAGCATGGTCCAGTGAGAGATTAAGCACACCTGAACTCTTAGAAATTAGCTCAGAATAATTTCAGACTTCCCAGGGAGCTGAGTGTCATTTAAAGTTAATAATCACAGTGAAAACAACTGGGAAGAATGTTTCTTGCAGAGGAAAGCCCTGGATTCAAAGGAAAGGAGTGTAAGGTATAGAAAATTTAAGTGCAAACCTAATGCATCATTCAAGTAAAAATAAATCTTTATATATGGCTCCTTAACTCCTTTCAATCTTTTCTTAAAAAGCTTTCAAGAATAGGAAGAACCACTATGTTAAATGACACACACACGCAGACACACACACACAGAGACACAAGAAATCTGTCTAACCTAATATGCTCAATCCAGGAATGACCAATAATGGATGCCCAGAATCTAAGAATAAAACGAGTATATAATAATTTTCAGAAACATTTTCCTAGCCCTTAGTCATTCCTACCTAAGACACTTCCCCAGCTGTTTCTGTGAGGTGGTGTACTGGTGTTGGATAAGCTTACCTAAGCATGGGTAAGTGCTAGCAAACTGCCAGAAGCATTAATGTACCCATGGTTTCACTGCAAGCTTCAGGGGAAGAACAGTGTGGTAGCAGGTGATTCCAGGGAGGAAAGTGCCTCTCTGCACCATCCTAATTTTCCCTCCCCTCATGCACTCACCCTCCTCCAATGAGAGCATGATCAGTAAGCTCTTTTTTTTTTTTTTTAGGCTGGGTTTCTCTTGGCTCTCTGTTGAAGTTCTTCCCCTTTCCCGTGCATCTGTCCTTCCCCGGAGGAGTGGATCTAGCTCCTCCTTCTTCAAGAAACAAAATTCGATTCTGTCTTCATTTCTGAGATTCCTTAAGCTGGCTTTGGACACAGGATATGCCTACACATATATATGTAAACATTCCTCAAAAGCTTAAACTTAGTAGGATGCTGATAGCAATGTAGTCATGCTGCAAACTGACTCCAAAAATGTTAAGAGGGTACTTAACATCATACAGTGTTTGTCTTTGTGCTACATCAGCTTGATCACTAGTAGGACCTGTGAGGTACTATTGGTGGTGGGTCAGGGTAGTCTGTTATATGACCTCACCTTCCAGTGCTCTCTTTCTTTGCTTTTTGAGAATAATGATACCTTCTACCTTCAAAGAAATGCATGGCTGTGTTTGTAAGGTTTTAGTAAGTGCAATCCAAATACTATAGGTTTTACACATTAATACAATAATGTAGAATACTGTTGGTTAGGTAGTTAGAAAAGTATATGTTAGCAATATATGGAAAAGGCTAACGAAACACGTTTGTGTTAAGGCTTTTTGAATTTGTGACTTTGTAATATCCTCAGGAAATAAAGCCCAATTTATATAAATTAAGTTCTCCTCTGATTTCTAAAGCAGGGATTCTATACACAAAGGTTTTAAGCTTAAAATAAAATTCTTGGGTTTTTTTAGATAAAAATTTCACTTGTAAAATGCTTTATGAAATTATTAAAAAGCCTATTATATTTGACACAACTCCCCTCTCAGCATGCATGTTTATATTTAGTTCTAGCTTAATTCTACCTCAATTTTTTGTTCTCTCATTTATTGTCTTATACATGTTTCCCAGGATAGCCCACTGGTCTTACAGTCTGACAGAAATGTAACAGTGAATGCAAGAAATCACATGGGACAGTTAACTGGACAACTGACAGTAGGTGAGTGTTCTTTATTGACTGTTATGTATATCAGTTTAGCTTTATGAGTAGGTTTCATTAATTAACATTGAAGATAAAATATTGCTGAATAGTCAGAAAAAAATCTTATCACCATACTCAAACAAAAAACAATGCATACGATGGATCATAAGAGGTGATTCAGCATTAGCTGAAGGCAGAGAAAGTGGAAATGCCTCAAAATAGTTAAAACAGCTTAATGAAAAATGATTATTTTTGAGACAGCTGTAACAAAACAAAATAATAAAAAAAAAAACCTCAGCAAAACTTGTTTCAACAATAATTTCAGTGGGAAAATAACCATCATTTTCTTACAAGTTCTCTCAGTCTTCCATTACTTCAGTGGGAATTGGTTTGTCCCCATTATTACAATATTCATTGCTTTTTAAGAATATTGGCCAAAAAAATCAGTACAAAGTAATGTTCTAGATCTGTTAGAAAACAATATATATTGGCTGGGAATGGGATGAAAAATATACAAACAGATATGTGTAAGACACTAATGTATATAAAAATTTGAGGAGACACCCCTTAGACTCCATGTCTTTTCATTTTTTTCACTTTACTTCTGGATTAAGCTGTGTTTTATCCACTCTTTTTCCTCATGTGCCGAGGATATGCTCACAAATAGTTTTAAGTCAAACTCTAGTTGTAATCTACACTGAGCTTTCATACTGGCTGGAGACAGTGGCTTCACATTGTAAAAAAATTTTGGCAAGTGCATACAGAGTGACACACCATCTGCACTGATTTCCCTGAATGACCACATCACATGAGTGTGCAAAGGTAACCAGACTCGCTAGCAGACACAGATGAGGAAAATTAAACTGACACCTGTTCTAACCATATTATACTTGCGTGTGTTTATGGAACGCAGCTCTGTTTCATCTAGTAGCTGTATTATTAAAACCTTCCACTTCAGCTAGTAATTGCTAAAAGGTGATATTCTGGTTGCTGACACCGTTCCTGCTAAGTGAATCCAGCACTGAAAATGTATGTGAGTGTATTGAGACTGCCCTACTTAAAGGCATCACACTAGAGGTTAATATTCTAAAAACATAAAGGCCTGAAGAAAACATGTGTTCTTACGTTACTATCATTACAGTGAACACCTGTAAGCTTCTTGGTGTGCAGCTGGTGCACAGTGTCTGGAGAGTGGAAGTTAGCTAAATTGCAATATTGTATTTACATTATTTCTTATTCTTTATCTTCCTCTTCTTTTTCATAATGGCCATATGGCCTTTATTCTTTCCTATATTCATATAAAAATTTGCTTCTTTATTTTTTTAGAAATTTCTCATACAGTATTGAATACATATTAAAATATTCCTTATTTTCTTATTTATTATTTAGTATTTCTTACACAGTATAGGTACTCATAACTACCAGTACCATCAGTAAAAGCATGAACATTCTACTGTTGGAAATCAAAGAAATTAACAGGCACATAAAAGTCAAAATGTATTATTCCTGCCCTCCCTTCCAAAAATTTTTGTTGTATAAGGTAGAGCAGATAAAGACAAATTCTTGATTTTTGTGTAGGTAAAAGCATGGAAACATCTGCTGAGAGAAGGGAGGGGGACTTTCCTATACCAGGTTTGCTGACATCAGGAAATATTTTTTCCTGTTAGCTGTAAATATGCTCTGGAAAGTCCCTGCCTTCTTCAAAAATATTCTTTGTCCCTTCACTGGTGCTGCAGGCTGAAGCAGCTGTATGTGTGGCTGCCCGGTGAAAGGGATGAAAATAAACAATGGAGGAAGCATTGAGGAGAAATATTTTTAAACTACAGAAAAGGTCAATTATTATGCCTTGGGGAAAAAATTATCTAGTTAACAACTTTGAAATGTTCTTATCTGTTAACTTCTTTAAAAAGTTGAATAATAATAAAAAAAAGACTACACATTTATGTGCATAGCAGGAGCATTCTGAAAAGAAAGAAGGATGCCCGTGCATTCAGGTGGATGATAATGCACTTCCTATACATGTGCTATCGTTGACATTTTATTTGTACTTCACAGGACATAAGTGATGTTACAAGGCAATAAATAGGCTGGTCCCTTCTCTGAGATTCAAATTGCTGTCATTGGTCATGTCAAATTTTAGGACAACTAAAAGTTTTCTCTGTGATATCTGGAATTGTGCTATGCAAGACTAAGACAGCCTTAAGAACATCTAATTAAAACTGTTAACGGAATATAGATTAGTGTAAAGAAGTGGGGGTGGGGCTGGGAGGAAGAAGACTATATGGTCACCCAGGGAGAGGGAAAAACTCCAGTGAAACTCTTGATAACCAGTACTCAGTTCTGTGAGTGACTATGGAAGACAAAATATTTCTGGAAGTGCATTATTAAGAAATCTTGGAGCACATCCTAATCTAGAAGGAGTGAAGGAAAGTATATTAAAAAAACCCCCAAACATGTCTAAGAATATTGGATGATTCAGTGGTTACATGTTTAAATAGTGTAAAGTCAAGTCGTGGCTCCAGGTCTTACAATACCAAGGGTGCATCTGTTATTAGAGTACAATGTATTTATACTGACACTGAAACCTGGAAGGAGAGAAAGTCACAGGTGTAGCAATGCTTTCTGTTGGGATCTATACCAACTGAGCTAGAAATGTTGTTTTGTGCTTTGCTCTATTTGTGACATACGGTCAGGAAACTGCAGTTTGTATCTGGATCTCCAAAAGGACTCCACAGCCTTCAGTTTTTAGACATTTAAGACCAACAGAGCAGATGTAGCACAGACATAAAGGATATCTACAGAATAAAGATGTATAGATGATCATTCATTGATTTTTGTATCTAAGCTAGATACGGAAAAGTAATCATATCTCTCCCCTCCCAACCCTTACTTAGCAATACCCTTTGCATTATGCATTCTACTGAATTACCTTGACACAACCTTTTCTCTCTGTTTAGTCAATGTTTGCATAGTTTAAAGCTATGTGAAAAAAGATCTAGTAATTTTCTGTCAATCTTAGAAATACACAACAGTTGCTCACCTCAAGCCAGAAGTCTGTTGTCTCCATGCTGTCTGCACCAATCATATATACCTCTGCCTGTTTTTGTGGAGGACATTAGGCTGACAAGTGCTAAAAGGATCAAAATTAAATGTGGCTGAAAGGAGACATTTGAAGCCCACGTGTGTACTTACCATAACATCATCTTCAGATTTGATTATTACTTTGCTAACTTTCTCATTTTTTCATGAGGTGGTTTGGTTTTGGTTTTGTTTTTTTTTTCCTTGCTGCAATAATTGCTTCTGACAGGTATTTCTTCTATTGCTTGACCGTTTTCCATTCATGAAGATCCCTGGGCATATCTGAAACCTTTATAGAATATGATGTACACATAAAGGTGCATTTCATTTTTGCTAAGCTTTGGATTCTTTAAAGCAGAATCATAACTCTCATAGAGGTCCAGAGCTGTACTAGTCACAACTCTAGAGAGCTCCTGAACCTGTAGCTCTACTCATTGAGATCTCTACAGCCATGTGAACTGAGAAAAATTATTTGAATACCAATGAAAGTTATATCACACTTTTGCAATTACTTTTTCAAAATAGCAGGCAGATGTGTAATTTTCAATTACAGCACTGGTAAAGGCTGATAACAGTACTAAAAGATATAGCTATTCAAATAACTTGTCAAACTTGATGACGCTTTCCATCCATTTACCACAAAATTTTCTAATGTATTCAAGTTTTTTTTTTCCTTAAAAATGTGCTTGCTTACTGGCTATGTTCCACCAAGAGTACATGCAGTATTGTGCAGAAATTACTGGAAATTAGAAACTACAGGTATGTAACCTTGTGGGAGTGGAAATAGTCCCCTTCATCATTTTTAACTAGATCACATATGCCAATCACCTGTGCCTATATCTACTGATACCTTACCAGGTAACACATCCTGCTACCTCTTCACTTCCAACATGATCAAGGTAACTCGTTACCTAAAAGTTGCTTGTGATGTTCCTGTTGTGAATACCGCAATTCATTGTATTGTAGTTTGGTCTAGACATAAAAGAAGATCTGAAGCAAGGGACAACATTTCAAGCATTCTTGCTTTTAGAATTACTTGTGGTAGAACTTGTAATAATATGTGGGCACATGTGGCTCTAAACCTTTGATATCTATTGTCAGACATTTACTTATTTAAGATTATTATGAACTTGAACTGTCTCTTAAGGCAACGGAAGTAAAAACATGCTTAAGTAACAATGGACAAAAAATGCTTCTATATTTTTTAATCTAGTTTGCATACATAATAACCTTAGATATAAGGTCTTTTCTCCTAAGCGTTGCAGTAAGAGGGTAGTTTCAGAGTGGTCATACACATATACCCTTTCCTCACAGTAGGAAAAGGGAACAAAAGGGCTCAACTTCTCTCTCTCTTATCTGTATGGTTGTTCTTGTATTGTCGATAGTAGGGTGCTGGGGAGAGAAGGGATGATGTTGTTTTACAATCCCTCATTAGCTGCTTCTACCTTTCAACTGGGCAAATATGGATTAGAACTTAATTGTCAGGAAAATGTAAAATAAATCCTTTCTCCTTTCCTTTACAGGGAGGTTTGCCTACCGGTAGTCCCAAACTACAGTGAAATTTCAAAAATCTAAAATATATCAGACATTCTGCTAGTCTAATTTTCATATTAAAGCAATTGCTCTTGTAACCACTGTGGTGCAGTAGGATTATGAATATTGTTAAGAAGACATGTTGCAAAAACAAAGTCAGATGAATGACTTATCCATTTCTCAGCATTCTCTGAATTTGTATTCCTTAACTTAAATACAGACTGAAAAAACACCAGTTTTGGTCCTTAAAACCACTTTAATGTGTGGAAATCAGAAATGCAGGCAATTCACTTCTACCATATCTAGTTGAATTAGTAGTCCAGCTTTTGTAGTGATGTACAAACAAGAATATTTCATTTTGAATTTCACACTGAATATGTAATAGCTTAAAATCTTCTTTTGGGGTATTTTATCATTAATCAGGCTCTTCTCATTGTAGCAAAGGTTTTTAACTTATAGTTAATTCACTCCCTCTTCGTTTTCTAATCCAAAAAACCAAACACAGAGTCTGTAATTTCTATGCTAAATTACTTGCATTGCTTACATTTTTTCAGATGTTTTTGCACCTTAAATGGAATTTTCTGTTGAAAATTGTTTTAAGTCAGTTACTTGTCAATTCAGAGAATATTTAGATAACTTACACAGCAAAATATTATACATTCTAAGTATATAAATTTTACAGTGTAATGTTTCTTACCAAAGTTTTATAGCCAGCTAAACACTCTTTCCAAGTATAGGAATAAAAACAATTTATCAGGAGGTGAAAATACAGCTCATCTGCTAGTCTGTGGTACAAATCCATTGTCAGACCTTTTAAACAGAGGTAAATGTGAGATAACTTGCCCTTTCTAAGTACAGGTTAGCTACCTTGTACTTAACTGCAGATTTAAAGGACCTCTTTCAGCTTCAGGAATCACTGCAGAAGGTACGACGGAGCAGTGCCTGAGAGGCCATATGGCTTTACATCTCCTCCTGGCAAAGCTCATGAGATGAGCCAAGAGGCAGTCAGAAAGTGAGCCATGTTGCTCATAACAGTTGAAATGTCCAGCTGGAATCTGAGTCTCATCCCTTCTCATAATTTACAGTGCAATGTGATGTTGCCTCTGTTTCTCTCTGTCTAGTCCCTGGAAAAGTCTTTTTACAAACCATCTGCACTATAACAGGTTTTGTAACAGGAGCTCACATAAAATACATTCAGATATACTCTTAATGACTTTGGCTAAGCTATCATGAGAATCTACTCCCATTAATTAATTATCTTGAAGTGTGGTATTAAGAAAATGTGAAGCTCTGAAAACTGGTCAAAACTTCAACCTCTTTGCCAGCACTTTGATGGGTATGCCAAAGTAGCCTTTTAAAAATTAACATGTTATTTATTTCAAATTAATCTATATTTCTCCTGCAATTCTCTGTTTAAGTCATCTTCCAATACTAGAAAGCCTCTCAACTTGTTTGTTTTGATTCAGCATCAAGAGGCAGTAATAGTTAATGGACTAATAAAGAACAGTTACAAACAACTCTTTTCTAGTTTTTACTTTTATTTCACTTGTAAATTAGTTGCGTCGTTCTCTGTGTTAATCTGCATATGTACATTTGACATTCAGCAGTGGTGAACTTAGACTCTTTTGACTAACCCTTGTATTAACTGGATTGAAAAACAATACTTTTTTATACATCTATTACATAATTAACTTATAAAACTATTAAATATACTTGGTATCATCAACAATTTGCCATCTCCATGTGCCGAAAGAAGAGCCAGCGGGGAAGAAGACTGGCCTGGCTGAACAGAGAGCTTTGTCTAACTCAGGAAAAAAAGGAGAGTTTATGACCTTTGGAAGAAGGGGCAGGCAACTCAGGAGGGGTACAAGGATGTCATGAGGTTATGCAGGGAGAAAATTGGAAGGGCCAAAGCCCAACTAGAACTTAATCTGGCAACTGCCGTAAAAGACAATAAAAAAAGTTTATAGAAACACATTAGGAGCAACAGGAGGGCTAAGGAGAATCTCCATCCTTTATTGGATGCGGAGGGAAACGTAGTGGCAAAGGATGAGGAAAAGGCTGAGGTACCTAATGCCTTCTTTGCCTCAGTCTTTAACAGTAAGACCAGTT